>NW_027671428.1:600000-950000 GCF_964165515.1 Mesoplodon bidens | reverse complement strand
ATCATTGCAGGCCTGTAAATGACACCTGCCCTGAAAACAAATCCTGGGGTCACATATCGACCAAAAAATTCAAGGACGTCCATATTTCAAAACGACCGTTACAAAAGGCATATTTTATGCACATTAGTTTTCTGCTTCTTTTTCTTTCTTTCTTTTTTGGTTAAAAAAACGGGAATGGAAAAAGGCATCCCTCAGAAGGGGCGAAAATAGTTGCAAACGAATCAATGGACAAAGGTTTAATCTCCAATATATATAAACAGCTCATGCAGCTTAATATTAAAAAAACAAACAACCCAATACAAAAATGGGCAGAAGATCTAAAGGTACGTTTCTTCAAAGAAGACACAGAGATGGCCAAGACGCACCTGAAAAGCTGCTCAACAGCACTAATTATTAGAGAAATGCAAATCAAAACTACAATGAGGTATCACCTCACACTGTTAGAATCGGCATCATCAGAAATTCTACAAACAACAAATTCTGGGGAGGGTGTGGACAAAAGGAGCCCTCTTCCACTTTTGGTGGGAATGTAAATTGATACAGTCACTATGGAGAACAGTATGGAGTTTCGTTAAAAAAAACTAGAAATAGAATTACCATCTGATCCAGCAATCCCACTTCTGGGCATATACCCAAAGAAAACCATAAATCAAAAAGGCACATTCACCACAATGTTCATTGCAGCACTATTTACAATAGCCAGGTAATGGAAGCAACCTAAATGCCCACAGACAGATGAATGGATAAAGATGTGGTACATGTATAAAATGGAATATTACTCAGCCATAAAAAGGAATGAAACTGGGTCATTTGTAGAGACATCGATGGATCTAGAGACTGTCATACAGAATGAAGTAAGTCAGAAAGAGGAAAACAAATATTGTATATTAATGCATATATGTGGAACCTAAAAACTGGTACAGATGAACTGGTTTGCAGGGAAGAAATAGAGACAGAGGTAGAGAACAAACGTATGGACACCAAGTGTGGGAAGCCATGGGGTGGTGGTGGTGGGATGAGTTGGGAGATTGGGATTGACCTGCATACATGTATATGCATAAAATACATAACTGATAATAACCTGCTGTATAAAAAAGTAAATAAAATTAAATTTCAAAATTTTAGAAAATAAAATTTAAAAATAATACAGAAAAAATTCTTCCCTTCACACAGATGTATTTATAGGAATGAATTATTTCCATGCTTATATCTATAAATACATAAAAGAGGAATAAAATCTAACTTGACCCATAAAAGAAAAAAAAAAATCCTGAACCCACCAGTTATACAGAGGAAAACCCTATCAGGGCACTTGCTCCAGCGGTAAACAATTCTGAAATTGGTCAGAGGTGGGGAATCATCTCCCATACAGCCAGCAACCCACACCCCACGCAAGGAGCGTCCTCATTGCAAAGCTGGGGGACCGTGCCGAGGCATCTCTGAATAAAGGTGAGCTGAGCCCCAGGCCAGCTGCTGCTGAACTGTTCCCACCCTTCCCAGGTAAAACACCTGAATATGTACAAGGGCTTGAAAGACTAGAGGAAGGGCCGTGGAGCCACACCAGCAACAGCACGCAGGACAACTTGGTGCCTGCAGGCCAGACAGGGTGGTCCTGCCCCCGGGCGCTCTTCCGGAACCTTTCCATTGTCCTGCCTGAGATACCCCACCTGTCCCGGCCCCCACTGCTTTTTTCCTTCCTCACCTCTGTCCGGAGAGAAATTCCAGCGGAAGGCATGGGTGACACATCCTCTTCTTTACAGGTGGCAGCCTGGCAACTCCTGCAGAAAGGCCAGCAGAACCCCACTCACACCGGGCCACCAACAAAGCTGTGGCCCCTCATTCCCTCCCACCAGCACAGCCCCGAGACTGCTGACGGGGCAGAGAATATGGAGTCAGGAACAGCTTCAGGGGCTATTGCTGCCTGGAGCGCTGTTTATATTGACCTCAACCAGGCACACCAGAGGAGGGCCGGGCGGCAGGGTAAGGCTGCCCAGGTCAGCTAATCCACAACACTCAGGGAATCACATTGTTGAAAATGGACCTCGCTAAGGCAGAAGAGAAGCCAAGGAAAAAAAGAACACAATGCCATTTGCACCACCGTAGATGAGTCTAGAGGTAATCACGTGACTTGTAGTAAGTCAGAAAGTGAAAGACACATATCATATCATATCACTTATAGGTGTTACCTAAAAATGGATACCAGGGCAGATATTTCCACCGAGAAGGGCAATCAGAGATTCATTAAACAAACTTATGGTTCACCAATGGAAAGGTGTGAGGATTGGTTTCATTACGATATCGGGGTTAACAGACTTATACAAACACAGGTGACATATATAATCACCAAAGACCTACGGAATACCAAAAGACTACTCAACATTCTGTCATAACGTACATGGGAAAAGGATCCCAGGAAAAACAGACATCTGTATATGTGTAAAAGAACCACATCTTCCACACCTCCAACGAGCCAAACATTGTAATCAAACTTGCTGTAATAAAAAATAAAAATTAAATTAAAAACACGAACAAGAAGTAGGGAGACAAACTTGAGGGGCTTTCTCCTGGCACATTCCATTCTAAATTCCAATCTAGAACACGACTTCCATTGAGGTTCTGTTGCCCTAGTAACCAGAATTGGTAAGGGAGAACTGCTGCCACCTTGTGGCCGTTTCACACAACAGCAGCTTTAATCCCAGGGCTAACGGTCAGTTGATATTCAAAATCATTGCAGGCCTGTAAATGACACCTGCCCTGAAAACAAATCCTGGGGTCACATATCGACCAAAAAATTCAAGGACGTCCATATTTCAAAACGACCGTTACAAAAGGCATATTTTATGCACATTAGTTTTCTGCTTCTTTTTCTTTCTTTCTTTTTTGGTTAAAAAAACGGGAATGGAAAAAGGCATCCCTCAGAAGGGGCGAAAATAGTTGCAAACGAATCAATGGACAAAGGTTTAATCTCCAATATATATAAACAGCTCATGCAGCTTAATATTAAAAAAACAAACAACCCAATACAAAAATGGGCAGAAGATCTAAAGGTACGTTTCTTCAAAGAAGACACAGAGATGGCCAAGACGCACCTGAAAAGCTGCTCAACAGCACTAATTATTAGAGAAATGCAAATCAAAACTACAATGAGGTATCACCACACACCTGTTAGAATCGGCATCATCAGAAATTCTACAAACAACAAATTCTGGGGAGGGTGTGGACAAAAGGAGCCCTCTTCCACTTTTGGTGGGAATGTAAATTGATACAGTCACTATGGAGAACAGTATGGAGTTTCGTTAAAAAAAACTAGAAATAGAATTACCATCTGATCCAGCAATCCCACTTCTGGGCATATACCCAAAGAAAACCATAAATCAAAAAGGCACATTCACCACAATGTTCATTGCAGCACTATTTACAATAGCCAGGTAATGGAAGCAACCTAAATGCCCACAGACAGATGAATGGATAAAGATGTGGTACATGTATAAAATGGAATATTACTCAGCCATAAAAAGGAATGAAACTGGGTCATTTGTAGAGACATCGATGGATCTAGAGACTGTCATACAGAATGAAGTAAGTCAGAAAGAGGAAAACAAATATTGTATATTAATGCATATATGTGGAACCTAAAAACTGGTACAGATGAACTGGTTTGCAGGGAAGAAATAGAGACAGAGGTAGAGAACAAACGTATGGACACCAAGTGTGGGAAGCCATGGGGTGGTGGTGGTGGGATGAGTTGGGAGATTGGGATTGACCTGCATACATGTATATGCATAAAATACATAACTGATAATAACCTGCTGTATAAAAAAGTAAATAAAATAAAATTTCAAAATTTTAGAAAATAAAATTTAAAAATAATACAGAAAAAATTCTTCCCTTCACACAGATGTATTTATAGGAATGAATTATTTCCATGCTTATATCTATAAATACATAAAAGAGGAATAAAATCTAACTTGACCCATAAAAGAAAAAAAAAAATCCTGAACCCACCAGTTATACAGAGGAAAACCCTATCAGGGCACTTGCTCCAGCGGTAAACAATTCTGAAATTGGTCAGAGGTGGGGAATCATCTCCCATACAGCCAGCAACCCACACCCCACGCAAGGAGCGTCCTCATTGCAAAGCTGGGGGACCGTGCCGAGGCATCTCTGAATAAAGGTGAGCTGAGCCCCAGGCCAGCTGCTGCTGAACTGTTCCCACCCTTCCCAGGTAAAACACCTGAATATGTACAAGGGCTTGAAAGACTAGAGGAAGGGCCGTGGAGCCACACCAGCAACAGCACGCAGGACAACTTGGTGCCTGCAGGCCAGACAGGGTGGTCCTGCCCCCGGGCGCTCTTCCGGAACCTTTCCATTGTCCTGCCTGAGATACCCCACCTGTCCCGGCCCCCACTGCTTTTTTCCTTCCTCACCTCTGTCCGGAGAGAAATTCCAGCGGAAGGCATGGGTGACACATCCTCTTCTTTACAGGTGGCAGCCTGGCAACTCCTGCAGAAAGGCCAGCAGAACCCCACTCACACCGGGCCACCAACAAAGCTGTGGCCCCTCATTCCCTCCCACCAGCACAGCCCCGAGACTGCTGACGGGGCAGAGAATATGGAGTCAGGAACAGCTTCAGGGGCTATTGCTGCCTGGAGCGCTGTTTATATTGACCTCAACCAGGCACACCAGAGGAGGGCCGGGCGGCAGGGTAAGGCTGCCCAGGTCAGCTAATCCACAACACTCAGGGAATCACATTGTTGAAAATGGACCTCGCTAAGGCAGAAGAGAAGCCAAGGAAAAAAAGAACACAATGCCATTTGCACCACCGTCGATGAGTCTAGAGGTAATCACGTGACTTGTAGTAAGTCAGAAAGTGAAAGACACATATCATATCATATCACTTATAGGTGTTACCTAAAAATGGATACCAGGGCAGATATTTCCACCGAGAAGGGCAATCAGAGATTCATTAAACAAACTTATGGTTCACCAATGGAAAGGTGTGAGGATTGGTTTCATTACGATATCGGGGTTAACAGACTTATACAAACACAGGTGACATATATAATCACCAAAGACCTACGGAATACCAAAAGACTACTCAACATTCTGTCATAACGTACATGGGAAAAGGATCCCAGGAAAAACAGACATCTGTATATGTGTAAAAGAACCACATCTTCCACACCTCCAACGAGCCAAACATTGTAATCAAACTTGCTGTAATAAAAAATAAAAATTAAATTAAAAACACGAACAAGAAGTAGGGAGACAAACTTGAGGGGCTTTCTCCTGGCACATTCCATTCTAAATTCCAATCTAGAACACGACTTCCATTGAGGTTCTGTTGCCCTAGTAACCAGAATTGGTAAGGGAGAACTGCTGCCACCTTGTGGCCGTTTCACACAACAGCAGCTTTAATCCCAGGGCTAATGGTCAGTTGATATTCAAAATCATTGCAGGCCTGTAAATGACACCTGCCCTGAAAACAAATCCTGGGGTCACATATCGACCAAAAAATTCAAGGACGTCCATATTTCAAAACGACCGTTACAAAAGGCATATTTTATGCACATTAGTTTTCTGCTTCTTTTTCTTTCTTTCTTTTTTGGTTAAAAAAACGGGAATGGAAAAAGGCATCCCTCAGAAGGGGCGAAAATAGTTGCAAACGAATCAATGGACAAAGGTTTAATCTCCAATATATATAAACAGCTCATGCAGCTTAATATTAAAAAAACAAACAACCCAATACAAAAATGGGCAGAAGATCTAAAGGTACGTTTCTTCAAAGAAGACACAGAGATGGCCAAGACGCACCTGAAAAGCTGCTCAACAGCACTAATTATTAGAGAAATGCAAATCAAAACTACAATGAGGTATCACCACACACCTGTTAGAATCGGCATCATCAGAAATTCTACAAACAACAAATTCTGGGGAGGGTGTGGACAAAAGGAGCCCTCTTCCACTTTTGGTGGGAATGTAAATTGATACAGTCACTATGGAGAACAGTATGGAGTTTCGTTAAAAAAAACTAGAAATAGAATTACCATCTGATCCAGCAATCCCACTTCTGGGCATATACCCAAAGAAAACCATAAATCAAAAAGGCACATTCACCACAATGTTCATTGCAGCACTATTTACAATAGCCAGGTAATGGAAGCAACCTAAATGCCCACAGACAGATGAATGGATAAAGATGTGGTACATGTATAAAATGGAATATTACTCAGCCATAAAAAGGAATGAAACTGGGTCATTTGTAGAGACATCGATGGATCTAGAGACTGTCATACAGAATGAAGTAAGTCAGAAAGAGGAAAACAAATATTGTATATTAATGCATATATGTGGAACCTAAAAACTGGTACAGATGAACTGGTTTGCAGGGAAGAAATAGAGACAGAGGTAGAGAACAAACGTATGGACACCAAGTGTGGGAAGCCATGGGGTGGTGGTGGTGGGATGAGTTGGGAGATTGGGATTGACCTGCATACATGTATATGCATAAAATACATAACTGATAATAACCTGCTGTATAAAAAAGTAAATAAAATAAAATTTCAAAATTTTAGAAAATAAAATTTAAAAATAATACAGAAAAAATTCTTCCCTTCACACAGATGTATTTATAGGAATGAATTATTTCCATGCTTATATCTATAAATACATAAAAGAGGAATAAAATCTAACTTGACCCATAAAAGAAAAAAAAAAATCCTGAACCCACCAGTTATACAGAGGAAAACCCTATCAGGGCACTTGCTCCAGCGGTAAACAATTCTGAAATTGGTCAGAGGTGGGGAATCATCTCCCATACAGCCAGCAACCCACACCCCACGCAAGGAGCGTCCTCATTGCAAAGCTGGGGGACCGTGCCGAGGCATCTCTGAATAAAGGTGAGCTGAGCCCCAGGCCAGCTGCTGCTGAACTGTTCCCACCCTTCCCAGGTAAAACACCTGAATATGTACAAGGGCTTGAAAGACTAGAGGAAGGGCCGTGGAGCCACACCAGCAACAGCACGCAGGACAACTTGGTGCCTGCAGGCCAGACAGGGTGGTCCTGCCCCCGGGCGCTCTTCCGGAAGCTTTCCATTGTCCTGCCTGAGATACCCCACCTGTCCCGGCCCCCACTGCTTTTTTCCTTCCTCACCTCTGTCCGGAGAGAAATTCCAGCGGAAGGCATGGGTGACACATCCTCTTCTTTACAGGTGGCAGCCTGGCAACTCCTGCAGAAAGGCCAGCAGAACCCCACTCACACCGGGCCACCAACAAAGCTGTGGCCCCTCATTCCCTCCCACCAGCACAGCCCCGAGACTGCTGACGGGGCAGAGAATATGGAGTCAGGAACAGCTTCAGGGGCTATTGCTGCCTGGAGCGCTGTTTATATTGACCTCAACCAGGCACACCAGAGGAGGGCCGGGCGGCAGGGTAAGGCTGCCCAGGTCAGCTAATCCACAACACTCAGGGAATCACATTGTTGAAAATGGACCTCGCTAAGGCAGAAGAGAAGCCAAGGAAAAAAAGAACACAATGCCATTTGCACCACCGTCGATGAGTCTAGAGGTAATCACGTGACTTGTAGTAAGTCAGAAAGTGAAAGACACATATCATATCATATCACTTATAGGTGTTACCTAAAAATGGATACCAGGGCAGATATTTCCACCGAGAAGGGCAATCAGAGATTCATTAAACAAACTTATGGTTCACCAATGGAAAGGTGTGAGGATTGGTTTCATTACGATATCGGGGTTAACAGACTTATACAAACACAGGTGACATATATAATCACCAAAGACCTACGGAATACCAAAAGACTACTCAACATTCTGTCATAACGTACATGGGAAAAGGATCCCAGGAAAAACAGACATCTGTATATGTGTAAAAGAACCACATCTTCCACACCTCCAACGAGCCAAACATTGTAATCAAACTTGCTGTAATAAAAAATAAAAATTAAATTAAAAACACGAACAAGAAGTAGGGAGACAAACTTGAGGGGCTTTCTCCTGGCACATTCCATTCTAAATTCCAATCTAGAACACGACTTCCATTGAGGTTCTGTTGCCCTAGTAACCAGAATTGGTAAGGGAGAACTGCTGCCACCTTGTGGCCGTTTCACACAACAGCAGCTTTAATCCCAGGGCTAACGGTCAGTTGATATTCAAAATCATTGCAGGCCTGTAAATGACACCTGCCCTGAAAACAAATCCTGGGGTCACATATCGACCAAAAAATTCAAGGACGTCCATATTTCAAAACGACCGTTACAAAAGGCATATTTTATGCACATTAGTTTTCTGCTTCTTTTTCTTTCTTTCTTTTTTGGTTAAAAAAACGGGAATGGAAAAAGGCATCCCTCAGAAGGGGCGAAAATAGTTGCAAACGAATCAATGGACAAAGGTTTAATCTCCAATATATATAAACAGCTCATGCAGCTTAATATTAAAAAAACAAACAACCCAATACAAAAATGGGCAGAAGATCTAAAGGTACGTTTCTTCAAAGAAGACACAGAGATGGCCAAGACGCACCTGAAAAGCTGCTCAACAGCACTAATTATTAGAGAAATGCAAATCAAAACTACAATGAGGTATCACCACACACCTGTTAGAATCGGCATCATCAGAAATTCTACAAACAACAAATTCTGGGGAGGGTGTGGACAAAAGGAGCCCTCTTCCACTTTTGGTGGGAATGTAAATTGATACAGTCACTATGGAGAACAGTATGGAGTTTCGTTAAAAAAAACTAGAAATAGAATTACCATCTGATCCAGCAATCCCACTTCTGGGCATATACCCAAAGAAAACCATAAATCAAAAAGGCACATTCACCACAATGTTCATTGCAGCACTATTTACAATAGCCAGGTAATGGAAGCAACCTAAATGCCCACAGACAGATGAATGGATAAAGATGTGGTACATGTATAAAATGGAATATTACTCAGCCATAAAAAGGAATGAAACTGGGTCATTTGTAGAGACATCGATGGATCTAGAGACTGTCATACAGAATGAAGTAAGTCAGAAAGAGGAAAACAAATATTGTATATTAATGCATATATGTGGAACCTAAAAACTGGTACAGATGAACTGGTTTGCAGGGAAGAAATAGAGACAGAGGTAGAGAACAAACGTATGGACACCAAGTGTGGGAAGCCATGGTGTGGTGGTGGTGGGATGAGTTGGGAGATTGGGATTGACCTGCATACATGTATATGCATAAAATACATAACTGATAATAACCTGCTGTATAAAAAAGTAAATAAAATAAAATTTCAAAATTTTAGAAAATAAAATTTAAAAATAATACAGAAAAAATTCTTCCCTTCACACAGATGTATTTATAGGAATGAATTATTTCCATGCTTATATCTATAAATACATAAAAGAGGAATAAAATCTAACTTGACCCATAAAAGAAAAAAAAAAATCCTGAACCCACCAGTTATACAGAGGAAAACCCTATCAGGGCACTTGCTCCAGCGGTAAACAATTCTGAAATTGGTCAGAGGTGGGGAATCATCTCCCATACAGCCAGCAACCCACACCCCACGCAAGGAGCGTCCTCATTGCAAAGCTGGGGGACCGTGCCGAGGCATCTCTGAATAAAGGTGAGCTGAGCCCCAGGCCAGCTGCTGCTGAACTGTTCCCACCCTTCCCAGGTAAAACACCTGAATATGTACAAGGGCTTGAAAGACTAGAGGAAGGGCCGTGGAGCCACACCAGCAACAGCACGCAGGACAACTTGGTGCCTGCAGGCCAGACAGGGTGGTCCTGCCCCCGGGCGCTCTTCCGGAACCTTTCCATTGTCCTGCCTGAGATACCCCACCTGTCCCGGCCCCCACTGCTTTTTTCCTTCCTCACCTCTGTCCGGAGAGAAATTCCAGCGGAAGGCATGGGTGACACATCCTCTTCTTTACAGGTGGCAGCCTGGCAACTCCTGCAGAAAGGCCAGCAGAACCCCACTCACACCGGGCCACCAACAAAGCTGTGGCCCCTCATTCCCTCCCACCAGCACAGCCCCGAGACTGCTGACGGGGCAGAGAATATGGAGTCAGGAACAGCTTCAGGGGCTATTGCTGCCTGGAGCGCTGTTTATATTGACCTCAACCAGGCACACCAGAGGAGGGCCGGGCGGCAGGGTAAGGCTGCCCAGGTCAGCTAATCCACAACACTCAGGGAATCACATTGTTGAAAATGGACCTCGCTAAGGCAGAAGAGAAGCCAAGGAAAAAAAGAACACAATGCCATTTGCACCACCGTCGATGAGTCTAGAGGTAATCACGTGACTTGTAGTAAGTCAGAAAGTGAAAGACACATATCATATCATATCACTTATAGGTGTTACCTAAAAATGGATACCAGGGCAGATATTTCCACCGAGAAGGGCAATCAGAGATTCATTAAACAAACTTATGGTTCACCAATGGAAAGGTGTGAGGATTGGTTTCATTACGATATCGGGGTTAACAGACTTATACAAACACAGGTGACATATATAATCACCAAAGACCTACGGAATACCAAAAGACTACTCAACATTCTGTCATAACGTACATGGGAAAAGGATCCCAGGAAAAACAGACATCTGTATATGTGTAAAAGAACCACATCTTCCACACCTCCAACGAGCCAAACATTGTAATCAAACTTGCTGTAATAAAAAATAAAAATTAAATTAAAAACACGAACAAGAAGTAGGGAGACAAACTTGAGGGGCTTTCTCCTGGCACATTCCATTCTAAATTCCAATCTAGAACACGACTTCCATTGAGGTTCTGTTGCCCTAGTAACCAGAATTGGTAAGGGAGAACTGCTGCCACCTTGTGGCCGTTTCACACAACAGCAGCTTTAATCCCAGGGCTAATGGTCAGTTGATATTCAAAATCATTGCAGGCCTGTAAATGACACCTGCCCTGAAAACAAATCCTGGGGTCACATATCGACCAAAAAATTCAAGGACGTCCATATTTCAAAACGACCGTTACAAAAGGCATATTTTATGCACATTAGTTTTCTGCTTCTTTTTCTTTCTTTCTTTTTTGGTTAAAAAAACGGGAATGGAAAAAGGCATCCCTCAGAAGGGGCGAAAATAGTTGCAAACGAATCAATGGACAAAGGTTTAATCTCCAATATATATAAACAGCTCATGCAGCTTAATATTAAAAAAACAAACAACCCAATACAAAAATGGGCAGAAGATCTAAAGGTACGTTTCTTCAAAGAAGACACAGAGATGGCCAAGACGCACCTGAAAAGCTGCTCAACAGCACTAATTATTAGAGAAATGCAAATCAAAACTACAATGAGGTATCACCACACACCTGTTAGAATCGGCATCATCAGAAATTCTACAAACAACAAATTCTGGGGAGGGTGTGGACAAAAGGAGCCCTCTTCCACTTTTGGTGGGAATGTAAATTGATACAGTCACTATGGAGAACAGTATGGAGTTTCGTTAAAAAAAACTAGAAATAGAATTACCATCTGATCCAGCAATCCCACTTCTGGGCATATACCCAAAGAAAACCATAAATCAAAAAGGCACATTCACCACAATGTTCATTGCAGCACTATTTACAATAGCCAGGTAATGGAAGCAACCTAAATGCCCACAGACAGATGAATGGATAAAGATGTGGTACATGTATAAAATGGAATATTACTCAGCCATAAAAAGGAATGAAACTGGGTCATTTGTAGAGACATCGATGGATCTAGAGACTGTCATACAGAATGAAGTAAGTCAGAAAGAGGAAAACAAATATTGTATATTAATGCATATATGTGGAACCTAAAAACTGGTACAGATGAACTGGTTTGCAGGGAAGAAATAGAGACAGAGGTAGAGAACAAACGTATGGACACCAAGTGTGGGAAGCCATGGGGTGGTGGTGGTGGGATGAGTTGGGAGATTGGGATTGACCTGCATACATGTATATGCATAAAATACATAACTGATAATAACCTGCTGTATAAAAAAGTAAATAAAATAAAATTTCAAAATTTTAGAAAATAAAATTTAAAAATAATACAGAAAAAATTCTTCCCTTCACACAGATGTATTTATAGGAATGAATTATTTCCATGCTTATATCTATAAATACATAAAAGAGGAATAAAATCTAACTTGACCCATAAAAGAAAAAAAAAAATCCTGAACCCACCAGTTATACAGAGGAAAACCCTATCAGGGCACTTGCTCCAGCGGTAAACAATTCTGAAATTGGTCAGAGGTGGGGAATCATCTCCCATACAGCCAGCAACCCACACCCCACGCAAGGAGCGTCCTCATTGCAAAGCTGGGGGACCGTGCCGAGGCATCTCTGAATAAAGGTGAGCTGAGCCCCAGGCCAGCTGCTGCTGAACTGTTCCCACCCTTCCCAGGTAAAACACCTGAATATGTACAAGGGCTTGAAAGACTAGAGGAAGGGCCGTGGAGCCACACCAGCAACAGCACGCAGGACAACTTGGTGCCTGCAGGCCAGACAGGGTGGTCCTGCCCCCGGGCGCTCTTCCGGAACCTTTCCATTGTCCTGCCTGAGATACCCCACCTGTCCCGGCCCCCACTGCTTTTTTCCTTCCTCACCTCTGTCCGGAGAGAAATTCCAGCGGAAGGCATGGGTGACACATCCTCTTCTTTACAGGTGGCAGCCTGGCAACTCCTGCAGAAAGGCCAGCAGAACCCCACTCACACCGGGCCACCAACAAAGCTGTGGCCCCTCATTCCCTCCCACCAGCACAGCCCCGAGACTGCTGACGGGGCAGAGAATATGGAGTCAGGAACAGCTTCAGGGGCTATTGCTGCCTGGAGCGCTGTTTATATTGACCTCAACCAGGCACACCAGAGGAGGGCCGGGCGGCAGGGTAAGGCTGCCCAGGTCAGCTAATCCACAACACTCAGGGAATCACATTGTTGAAAATGGACCTCGCTAAGGCAGAAGAGAAGCCAAGGAAAAAAAGAACACAATGCCATTTGCACCACCGTAGATGAGTCTAGAGGTAATCACGTGACTTGTAGTAAGTCAGAAAGTGAAAGACACATATCATATCATATCACTTATAGGTGTTACCTAAAAATGGATACCAGGGCAGATATTTCCACCGAGAAGGGCAATCAGAGATTCATTAAACAAACTTATGGTTCACCAATGGAAAGGTGTGAGGATTGGTTTCATTACGATATCGGGGTTAACAGACTTATACAAACACAGGTGACATATATAATCACCAAAGACCTACGGAATACCAAAAGACTACTCAACATTCTGTCATAACGTACATGGGAAAAGGATCCCAGGAAAAACAGACATCTGTATATGTGTAAAAGAACCACATCTTCCACACCTCCAACGAGCCAAACATTGTAATCAAACTTGCTGTAATAAAAAATAAAAATTAAATTAAAAACACGAACAAGAAGTAGGGAGACAAACTTGAGGGGCTTTCTCCTGGCACATTCCATTCTAAATTCCAATCTAGAACACGACTTCCATTGAGGTTCTGTTGCCCTAGTAACCAGAATTGGTAAGGGAGAACTGCTGCCACCTTGTGGCCGTTTCACACAACAGCAGCTTTAATCCCAGGGCTAATGGTCAGTTGATATTCAAAATCATTGCAGGCCTGTAAATGACACCTGCCCTGAAAACAAATCCTGGGGTCACATATCGACCAAAAAATTCAAGGACGTCCATATTTCAAAACGACCGTTACAAAAGGCATATTTTATGCACATTAGTTTTCTGCTTCTTTTTCTTTCTTTCTTTTTTGGTTAAAAAAACGGGAATGGAAAAAGGCATCCCTCAGAAGGGGCGAAAATAGTTGCAAACGAATCAATGGACAAAGGTTTAATCTCCAATATATATAAACAGCTCATGCAGCTTAATATTAAAAAAACAAACAACCCAATACAAAAATGGGCAGAAGATCTAAAGGTACGTTTCTTCAAAGAAGACACAGAGATGGCCAAGACGCACCTGAAAAGCTGCTCAACAGCACTAATTATTAGAGAAATGCAAATCAAAACTACAATGAGGTATCACCACACACCTGTTAGAATCGGCATCATCAGAAATTCTACAAACAACAAATTCTGGGGAGGGTGTGGACAAAAGGAGCCCTCTTCCACTTTTGGTGGGAATGTAAATTGATACAGTCACTATGGAGAACAGTATGGAGTTTCGTTAAAAAAAACTAGAAATAGAATTACCATCTGATCCAGCAATCCCACTTCTGGGCATATACCCAAAGAAAACCATAAATCAAAAAGGCACATTCACCACAATGTTCATTGCAGCACTATTTACAATAGCCAGGTAATGGAAGCAACCTAAATGCCCACAGACAGATGAATGGATAAAGATGTGGTACATGTATAAAATGGAATATTACTCAGCCATAAAAAGGAATGAAACTGGGTCATTTGTAGAGACATCGATGGATCTAGAGACTGTCATACAGAATGAAGTAAGTCAGAAAGAGGAAAACAAATATTGTATATTAATGCATATATGTGGAACCTAAAAACTGGTACAGATGAACTGGTTTGCAGGGAAGAAATAGAGACAGAGGTAGAGAACAAACGTATGGACACCAAGTGTGGGAAGCCATGGGGTGGTGGTGGTGGGATGAGTTGGGAGATTGGGATTGACCTGCATACATGTATATGCATAAAATACATAACTGATAATAACCTGCTGTATAAAAAAGTAAATAAAATAAAATTTCAAAATTTTAGAAAATAAAATTTAAAAATAATACAGAAAAAATTCTTCCCTTCACACAGATGTATTTATAGGAATGAATTATTTCCATGCTTATATCTATAAATACATAAAAGAGGAATAAAATCTAACTTGACCCATAAAAGAAAAAAAAAAATCCTGAACCCACCAGTTATACAGAGGAAAACCCTATCAGGGCACTTGCTCCAGCGGTAAACAATTCTGAAATTGGTCAGAGGTGGGGAATCATCTCCCATACAGCCAGCAACCCACACCCCACGCAAGGAGCGTCCTCATTGCAAAGCTGGGGGACCGTGCCGAGGCATCTCTGAATAAAGGTGAGCTGAGCCCCAGGCCAGCTGCTGCTGAACTGTTCCCACCCTTCCCAGGTAAAACACCTGAATATGTACAAGGGCTTGAAAGACTAGAGGAAGGGCCGTGGAGCCACACCAGCAACAGCACGCAGGACAACTTGGTGCCTGCAGGCCAGACAGGGTGGTCCTGCCCCCGGGCGCTCTTCCGGAACCTTTCCATTGTCCTGCCTGAGATACCCCACCTGTCCCGGCCCCCACTGCTTTTTTCCTTCCTCACCTCTGTCCGGAGAGAAATTCCAGCGGAAGGCATGGGTGACACATCCTCTTCTTTACAGGTGGCAGCCTGGCAACTCCTGCAGAAAGGCCAGCAGAACCCCACTCACACCGGGCCACCAACAAAGCTGTGGCCCCTCATTCCCTCCCACCAGCACAGCCCCGAGACTGCTGACGGGGCAGAGAATATGGAGTCAGGAACAGCTTCAGGGGCTATTGCTGCCTGGAGCGCTGTTTATATTGACCTCAACCAGGCACACCAGAGGAGGGCCGGGCGGCAGGGTAAGGC
This sequence comes from Mesoplodon bidens, assembly GCF_964165515.1. NCBI lineage: Eukaryota > Metazoa > Chordata > Mammalia > Artiodactyla > Ziphiidae > Mesoplodon > Mesoplodon bidens. The sequence continues at coordinate 934,388 of NW_027671428.1, read as the reverse complement.
TGCCCAGGTCAGCTAATCCACAACACTCAGGGAATCTCATTGTTGAAAATGGACCTCGCTAAGGCAGAAGAGAAGCCAAGGAAAAAAAGAACACAATGCCATTTGCACCACCGTAGATGAGTCTAGAGGTAATCACGTGACTTGTAGTAAGTCAGAAAGTGAAAGACACATATCATATCATATCACTTATAGGTGTTACCTAAAAATGGATACCAGGGCAGATATTTCCACCGAGAAGGGCAATCAGAGATTCATTAAACAAACTTATGGTTCACCAATGGAAAGGTGTGAGGATTGGTTTCATTACGATATCGGGGTTAACAGACTTATACAAACACAGGTGACATATATAATCACCAAAGACCTACGGAATACCAAAAGACTACTCAACATTCTGTCATAACGTACATGGGAAAAGGATCCCAGGAAAAACAGACATCTGTATATGTGTAAAAGAACCACATCTTCCACACCTCCAACGAGCCAAACATTGTAATCAAACTTGCTGTAATAAAAAATAAAAATTAAATTAAAAACACGAACAAGAAGTAGGGAGACAAACTTGAGGGGCTTTCTCCTGGCACATTCCATTCTAAATTCCAATCTAGAACAGGACTTCCATTGAGGTTCTGTTGCCCTAGTAACCAGAATTGGTAAGGGAGAACTGCTGCCACCTTGTGGCCGTTTCACACAACAGCAGCTTTAATCCCAGGGCTAATGGTCAGTTGATATTCAAAATCATTGCAGGCCTGTAAATGACACCTGCCCTGAAAACAAATCCTGGGGTCACATATCGACCAAAAAATTCAAGGACGTCCATATTTCAAAACGACCGTTACAAAAGGCATATTTTATGCACATTAGTTTTCTGCTTCTTTTTCTTTCTTTCTTTTTTGGTTAAAAAAACGGGAATGGAAAAAGGCATCCCTCAGAAGGGGCGAAAATAGTTGCAAACGAATCAATGGACAAAGGTTTAATCTCCAATATATATAAACAGCTCATGCAGCTTAATATTAAAAAAACAAACAACCCAATACAAAAATGGGCAGAAGATCTAAAGATACGTTTCTTCAAAGAAGACACAGAGATGGCCAAGACGCACCTGAAAAGCTGCTCAACAGCACTAATTATTAGAGAAATGCAAATCAAAACTACAATGAGGTATCACCTCACACTGTTAGAATCGGCATCATCAGAAATTCTACAAACAACAAATTCTGGGGAGGGTGTGGACAAAAGGAGCCCTCTTCCACTTTTGGTGGGAATGTAAATTGATACAGTCACTATGGAGAACAGTATGGAGTTTCGTTAAAAAAAACTAGAAATAGAATTACCATCTGATCCAGCAATCCCACTTCTGGGCATATACCCAAAGAAAACCATAAATCAAAAAGGCACATTCACCACAATGTTCATTGCAGCACTATTTACAATAGCCAGGTAATGGAAGCAACCTAAATGCCCACAGACAGATGAATGGATAAAGATGTGGTACATGTATAAAATGGAATATTACTCAGCCATAAAAAGGAATGAAACTGGGTCATTTGTAGAGACATCGATGGATCTAGAGACTGTCATACAGAATGAAGTAAGTCAGAAAGAGGAAAACAAATATTGTATATTAATGCATATATGTGGAACCTAAAAACTGGTACAGATGAACTGGTTTGCAGGGAAGAAATAGAGACAGAGGTAGAGAACAAACGTATGGACACCAAGTGTGGGAAGCCATGGGGTGGTGGTGGTGGGATGAGTTGGGAGATTGGGATTGACCTGCATACATGTATATGCATAAAATACATAACTGATAATAACCTGCTGTATAAAAAAGTAAATAAAATAAAATTTCAAAATTTTAGAAAATAAAATTTAAAAATAATACAGAAAAAATTCTTCCCTTCACACAGATGTATTTATAGGAATGAATTATTTCCATGCTTATATCTATAAATACATAAAAGAGGAATAAAATCTAACTTGACCCATAAAAGAAAAAAAAAAAATCCTGAACCCACCAGTTATACAGAGGAAAACCCTATCAGGGCACTTGCTCCAGCGGTAAACAATTCTGAAATTGGTCAGAGGTGGGGAATCATCTCCCATACAGCCAGCAACCCACACCCCACGCAAGGAGCGTCCTCATTGCAAAGCTGGGGGACCGTGCCGAGGCATCTCTGAATAAAGGTGAGCTGAGCCCCAGGCCAGCTGCTGCTGAACTGTTCCCACCCTTCCCAGGTAAAACACCTGAATATGTACAAGGGCTTGAAAGACTAGAGGAAGGGCCGTGGAGCCACACCAGCAACAGCACGCAGGACAACTTGGTGCCTGCAGGCCAGACAGGGTGGTCCTGCCCCCGGGCGCTCTTCCGGAACCTTTCCATTGTCCTGCCTGAGATACCCCACCTGTCCCGGCCCCCACTGCTTTTTTCCTTCCTCACCTCTGTCCGGAGAGAAATTCCAGCGGAAGGCATGGGTGACACATCCTCTTCTTTACAGGTGGCAGCCTGGCAACTCCTGCAGAAAGGCCAGCAGAACCCCACTCACACCGGGCCACCAACAAAGCTGTGGCCCCTCATTCCCTCCCACCAGCACAGCCCCGAGACTGCTGACGGGGCAGAGAATATGGAGTCAGGAAAAGCTTCAGAGGCTATTGCTGCCTGGAGCGCTGTTTATATTGACCTCAACCAGGCACACCAGAGGAGGGCCGGGCGGCAGGGTAAGGCTGCCCAGGTCAGCTAATCCACAACACTCAGGGAATCACATTGTTGAAAATGGACCTCGCTAAGGCAGAAGAGAAGCCAAGGAAAAAAAGAACACAATGCCATTTGCACCACCGTAGATGAGTCTAGAGGTAATCACGTGACTTGTAGTAAGTCAGAAAGTGAAAGACACATATCATATCATATCACTTATAGGTGTTACCTAAAAATGGATACCAGGGCAGATATTTCCACCGAGAAGGGCAATCAGAGATTCATTAAACAAACTTATGGTTCACCAATGGAAAGGTGTGAGGATTGGTTTCATTACGATATCGGGGTTAACAGACTTATACAAACACAGGTGACATATATAATCACCAAAGACCTACGGAATACCAAAAGACTACTCAACATTCTGTCATAACGTACATGGGAAAAGGATCCCAGGAAAAACAGACATCTGTATATGTGTAAAAGAACCACATCTTCCACACCTCCAACGAGCCAAACATTGTAATCAAACTTGCTGTAATAAAAAATAAAAATTAAATTAAAAACACGAACAAGAAGTAGGGAGACAAACTTGAGGGGCTTTCTCCTGGCACATTCCATTCTAAATTCCAATCTAGAACACGACTTCCATTGAGGTTCTGTTGCCCTAGTAACCAGAATTGGTAAGGGAGAACTGCTGCCACCTTGTGTCCGTTTCACACAACAGCAGCTTTAATCCCAGGGCTAATGGTCAGTTGATATTCAAAATTATTGCAGGCCTGTAAATGACACCTGCCCTGAAAACAAATCCTGGGGTCACATATCGACCAAAAAATTCAAGGACGTCCATATTTCAAAACGACCGTTACAAAAGGCATATTTTATGCACATTAGTTTTCTGCTTCTTTTTCTTTCTTTCTTTTTTGGTTAAAAAAACGGGAATGGAAAAAGGCATCCCTCAGAAGGGGCGAAAATAGTTGCAAACGAATCAATGGACAAAGGTTTAATCTCCAATATATATAAACAGCTCATGCAGCTTAATATTAAAAAAACAAACAACCCAATACAAAAATGGGCAGAAGATCTAAAGATACGTTTCTTCAAAGAAGACACAGAGATGGCCAAGACGCACCTGAAAAGCTGCTCAACAGCACTAATTATTAGAGAAATGCAAATCAAAACTACAATGAGGTATCACCTCACACTGTTAGAATCGGCATCATCAGAAATTCTACAGACAACAAATTCTGGGGAGGGTGTGGACAAAAGGAGCCCTCTTCCACTTTTGGTGGGAATGTAAATTGATACAGTCACTATGGAGAACAGTATGGAGTTTCGTTAAAAAAAACTAGAAATAGAATTACCATCTGATCCAGCAATCCCACTTCTGGGCATATACCCAAAGAAAACCATAAATCAAACAGGCACATTCACCACAATGTTCATTGCAGCACTATTTACAATAGCCAGGTAATGGAAGCAACCTAAATGCCCACAGACAGATGAATGGATAAAGATGTGGTACATGTATAAAATGGAATATTACTCAGCCATAAAAAGGAATGAAACTGGGTCATTTGTAGAGACATCGATGGATCTAGAGACTGTCATACAGAATGAAGTAAGTCAGAAAGAGGAAAACAAATATTGTATATTAATGCATATATGTGGAACCTAAAAACTGGTACAGATGAACTGGTTTGCAGGGAAGAAATAGAGACAGAGGTAGAGAACAAACGTATGGACACCAAGTGTGGGAAGCCATGGGGTGGTGGTGGTGGGATGAGTTGGGAGATTGGGATTGACCTGCATACATGTATATGCATAAAATACATAACTGATAATAACCTGCTGTATAAAAAAGTAAATAAAATAAAATTTCAAAATTTTAGAAAATAAAATTTAAAAATAATACAGAAAAAATTCTTCCCTTCACACAGATGTATTTATAGGAATGAATTATTTCCATGCTTATATCTATAAATACATAAAAGAGGAATAAAATCTAACTTGACCCATAAAAGAAAAAAAAAATCCTGAACCCACCAGTTATACAGAGGAAAACCCTATCAGGGCACTTGCTCCAGCGGTAAACAATTCTGAAATTGGTCAGAGGTGGGGAATCATCTCCCATACAGCCAGCAACCCACACCCCACGCAAGGAGCGTCCTCATTGCAAAGCTGGGGGACCGTGCCGAGGCATCTCTGAATAAAGGTGAGCTGAGCCCCAGGCCAGCTGCTGCTGAACTGTTCCCACCCTTCCCAGGTAAAACACCTGAATATGTACAAGGGCTTGAAAGACTAGAGGAAGGGCCGTGGAGCCACACCAGCAACAGCACGCAGGACAACTTGGTGCCTGCAGGCCAGACAGGGTGGTCCTGCCCCCGGGCGCTCTTCCGGAACCTTTCCATTGTCCTGCCTGAGATACCCCACCTGTCCCGGCCCCCACTGCTTTTTTCCTTCCTCACCTCTGTCCCGAGAGAAATTCCAGCGGAAGGCATGGGTGACACATCCTCTTCTTTACAGGTGGCAGCCTGGCAACTCCTGCAGAAAGGCCAGCAGAACCCCACTCACACCGGGCCACCAACAAAGCTGTGGCCCCTCATTCCCTCCCACCAGCACAGCCCCGAGACTGCTGACGGGGCAGAGAATATGGAGTCAGGAACAGCTTCAGGGGCTATTGCTGCCTGGAGCGCTGTTTATATTGACCTCAACCAGGCACACCAGAGGAGGGCCGGGCGGCAGGGTAAGGCTGCCCAGGTCAGCTAATCCACAACACTCAGGGAATCACATTGTTGAAAATGGACCTCGCTAAGGCAGAAGAGAAGCCAAGGAAAAAAAGAACACAATGCCATTTGCACCACCGTAGATGAGTCTAGAGGTAATCACGTGACTTGTAGTAAGTCAGAAAGTGAAAGACACATATCATATCACTTATAGGTGTTACCTAAAAATGGATACCAGGGCAGATATTTCCACCGAGAAGGGCAATCAGAGATTCATTAAACAAACTTATGGTTCACCAATGGAAAGGTGTGAGGATTGGTTTCATTACGATATCGGGGTTAACAGACTTATACAAACACAGGTGACATATATAATCACCAAAGACCTACGGAATACCAAAAGACTACTCAACATTCTGTCATAACGTACATGGGAAAAGGATCCCAGGAAAAACAGACATCTGTATATGTGTAAAAGAACCACATCTTCCACACCTCCAACGAGCCAAACATTGTAATCAAACTTGCTGTAATAAAAAATAAAAATTAAATTAAAAACACGAACAAGAAGTAGGGAGACAAACTTGAGGGGCTTTCTCCTGGCACATTCCATTCTAAATTCCAATCTAGAACACGACTTCCATTGAGGTTCTGTTGCCCTAGTAACCAGAATTGGTAAGGGAGAACTGCTGCCACCTTGTGGCCGTTTCACACAACAGCAGCTTTAATCCCAGGGCTAATGGTCAGTTGATATTCAAAATCATTGCAGGCCTGTAAATGACACCTGCCCTGAAAACAAATCCTGGGGTCACATATCGACCAAAAAATTCAAGGACGTCCATATTTCAAAACGACCGTTACAAAAGGCATATTTTATGCACATTAGTTTTCTGCTTCTTTTTCTTTCTTTCTTTTTTGGTTAAAAAAACGGGAATGGAAAAAGGCATCCCTCAGAAGGGGCGAAAATAGTTGCAAACGAATCAATGGACAAAGGTTTAATCTCCAATATATATAAACAGCTCATGCAGCTTAATATTAAAAAAACAAACAACCCAATACAAAAATGGGCAGAAGATCTAAAGGTACGTTTCTTCAAAGAAGACACAGAGATGGCCAAGACGCACCTGAAAAGCTGCTCAACAGCACTAATTATTAGAGAAATGCAAATCAAAACTACAATGAGGTATCACCACACACCTGTTAGAATCGGCATCATCAGAAATTCTACAAACAACAAATTCTGGGGAGGGTGTGGACAAAAGGAGCCCTCTTCCACTTTTGGTGGGAATGTAAATTGATACAGTCACTATGGAGAACAGTATGGAGTTTCGTTAAAAAAAACTAGAAATAGAATTACCATCTGATCCAGCAATCCCACTTCTGGGCATATACCCAAAGAAAACCATAAATCAAAAAGGCACATTCACCACAATGTTCATTGCAGCACTATTTACAATAGCCAGGTAATGGAAGCAACCTAAATGCCCACAGACAGATGAATGGATAAAGATGTGGTACATGTATAAAATGGAATATTACTCAGCCATAAAAAGGAATGAAACTGGGTCATTTGTAGAGACATCGATGGATCTAGAGACTGTCATACAGAATGAAGTAAGTCAGAAAGAGGAAAACAAATATTGTATATTAATGCATATATGTGGAACCTAAAAACTGGTACAGATGAACTGGTTTGCAGGGAAGAAATAGAGACAGAGGTAGAGAACAAACGTATGGACACCAAGTGTGGGAAGCCATGGGGTGGTGGTGGTGGGATGAGTTGGGAGATTGGGATTGACCTGCATACATGTATATGCATAAAATACATAACTGATAATAACCTGCTGTATAAAAAAGTAAATAAAATAAAATTTCAAAATTTTAGAAAATAAAATTTAAAAATAATACAGAAAAAATTCTTCCCTTCACACAGATGTATTTATAGGAATGAATTATTTCCATGCTTATATCTATAAATACATAAAAGAGGAATAAAATCTAACTTGACCCATAAAAGAAAAAAAAAAATCCTGAACCCACCAGTTATACAGAGGAAAACCCTATCAGGGCACTTGCTCCAGCGGTAAACAATTCTGAAATTGGTCAGAGGTGGGGAATCATCTCCCATACAGCCAGCAACCCACACCCCACGCAAGGAGCGTCCTCATTGCAAAGCTGGGGGACCGTGCCGAGGCATCTCTGAATAAAGGTGAGCTGAGCCCCAGGCCAGCTGCTGCTGAACTGTTCCCACCCTTCCCAGGTAAAACACCTGAATATGTACAAGGGCTTGAAAGACTAGAGGAAGGGCCGTGGAGCCACACCAGCAACAGCACGCAGGACAACTTGGTGCCTGCAGGCCAGACAGGGTGGTCCTGCCCCCGGGCGCTCTTCCGGAAGCTTTCCATTGTCCTGCCTGAGATACCCCACCTGTCCCGGCCCCCACTGCTTTTTTCCTTCCTCACCTCTGTCCGGAGAGAAATTCCAGCGGAAGGCATGGGTGACACATCCTCTTCTTTACAGGTGGCAGCCTGGCAACTCCTGCAGAAAGGCCAGCAGAACCCCACTCACACCGGGCCACCAACAAAGCTGTGGCCCCTCATTCCCTCCCACCAGCACAGCCCCGAGACTGCTGACGGGGCAGAGAATATGGAGTCAGGAACAGCTTCAGGGGCTATTGCTGCCTGGAGCGCTGTTTATATTGACCTCAACCAGGCACACCAGAGGAGGGCCGGGCGGCAGGGTAAGGCTGCCCAGGTCAGCTAATCCACAACACTCAGGGAATCACATTGTTGAAAATGGACCTCGCTAAGGCAGAAGAGAAGCCAAGGAAAAAAAGAACACAATGCCATTTGCACCACCGTCGATGAGTCTAGAGGTAATCACGTGACTTGTAGTAAGTCAGAAAGTGAAAGACACATATCATATCATATCACTTATAGGTGTTACCTAAAAATGGATACCAGGGCAGATATTTCCACCAAGAAGGGCAATCAGAGATTCATTAAACAAACTTATGGTTCACCAATGGAAAGGTGTGAGGATTGGTTTCATTACGATATCGGGGTTAACAGACTTATACAAACACAGGTGACATATATAATCACCAAAGACCTACGGAATACCAAAAGACTACTCAACATTCTGTCATAACGTACATGGGAAAAGGATCCCAGGAAAAACAGACATCTGTATATGTGTAAAAGAACCACATCTTCCACACCTCCAACGAGCCAAACATTGTAATCAAACTTGCTGTAATAAAAAATAAAAATTAAATTAAAAACACGAACAAGAAGTAGGGAGACAAACTTGAGGGGCTTTCTCCTGGCACATTCCATTCTAAATTCCAATCTAGAACACGACTTCCATTGAGGTTCTGTTGCCCTAGTAACCAGAATTGGTAAGGGAGAACTGCTGCCACCTTGTGGCCGTTTCACACAACAGCAGCTTTAATCCCAGGGCTAACGGTCAGTTGATATTCAAAATCATTGCAGGCCTGTAAATGACACCTGCCCTGAAAACAAATCCTGGGGTCACATATCGACCAAAAAATTCAAGGACGTCCATATTTCAAAACGACCGTTACAAAAGGCATATTTTATGCACATTAGTTTTCTGCTTCTTTTTCTTTCTTTCTTTTTTGGTTAAAAAAACGGGAATGGAAAAAGGCATCCCTCAGAAGGGGCGAAAATAGTTGCAAACGAATCAATGGACAAAGGTTTAATCTCCAATATATATAAACAGCTCATGCAGCTTAATATTAAAAAAACAAACAACCCAATACAAAAATGGGCAGAAGATCTAAAGATACGTTTCTTCAAAGAAGACACAGAGATGGCCAAGACGCACCTGAAAAGCTGCTCAACAGCACTAATTATTAGAGAAATGCAAATCAAAACTACAATGAGGTATCACCACACACCTGTTAGAATCGGCATCATCAGAAATTCTACAAACAACAAATTCTGGGGAGGGTGTGGACAAAAGGAGCCCTCTTCCACTTTTGGTGGGAATGTAAATTGATACAGTCACTATGGAGAACAGTATGGAGTTTCGTTAAAAAAAACTAGAAATAGAATTACCATCTGATCCAGCAATCCCACTTCTGGGCATATACCCAAAGAAAACCATAAATCAAAAAGGCACATTCACCACAATGTTCATTGCAGCACTATTTACAATAGCCAGGTAATGGAAGCAACCTAAATGCCCACAGACAGATGAATGGATAAAGATGTGGTACATGTATAAAATGGAATATTACTCAGCCATAAAAAGGAATGAAACTGGGTCATTTGTAGAGACATCGATGGATCTAGAGACTGTCATACAGAATGAAGTAAGTCAGAAAGAGGAAAACAAATATTGTATATTAATGCATATATGTGGAACCTAAAAACTGGTACAGATGAACTGGTTTGCAGGGAAGAAATAGAGACAGAGGTAGAGAACAAACGTATGGACACCAAGTGTGGGAAGCCATGGGGTGGTGGTGGTGGGATGAGTTGGGAGATTGGGATTGACCTGCATACATGTATATGCATAAAATACATAACTGATAATAACCTGCTGTATAAAAAAGTAAATAAAATAAAATTTCAAAATTTTAGAAAATAAAATTTAAAAATAATACAGAAAAAATTCTTCCCTTCACACAGATGTATTTATAGGAATGAATTATTTCCATGCTTATATCTATAAATACATAAAAGAGGAATAAAATCTAACTTGACCCATAAAAGAAAAAAAAAAATCCTGAACCCACCAGTTATACAGAGGAAAACCCTATCAGGGCACTTGCTCCAGCGGTAAACAATTCTGAAATTGGTCAGAGGTGGGGAATCATCTCCCATACAGCCAGCAACCCACACCCCACGCAAGGAGCGTCCTCATTGCAAAGCTGGGGGACCGTGCCGAGGCATCTCTGAATAAAGGTGAGCTGAGCCCCAGGCCAGCTGCTGCTGAACTGTTCCCACCCTTCCCAGGTAAAACACCTGAATATGTACAAGGGCTTGAAAGACTAGAGGAAGGGCCGTGGAGCCACACCAGCAACAGCACGCAGGACAACTTGGTGCCTGCAGGCCAGACAGGGTGGTCCTGCCCCCGGGCGCTCTTCCGGAACCTTTCCATTGTCCTGCCTGAGATACCCCACCTGTCCCGGCCCCCACTGCTTTTTTCCTTCCTCACCTCTGTCCGGAGAGAAATTCCAGCGGAAGGCATGGGTGACACATCCTCTTCTTTACAGGTGGCAGCCTGGCAACTCCTGCAGAAAGGCCAGCAGAACCCCACTCACACCGGGCCACCAACAAAGCTGTGGCCCCTCATTCCCTCCCACCAGCACAGCCCCGAGACTGCTGACGGGGCAGAGAATATGGAGTCAGGAACAGCTTCAGGGGCTATTGCTGCCTGGAGCGCTGTTTATATTGACCTCAACCAGGCACACCAGAGGAGGGCCGGGCGGCAGGGTAAGGCTGCCCAGGTCAGCTAATCCACAACACTCAGGGAATCACATTGTTGAAAATGGACCTCGCTAAGGCAGAAGAGAAGCCAAGGAAAAAAAGAACACAATGCCATTTGCACCACCGTAGATGAGTCTAGAGGTAATCACGTGACTTGTAGTAAGTCAGAAAGTGAAAGACACATATCATATCATATCACTTATAGGTGTTACCTAAAAATGGATACCAGGGCAGATATTTCCACCGAGAAGGGCAATCAGAGATTCATTAAACAAACTTATGGTTCACCAATGGAAAGGTGTGAGGATTGGTTTCATTACGATATCGGGGTTAACAGACTTATACAAACACAGGTGACATATATAATCACCAAAGACCTACGGAATACCAAAAGACTACTCAACATTCTGTCATAACGTACATGGGAAAAGGATCCCAGGAAAAACAGACATCTGTATATGTGTAAAAGAACCACATCTTCCACACCTCCAACGAGCCAAACATTGTAATCAAACTTGCTGTAATAAAAAATAAAAATTAAATTAAAAACACGAACAAGAAGTAGGGAGACAAACTTGAGGGGCTTTCTCCTGGCACATTCCATTCTAAATTCCAATCTAGAACACGACTTCCATTGAGGTTCTGTTGCCCTAGTAACCAGAATTGGTAAGGGAGAACTGCTGCCACCTTGTGGCCGTTTCACACAACAGCAGCTTTAATCCCAGGGCTAATGGTCAGTTGATATTCAAAATCATTGCAGGCCTGTAAATGACACCTGCCCTGAAAACAAATCCTGGGGTCACATATCGACCAAAAAATTCAAGGACGTCCATATTTCAAAACGACCGTTACAAAAGGCATATTTTATGCACATTAGTTTTCTGCTTCTTTTTCTTTCTTTCTTTTTTGGTTAAAAAAACGGGAATGGAAAAAGGCATCCCTCAGAAGGGGCGAAAATAGTTGCAAACGAATCAATGGACAAAGGTTTAATCTCCAATATATATAAACAGCTCATGCAGCTTAATATTAAAAAAACAAACAACCCAATACAAAAATGGGCAGAAGATCTAAAGGTACGTTTCTTCAAAGAAGACACAGAGATGGCCAAGACGCACCTGAAAAGCTGCTCAACAGCACTAATTATTAGAGAAATGCAAATCAAAACTACAATGAGGTATCACCACACACCTGTTAGAATCGGCATCATCAGAAATTCTACAAACAACAAATTCTGGGGAGGGTGTGGACAAAAGGAGCCCTCTTCCACTTTTGGTGGGAATGTAAATTGATACAGTCACTATGGAGAACAGTATGGAGTTTCGTTAAAAAAAACTAGAAATAGAATTACCATCTGATCCAGCAATCCCACTTCTGGGCATATACCCAAAGAAAACCATAAATCAAAAAGGCACATTCACCACAATGTTCATTGCAGCACTATTTACAATAGCCAGGTAATGGAAGCAACCTAAATGCCCACAGACAGATGAATGGATAAAGATGTGGTACATGTATAAAATGGAATATTACTCAGCCATAAAAAGGAATGAAACTGGGTCATTTGTAGAGACATCGATGGATCTAGAGACTGTCATACAGAATGAAGTAAGTCAGAAAGAGGAAAACAAATATTGTATATTAATGCATATATGTGGAACCTAAAAACTGGTACAGATGAACTGGTTTGCAGGGAAGAAATAGAGACAGAGGTAGAGAACAAACGTATGGACACCAAGTGTGGGAAGCCATGGGGTGGTGGTGGTGGGATGAGTTGGGAGATTGGGATTGACCTGCATACATGTATATGCATAAAATACATAACTGATAATAACCTGCTGTATAAAAAAGTAAATAAAATAAAATTTCAAAATTTTAGAAAATAAAATTTAAAAATAATACAGAAAAAATTCTTCCCTTCACACAGATGTATTTATAGGAATGAATTATTTCCATGCTTATATCTATAAATACATAAAAGAGGAATAAAATCTAACTTGACCCATAAAAGAAAAAAAAAAATCCTGAACCCACCAGTTATACAGAGGAAAACCCTATCAGGGCACTTGCTCCAGCGGTAAACAATTCTGAAATTGGTCAGAGGTGGGGAATCATCTCCCATACAGCCAGCAACCCACACCCCACGCAAGGAGCGTCCTCATTGCAAAGCTGGGGGACCGTGCCGAGGCATCTCTGAATAAAGGTGAGCTGAGCCCCAGGCCAGCTGCTGCTGAACTGTTCCCACCCTTCCCAGGTAAAACACCTGAATATGTACAAGGGCTTGAAAGACTAGAGGAAGGGCCGTGGAGCCACACCAGCAACAGCACGCAGGACAACTTGGTGCCTGCAGGCCAGACAGGGTGGTCCTGCCCCCGGGCGCTCTTCCGGAACCTTTCCATTGTCCTGCCTGAGATACCCCACCTGTCCCGGCCCCCACTGCTTTTTTCCTTCCTCACCTCTGTCCGGAGAGAAATTCCAGCGGAAGGCATGGGTGACACATCCTCTTCTTTACAGGTGGCAGCCTGGCAACTCCTGCAGAAAGGCCAGCAGAACCCCACTCACACCGGGCCACCAACAAAGCTGTGGCCCCTCATTCCCTCCCACCAGCACAGCCCCGAGACTGCTGACGGGGCAGAGAATATGGAGTCAGGAACAGCTTCAGGGGCTATTGCTGCCTGGAGCGCTGTTTATATTGACCTCAACCAGGCACACCAGAGGAGGGCCGGGCGGCAGGGTAAGGCTGCCCAGGTCAGCTAATCCACAACACTCAGGGAATCACATTGTTGAAAATGGACCTCGCTAAGGCAGAAGAGAAGCCAAGGAAAAAAAGAACACAATGCCATTTGCACCACCGTCGATGAGTCTAGAGGTAATCACGTGACTTGTAGTAAGTCAGAAAGTGAAAGACACATATCATATCATATCACTTATAGGTGTTACCTAAAAATGGATACCAGGGCAGATATTTCCACCGAGAAGGGCAATCAGAGATTCATTAAACAAACTTATGGTTCACCAATGGAAAGGTGTGAGGATTGGTTTCATTACGATATCGGGGTTAACAGACTTATACAAACACAGGTGACATATATAATCACCAAAGACCTACGGAATACCAAAAGACTACTCAACATTCTGTCATAACGTACATGGGAAAAGGATCCCAGGAAAAACAGACATCTGTATATGTGTAAAAGAACCACATCTTCCACACCTCCAACGAGCCAAACATTGTAATCAAACTTGCTGTAATAAAAAATAAAAATTAAATTAAAAACACGAACAAGAAGTAGGGAGACAAACTTGAGGGGCTTTCTCCTGGCACATTCCATTCTAAATTCCAATCTAGAACACGACTTCCATTGAGGTTCTGTTGCCCTAGTAACCAGAATTGGTAAGGGAGAACTGCTGCCACCTTGTGGCCGTTTCACACAACAGCAGCTTTAATCCCAGGGCTAACGGTCAGTTGATATTCAAAATCATTGCAGGCCTGTAAATGACACCTGCCCTGAAAACAAATCCTGGGGTCACATATCGACCAAAAAATTCAAGGACGTCCATATTTCAAAACGACCGTTACAAAAGGCATATTTTATGCACATTAGTTTTCTGCTTCTTTTTCTTTCTTTCTTTTTTGGTTAAAAAAACGGGAATGGAAAAAGGCATCCCTCAGAAGGGGCGAAAATAGTTGCAAACGAATCAATGGACAAAGGTTTAATCTCCAATATATATAAACAGCTCATGCAGCTTAATATTAAAAAAACAAACAACCCAATACAAAAATGGGCAGAAGATCTAAAGGTACGTTTCTTCAAAGAAGACACAGAGATGGCCAAGACGCACCTGAAAAGCTGCTCAACAGCACTAATTATTAGAGAAATGCAAATCAAAACTACAATGAGGTATCACCACACACCTGTTAGAATCGGCATCATCAGAAATTCTACAAACAACAAATTCTGGGGAGGGTGTGGACAAAAGGAGCCCTCTTCCACTTTTGGTGGGAATGTAAATTGATACAGTCACTATGGAGAACAGTATGGAGTTTCGTTAAAAAAAACTAGAAATAGAATTACCATCTGATCCAGCAATCCCACTTCTGGGCATATACCCAAAGAAAACCATAAATCAAAAAGGCACATTCACCACAATGTTCATTGCAGCACTATTTACAATAGCCAGGTAATGGAAGCAACCTAAATGCCCACAGACAGATGAATGGATAAAGATGTGGTACATGTATAAAATGGAATATTACTCAGCCATAAAAAGGAATGAAACTGGGTCATTTGTAGAGACATCGATGGATCTAGAGACTGTCATACAGAATGAAGTAAGTCAGAAAGAGGAAAACAAATATTGTATATTAATGCATATATGTGGAACCTAAAAACTGGTACAGATGAACTGGTTTGCAGGGAAGAAATAGAGACAGAGGTAGAGAACAAACGTATGGACACCAAGTGTGGGAAGCCATGGGGTGGTGGTGGTGGGATGAGTTGGGAGATTGGGATTGACCTGCATACATGTATATGCATAAAATACATAACTGATAATAACCTGCTGTATAAAAAAGTAAATAAAATAAAATTTCAAAATTTTAGAAAATAAAATTTAAAAATAATACAGAAAAAATTCTTCCCTTCACACAGATGTATTTATAGGAATGAATTATTTCCATGCTTATATCTATAAATACATAAAAGAGGAATAAAATCTAACTTGACCCATAAAAGAAAAAAAAAAATCCTGAACCCACCAGTTATACAGAGGAAAACCCTATCAGGGCACTTGCTCCAGTGGTAAACAATTCTGAAATTGGTCAGAGGTGGGGAATCATCTCCCATACAGCCAGCAACCCACACCCCACGCAAGGAGCGTCCTCATTGCAAAGCTGGGGGACCGTGCCGAGGCATCTCTGAATAAAGGTGAGCTGAGCCCCAGGCCAGCTGCTGCTGAACTGTTCCCACCCTTCCCAGGTAAAACACCTGAATATGTACAAGGGCTTGAAAGACTAGAGGAAGGGCCGTGGAGCCACACCAGCAACAGCACGCAGGACAACTTGGTGCCTGCAGGCCAGACAGGGTGGTCCTGCCCCCGGGCGCTCTTCCGGAAGCTTTCCATTGTCCTGCCTGAGATACCCCACCTGTCCCGGCCCCCACTGCTTTTTTCCTTCCTCACCTCTGTCCCGAGAGAAATTCCAGCGGAAGGCATGGGTGACACATCCTCTTCTTTACAGGTGGCAGCCTGGCAACTCCTGCAGAAAGGCCAGCAGAACCCCACTCACACCGGGCCACCAACAAAGCTGTGGCCCCTCATTCCCTCCCACCAGCACAGCCCCGAGACTGCTGACGGGGCAGAGAATATGGAGTCAGGAACAGCTTCAGGGGCTATTGCTGCCTGGAGCGCTGTTTATATTGACCTCAACCAGGCACACCAGAGGAGGGCCGGGCGGCAGGGTAAGGCTGCCCAGGTCAGCTAATCCACAACACTCAGGGAATCACATTGTTGAAAATGGACCTCGCTAAGGCAGAAGAGAAGCCAAGGAAAAAAAGAACACAATGCCATTTGCACCACCGTCGATGAGTCTAGAGGTAATCACGTGACTTGTAGTAAGTCAGAAAGTGAAAGACACATATCATATCATATCACTTATAGGTGTTACCTAAAAATGGATACCAGGGCAGATATTTCCACCGAGAAGGGCAATCAGAGATTCATTAAACAAACTTATGGTTCACCAATGGAAAGGTGTGAGGATTGGTTTCATTACGATATCGGGGTTAACAGACTTATACAAACACAGGTGACATATATAATCACCAAAGACCTACGGAATACCAAAAGACTACTCAACATTCTGTCATAACGTACATGGGAAAAGGATCCCAGGAAAAACAGACATCTGTATATGTGTAAAAGAACCACATCTTCCACACCTCCAACGAGCCAAACATTGTAATCAAACTTGCTGTAATAAAAAATAAAAATTAAATTAAAAACACGAACAAGAAGTAGGGAGACAAACTTGAGGGGCTTTCTCCTGGCACATTCCATTCTAAATTCCAATCTAGAACACGACTTCCATTGAGGTTCTGTTGCCCTAGTAACCAGAATTGGTAAGGGAGAACTGCTGCCACCTTGTGGCCGTTTCACACAACAGCAGCTTTAATCCCAGGGCTAATGGTCAGTTGATATTCAAAATCATTGCAGGCCTGTAAATGACACCTGCCCTGAAAACAAATCCTGGGGTCACATATCGACCAAAAAATTCAAGGACGTCCATATTTCAAAACGACCGTTACAAAAGGCATATTTTATGCACATTAGTTTTCTGCTTCTTTTTCTTTCTTTCTTTTTTGGTTAAAAAAACGGGAATGGAAAAAGGCATCCCTCAGAAGGGGCGAAAATAGTTGCAAACGAATCAATGGACAAAGGTTTAATCTCCAATATATATAAACAGCTCATGCAGCTTAATATTAAAAAAACAAACAACCCAATACAAAAATGGGCAGAAGATCTAAAGATACGTTTCTTCAAAGAAGACACAGAGATGGCCAAGACGCACCTGAAAAGCTGCTCAACAGCACTAATTATTAGAGAAATGCAAATCAAAACTACAATGAGGTATCACCACACACCTGTTAGAATCGGCATCATCAGAAATTCTACAAACAACAAATTCTGGGGAGGGTGTGGACAAAAGGAGCCCTCTTCCACTTTTGGTGGGAATGTAAATTGATACAGTCACTATGGAGAACAGTATGGAGTTTCGTTAAAAAAAACTAGAAATAGAATTACCATCTGATCCAGCAATCCCACTTCTGGGCATATACCCAAAGAAAACCATAAATCAAAAAGGCACATTCACCACAATGTTCATTGCAGCACTATTTACAATAGCCAGGTAATGGAAGCAACCTAAATGCCCACAGACAGATAAATGGATAAAGATGTGGTACATGTATAAAATGGAATATTACTCAGCCATAAAAAGGAATGAAACTGAGTCATTTGTAGAGACATCGATGGATCTAGAGACTGTCATACAGAATGAAGTAAGTCAGAAAGAGGAAAACAAATATTGTATATTAATGCATATATGTGGAACCTAAAAACTGGTACAGATGAACTGGTTTGCAGGGAAGAAATAGAGACAGAGGTAGAGAACAAACGTATGGACACCAAGTGTGGGAAGCCATGGGGTGGTGGTGGTGGGATGAGTTGGGAGATTGGGATTGACCTGCATACATGTATATGCATAAAATACATAACTGATAATAACCTGCTGTATAAAAAAGTAAATAAAATTAAATTTCAAAATTTTAGAAAATAAAATTTAAAAATAATACAGAAAAAATTCTTCCCTTCACACAGATGTATTTATAGGAATGAATTATTTCCATGCTTATATCTATAAATACATAAAAGAGGAATAAAATCTAACTTGACCCATAAAAGAAAAAAAAAAATCCTGAACCCACCAGTTATACAGAGGAAAACCCTATCAGGGCACTTGCTCCAGCGGTAAACAATTCTGAAATTGGTCAGAGGTGGGGAATCATCTCCCATACAGCCAGCAACCCACACCCCACACAAGGAGCGTCCTCATTGCAAAGCTGGGGGACCGTGCCGAGGCATCTCTGAATAAAGGTGAGCTGAGCCCCAGGCCAGCTGCTGCTGAACTGTTCCCACCCTTCCCAGGTAAAACACCTGAATATGTACAAGGGCTTGAAAGACTAGAGGAAGGGCCGTGGAGCCACACCAGCAACAGCACGCAGGACAACTTGGTGCCTGCAGGCCAGACAGGGTGGTCCTGCCCCCGGGCGCTCTTCCGGAAGCTTTCCATTGTCCTGCCTGAGATACCCCACCTGTCCCGGCCCCCACTGCTTTTTTCCTTCCTCACCTCTGTCCGGAGAGAAATTCCAGCGGAAGGCATGGGTGACACATCCTCTTCTTTACAGGTGGCAGCCTGGCAACTCCTGCAGAAAGGCCAGCAGAACCCCACTCACACCGGGCCACCAACAAAGCTGTGGCCCCTCATTCCCTCCCACCAGCACAGCCCCGAGACTGCTGACGGGGCAGAGAATATGGAGTCAGGAACAGCTTCAGGGGCTATTGCTGCCTGGAGCGCTGTTTATATTGACCTCAACCAGGCACACCAGAGGAGGGCCGGGCGGCAGGGTAAGGCTGCCCAGGTCAGCTAATCCACAACACTCAGGGAATCACATTGTTGAAAATGGACCTCGCTAAGGCAGAAGAGAAGCCAAGGAAAAAAAGAACACAATGCCATTTGCACCACCGTCGATGAGTCTAGAGGTAATCACGTGACTTGTAGTAAGTCAGAAAGTGAAAGACACATATCATATCATATCACTTATAGGTGTTACCTAAAAATGGATACCAGGGCAGATATTTCCACCGAGAAGGGCAATCAGAGATTCATTAAACAAACTTATGGTTCACCAATGGAAAGGTGTGAGGATTGGTTTCATTACGATATCGGGGTTAACAGACTTATACAAACACAGGTGACATATATAATCACCAAAGACCTACGGAATACCAAAAGACTACTCAACATTCTGTCATAACGTACATGGGAAAAGGATCCCAGGAAAAACAGACATCTGTATATGTGTAAAAGAACCACATCTTCCACACCTCCAACGAGCCAAACATTGTAATCAAACTTGCTGTAATAAAAAATAAAAATTAAATTAAAAACACGAACAAGAAGTAGGGAGACAAACTTGAGGGGCTTTCTCCTGGCACATTCCATTCTAAATTCCAATCTAGAACACGACTTCCATTGAGGTTCTGTTGCCCTAGTAACCAGAATTGGTAAGGGAGAACTGCTGCCACCTTGTGGCCGTTTCACACAACAGCAGCTTTAATCCCAGGGCTAATGGTCAGTTGATATTCAAAATCATTGCAGGCCTGTAAATGACACCTGCCCTGAAAACAAATCCTGGGGTCACATATCGACCAAAAAATTCAAGGACGTCCATATTTCAAAACGACCGTTACAAAAGGCATATTTTATGCACATTAGTTTTCTGCTTCTTTTTCTTTCTTTCTTTTTTGGTTAAAAAAACGGGAATGGAAAAAGGCATCCCTCAGAAGGGGCGAAAATAGTTGCAAACGAATCAATGGACAAAGGTTTAATCTCCAATATATATAAACAGCTCATGCAGCTTAATATTAAAAAAACAAACAACCCAATACAAAAATGGGCAGAAGATCTAAAGGTACGTTTCTTCAAAGAAGACACAGAGATGGCCAAGACGCACCTGAAAAGCTGCTCAACAGCACTAATTATTAGAGAAATGCAAATCAAAACTACAATGAGGTATCACCACACACCTGTTAGAATCGGCATCATCAGAAATTCTACAAACAACAAATTCTGGGGAGGGTGTGGACAAAAGGAGCCCTCTTCCACTTTTGGTGGGAATGTAAATTGATACAGTCACTATGGAGAACAGTATGGAGTTTCGTTAAAAAAAACTAGAAATAGAATTACCATCTGATCCAGCAATCCCACTTCTGGGCATATACCCAAAGAAAACCATAAATCAAAAAGGCACATTCACCACAATGTTCATTGCAGCACTATTTACAATAGCCAGGTAATGGAAGCAACCTAAATGCCCACAGACAGATAAATGGATAAAGATGTGGTACATGTATAAAATGGAATATTACTCAGCCATAAAAAGGAATGAAACTGGGTCATTTGTAGAGACATCGATGGATCTAGAGACTGTCATACAGAATGAAGTAAGTCAGAAAGAGGAAAACAAATATTGTATATTAATGCATATATGTGGAACCTAAAAACTGGTACAGATGAACTGGTTTGCAGGGAAGAAATAGAGACAGAGGTAGAGAACAAACGTATGGACACCAAGTGTGGGAAGCCATGGGGTGGTGGTGGTGGGATGAGTTGGGAGATTGGGATTGACCTGCATACATGTATATGCATAAAATACATAACTGATAATAACCTGCTGTATAAAAAAGTAAATAAAATTAAATTTCAAAATTTTAGAAAATAAAATTTAAAAATAATACAGAAAAAATTCTTCCCTTCACACAGATGTATTTATAGGAATGAATTATTTCCATGCTTATATCTATAAATACATAAAAGAGGAATAAAATCTAACTTGACCCATAAAAGAAAAAAAAAAATCCTGAACCCACCAGTTATACAGAGGAAAACCCTATCAGGGCACTTGCTCCAGCGGTAAACAATTCTGAAATTGGTCAGAGGTGGGGAATCATCTCCCATACAGCCAGCAACCCACACCCCACGCAAGGAGCGTCCTCATTGCAAAGCTGGGGGACCGTGCCGAGGCATGTCTGAATAAAGGTGAGCTGAGCCCCAGGCCAGCTGCTGCTGAACTGTTCCCACCCTTCCCAGGTAAAACACCTGAATATGTACAAGGGCTTGAAAGACTAGAGGAAGGGCCGTGGAGCCACACCAGCAACAGCACGCAGGACAACTTGGTGCCTGCAGGCCAGACAGGGTGGTCCTGCCCCCGGGCGCTCTTCCGGAAGCTTTCCATTGTCCTGCCTGAGATACCCCACCTGTCCCGGCCCCCACTGCTTTTTTCCTTCCTCACCTCTGTCCGGAGAGAAATTCCAGCGGAAGGCATGGGTGACACATCCTCTTCTTTACAGGTGGCAGCCTGGCAACTCCTGCAGAAAGGCCAGCAGAACCCCACTCACACCGGGCCACCAACAAAGCTGTGGCCCCTCATTCCCTCCCACCAGCACAGCCCCGAGACTGCTGACGGGGCAGAGAATATGGAGTCAGGAACAGCTTCAGGGGCTATTGCTGCCTGGAGCGCTGTTTATATTGACCTCAACCAGGCACACCAGAGGAGGGCCGGGCGGCAGGGTAAGGCTGCCCAGGTCAGCTAATCCACAACACTCAGGGAATCACATTGTTGAAAATGGACCTCGCTAAGGCAGAAGAGAAGCCAAGGAAAAAAAGAACACAATGCCATTTGCACCACCGTCGATGAGTCTAGAGGTAATCACGTGACTTGTAGTAAGTCAGAAAGTGAAAGACACATATCATATCATATCACTTATAGGTGTTACCTAAAAATGGATACCAGGGCAGATATTTCCACCGAGAAGGGCAATCAGAGATTCATTAAACAAACTTATGGTTCACCAATGGAAAGGTGTGAGGATTGGTTTCATTACGATATCGGGGTTAACAGACTTATACAAACACAGGTGACATATATAATCACCAAAGACCTACGGAATACCAAAAGACTACTCAACATTCTGTCATAACGTACATGGGAAAAGGATCCCAGGAAAAACAGACATCTGTATATGTGTAAAAGAACCACATCTTCCACACCTCCAACGAGCCAAACATTGTAATCAAACTTGCTGTAATAAAAAATAAAAATTAAATTAAAAACACGAACAAGAAGTAGGGAGACAAACTTGAGGGGCTTTCTCCTGGCACATTCCATTCTAAATTCCAATCTAGAACACGACTTCCATTGAGGTTCTGTTGCCCTAGTAACCAGAATTGGTAAGGGAGAACTGCTGCCACCTTGTGGCCGTTTCACACAACAGCAGCTTTAATCCCAGGGCTAATGGTCAGTTGATATTCAAAATCATTGCAGGCCTGTAAATGACACCTGCCCTGAAAACAAATCCTGGGGTCACATATCGACCAAAAAATTCAAGGACGTCCATATTTCAAAACGACCGTTACAAAAGGCATATTTTATGCACATTAGTTTTCTGCTTCTTTTTCTTTCTTTCTTTTTTGGTTAAAAAAACGGGAATGGAAAAAGGCATCCCTCAGAAGGGGCGAAAATAGTTGCAAACGAATCAATGGACAAAGGTTTAATCTCCAATATATATAAACAGCTCATGCAGCTTAATATTAAAAAAACAAACAACCCAATACAAAAATGGGCAGAAGATCTAAAGATACGTTTCTTCAAAGAAGACACAGAGATGGCCAAGACGCACCTGAAAAGCTGCTCAACAGCACTAATTATTAGAGAAATGCAAATCAAAACTACAATGAGGTATCACCACACACCTGTTAGAATCGGCATCATCAGAAATTCTACAAACAACAAATTCTGGGGAGGGTGTGGACAAAAGGAGCCCTCTTCCACTTTTGGTGGGAATGTAAATTGATACAGTCACTATGGAGAACAGTATGGAGTTTCGTTAAAAAAAACTAGAAATAGAATTACCATCTGATCCAGCAATCCCACTTCTGGGCATATACCCAAAGAAAACCATAAATCAAAAAGGCACATTCACCACAATGTTCATTGCAGCACTATTTACAATAGCCAGGTAATGGAAGCAACCTAAATGCCCACAGACAGATAAATGGATAAAGACGTGGTACATGTATAAAATGGAATATTACTCAGCCATAAAAAGGAATGAAACTGGGTCATTTGTAGAGACATCGATGGATCTAGAGACTGTCATACAGAATGAAGTAAGTCAGAAAGAGGAAAACAAATATTGTATATTAATGCATATATGTGGAACCTAAAAACTGGTACAGATGAACTGGTTTGCAGGGAAGAAATAGAGACAGAGGTAGAGAACAAACGTATGGACACCAAGTGTGGGAAGCCATGGTGTGGTGGTGGTGGGATGAGTTGGGAGATTGGGATTGACCTGCATACATGTATATGCATAAAATACATAACTGATAATAACCTGCTGTATAAAAAAGTAAATAAAATAAAATTTCAAAATTTTAGAAAATAAAATTTAAAAATAATACAGAAAAAATTCTTCCCTTCACACAGATGTATTTATAGGAATGAATTATTTCCATGCTTATATCTATAAATACATAAAAGAGGAATAAAATCTAACTTGACCCATAAAAGAAAAAAAAAAATTCCTGAACCCACCAGTTATACAGAGGAAAACCCTATCAGGGCACTTGCTCCAGCGGTAAACAATTCTGAAATTGGTCAGAGGTGGGGAATCATCTCCCATACAGCCAGCAACCCACACCCCACGCAAGGAGCGTCCTCATTGCAAAGCTGGGGGACCGTGCCGAGGCATCTCTGAATAAAGGTGAGCTGAGCCCCAGGCCAGCTGCTGCTGAACTGTTCCCACCCTTCCCAGGTAAAACACCTGAATATGTACAAGGGCTTGAAAGACTAGAGGAAGGGCCGTGGAGCCACACCAGCAACAGCACGCAGGACAACTTGGTGCCTGCAGGCCAGACAGGGTGGTCCTGCCCCCGGGCGCTCTTCCGGAACCTTTCCATTGTCCTGCCTGAGATACCCCACCTGTCCCGGCCCCCACTGCTTTTTTCCTTCCTCACCTCTGTCCGGAGAGAAATTCCAGCGGAAGGCATGGGTGACACATCCTCTTCTTTACAGGTGGCAGCCTGGCAACTCCTGCAGAAAGGCCAGCAGAACCCCACTCACACCGGGCCACCAACAAAGCTGTGGCCCCTCATTCCCTCCCACCAGCACAGCCCCGAGACTGCTGACGGGGCAGAGAATATGGAGTCAGGAACAGCTTCAGGGGCTATTGCTGCCTGGAGCGCTGTTTATATTGACCTCAACCAGGCACACCAGAGGAGGGCCGGGCGGCAGGGTAAGGCTGCCCAGGTCAGCTAATCCACAACACTCAGGGAATCACATTGTTGAAAATGGACCTCGCTAAGGCAGAAGAGAAGCCAAGGAAAAAAAGAACACAATGCCATTTGCACCACCGTAGATGAGTCTAGAGGTAATCACGTGACTTGTAGTAAGTCAGAAAGTGAAAGACACATATCATATCATATCACTTATAGGTGTTACCTAAAAATGGATACCAGGGCAGATATTTCCACCGAGAAGGGCAATCAGAGATTCATTAAACAAACTTATGGTTCACCAATGGAAAGGTGTGAGGATTGGTTTCATTACGATATCGGGGTTAACAGACTTATACAAACACAGGTGACATATATAATCACCAAAGACCTACGGAATACCAAAAGACTACTCAACATTCTGTCATAACGTACATGGGAAAAGGATCCCAGGAAAAACAGACATCTGTATATGTGTAAAAGAACCACATCTTCCACACCTCCAACGAGCCAAACATTGTATCAAACTTGCTGTAATAAAAAATAAAAATTAAATTAAAAACACGAACAAGAAGTAGGGAGACAAACTTGAGGGGCTTTCTCCTGGCACATTCCATTCTAAATTCCAATCTAGAACACGACTTCCATTGAGGTTCTGTTGCCCTAGTAACCAGAATTGGTAAGGGAGAACTGCTGCCACCTTGTGGCCGTTTCACACAACAGCAGCTTTAATCCCAGGGCTAATGGTCAGTTGATATTCAAAATCATTGCAGGCCTGTAAATGACACCTGCCCTGAAAACAAATCCTGGGGTCACATATCGACCAAAAAATTCAAGGACGTCCATATTTCAAAACGACCGTTACAAAAGGCATATTTTATGCACATTAGTTTTCTGCTTCTTTTTCTTTCTTTCTTTTTTGGTTAAAAAAACGGGAATGGAAAAAGGCATCCCTCAGAAGGGGCGAAAATAGTTGCAAACGAATCAATGGACAAAGGTTTAATCTCCAATATATATAAACAGCTCATGCAGCTTAATATTAAAAAAACAAACAACCCAATACAAAAATGGGCAGAAGATCTAAAGGTACGTTTCTTCAAAGAAGACACAGAGATGGCCAAGACGCACCTGAAAAGCTGCTCAACAGCACTAATTATTAGAGAAATGCAAATCAAAACTACAATGAGGTATCACCACACACCTGTTAGAATCGGCATCATCAGAAATTCTACAAACAACAAATTCTGGGGAGGGTGTGGACAAAAGGAGCCCTCTTCCACTTTTGGTGGGAATGTAAATTGATACAGTCACTATGGAGAACAGTATGGAGTTTCGTTAAAAAAAACTAGAAATAGAATTACCATCTGATCCAGCAATCCCACTTCTGGGCATATACCCAAAGAAAACCATAAATCAAAAAGGCACATTCACCACAATGTTCATTGCAGCACTATTTACAATAGCCAGGTAATGGAAGCAACCTAAATGCCCACAGACAGATAAATGGATAAAGACGTGGTACATGTATAAAATGGAATATTACTCAGCCATAAAAAGGAATGAAACTGGGTCATTTGTAGAGACATCGATGGATCTAGAGACTGTCATACAGAATGAAGTAAGTCAGAAAGAGGAAAACAAATATTGTATATTAATGCATATATGTGGAACCTAAAAACTGGTACAGATGAACTGGTTTGCAGGGAAGAAATAGAGACAGAGGTAGAGAACAAACGTATGGACACCAAGTGTGGGAAGCCATGGGGTGGTGGTGGTGGGATGAGTTGGGAGATTGGGATTGACCTGCATACATGTATATGCATAAAATACATAACTGATAATAACCTGCTGTATAAAAAAGTAAATAAAATAAAATTTCAAAATTTTAGAAAATAAAATTTAAAAATAATACAGAAAAAATTCTTCCCTTCACACAGATGTATTTATAGGAATGAATTATTTCCATGCTTATATCTATAAATACATAAAAGAGGAATAAAATCTAACTTGACCCATAAAAGAAAAAAAAAAATCCTGAACCCACCAGTTATACAGAGGAAAACCCTATCAGGGCACTTGCTCCAGCGGTAAACAATTCTGAAATTGGTCAGAGGTGGGGAATCATCTCCCATACAGCCAGCAACCCACACCCCACGCAAGGAGCGTCCTCATTGCAAAGCTGGGGGACCGTGCCGAGGCATGTCTGAATAAAGGTGAGCTGAGCCCCAGGCCAGCTGCTGCTGAACTGTTCCCACCCTTCCCAGGTAAAACACCTGAATATGTACAAGGGCTTGAAAGACTAGAGGAAGGGCCGTGGAGCCACACCAGCAACAGCACGCAGGACAACTTGGTGCCTGCAGGCCAGACAGGGTGGTCCTGCCCCCGGGCGCTCTTCCGGAAGCTTTCCATTGTCCTGCCTGAGATACCCCACCTGTCCCGGCCCCCACTGCTTTTTTCCTTCCTCACCTCTGTCCGGAGAGAAATTCCAGCGGAAGGCATGGGTGACACATCCTCTTCTTTACAGGTGGCAGCCTGGCAACTCCTGCAGAAAGGCCAGCAGAACCCCACTCACACCGGGCCACCAACAAAGCTGTGGCCCCTCATTCCCTCCCACCAGCACAGCCCCGAGACTGCTGACGGGGCAGAGAATATGGAGTCAGGAACAGCTTCAGGGGCTATTGCTGCCTGGAGCGCTGTTTATATTGACCTCAACCAGGCACACCAGAGGAGGGCCGGGCGGCAGGGTAAGGCTGCCCAGGTCAGCTAATCCACAACACTCAGGGAATCACATTGTTGAAAATGGACCTCGCTAAGGCAGAAGAGAAGCCAAGGAAAAAAAGAACACAATGCCATTTGCACCACCGTCGATGAGTCTAGAGGTAATCACGTGACTTGTAGTAAGTCAGAAAGTGAAAGACACATATCATATCATATCACTTATAGGTGTTACCTAAAAATGGATACCAGGGCAGATATTTCCACCGAGAAGGGCAATCAGAGATTCATTAAACAAACTTATGGTTCACCAATGGAAAGGTGTGAGGATTGGTTTCATTACGATATCGGGGTTAACAGACTTATACAAACACAGGTGACATATATAATCACCAAAGACCTACGGAATACCAAAAGACTACTCAACATTCTGTCATAACGTACATGGGAAAAGGATCCCAGGAAAAACAGACATCTGTATATGTGTAAAAGAACCACATCTTCCACACCTCCAACGAGCCAAACATTGTAATCAAACTTGCTGTAATAAAAAATAAAAATTAAATTAAAAACACGAACAAGAAGTAGGGAGACAAACTTGAGGGGCTTTCTCCTGGCACATTCCATTCTAAATTCCAATCTAGAACACGACTTCCATTGAGGTTCTGTTGCCCTAGTAACCAGAATTGGTAAGGGAGAACTGCTGCCACCTTGTGGCCGTTTCACACAACAGCAGCTTTAATCCCAGGGCTAACGGTCAGTTGATATTCAAAATCATTGCAGGCCTGTAAATGACACCTGCCCTGAAAACAAATCCTGGGGTCACATATCGACCAAAAAATTCAAGGACGTCCATATTTCAAAACGACCGTTACAAAAGGCATATTTTATGCACATTAGTTTTCTGCTTCTTTTTCTTTCTTTCTTTTTTGGTTAAAAAAACGGGAATGGAAAAAGGCATCCCTCAGAAGGGGCGAAAATAGTTGCAAACGAATCAATGGACAAAGGTTTAATCTCCAATATATATAAACAGCTCATGCAGCTTAATATTAAAAAAACAAACAACCCAATACAAAAATGGGCAGAAGATCTAAAGGTACGTTTCTTCAAAGAAGACACAGAGATGGCCAAGACGCACCTGAAAAGCTGCTCAACAGCACTAATTATTAGAGAAATGCAAATCAAAACTACAATGAGGTATCACCACACACCTGTTAGAATCGGCATCATCAGAAATTCTACAAACAACAAATTCTGGGGAGGGTGTGGACAAAAGGAGCCCTCTTCCACTTTTGGTGGGAATGTAAATTGATACAGTCACTATGGAGAACAGTATGGAGTTTCGTTAAAAAAAACTAGAAATAGAATTACCATCTGATCCAGCAATCCCACTTCTGGGCATATACCCAAAGAAAACCATAAATCAAAAAGGCACATTCACCACAATGTTCATTGCAGCACTATTTACAATAGCCAGGTAATGGAAGCAACCTAAATGCCCACAGACAGATGAATGGATAAAGATGTGGTACATGTATAAAATGGAATATTACTCAGCCATAAAAAGGAATGAAACTGGGTCATTTGTAGAGACATCGATGGATCTAGAGACTGTCATACAGAATGAAGTAAGTCAGAAAGAGGAAAACAAATATTGTATATTAATGCATATATGTGGAACCTAAAAACTGGTACAGATGAACTGGTTTGCAGGGAAGAAATAGAGACAGAGGTAGAGAACAAACGTATGGACACCAAGTGTGGGAAGCCATGGGGTGGTGGTGGTGGGATGAGTTGGGAGATTGGGATTGACCTGTATACATGTATATGCATAAAATACATAACTAATAATAACCCGCTGTAAAAAAAGTAAATAAAATTAAATTTCAAAATTTTAAAATACAAAATTTAAAAATAAAACAGAAAAAAGTTCTTCCCTTCACACAGATGTATTTATAGGAATGAATTAGTTCCATGCTTATATCTATAAATACATAAAAGAGGAATAAAATCTAACTTGAACCATAAACGAAAAAAAAACCTGAACCCACCAGTTATACAGAGGAAAGCCCTATCAGGGCTCTTGCTCCAGCGGTAAACAATTCTGAAATTGGTCAGAGGTGGGGAATCATCTCCCATACAGCCAGCAACCCACACCCCATGCAAGGAGCATCCTCATTGCAAAGCTGGGGGACCGTGCCGGGGCATCTCTGAATAAAGGTGAGCTGAGCCCCAGGCCAGCTGCTGCTGAACTGTTCCCACCCTTCCCAGGTAAAACACCTGAATATGTACAAGGGCTTGAAAGACTAGAGGAAGGGCCGTGGAGCCACACCAGCGACAGCACGCAGGCCAACTTGGTGACTGCAGGCCAGCCAGGGTGATCCTGGCCCCGGGCGCTCTTTCAAAAGCTTTCCATTGTCCTGCCTGAGATTGCCCATTTGTCCCGGCCCCCACTGCTTTTTTGCTTCCTCACCTCTGTCCGGAGAGAAATTCCAGCGGAAGTTATGGGTGACACATCCTCTTCTTTACAGGTGGCAACCTGGCAACTCCTGCAGAAAGGCCAGCAGAACCCCACTCACACAGGGCCACCAACAAAGCTGTGGCCCCTCACTCCCTCCCACCAGCACAGCCCCGAGACTGGTGACGGGGCAGAGAATATGGAGTCAGGAACAGCTTCAGGGGCTATTGCTGCCTGGAGCGCTGTTTATATTGACCTCAACCAGGCAGACCTGGGGAGGGCCGGCCGGCAGGGTAAGGCTGCCCAGGTCAGCTAATCCACAACCCTCATGGAATCACATTGTTGAAAATGGACCTCGCTAAGGCAGAATAGAAGCCAATGAAAATAAGGACACAATGCTATTTGCAGCACCGTAGATATGTCTAGAGGTAATCACGTGACTTGTAGTAAGTCAGAAAGTGAAAGACACATATCATTTCATATCACTTACAGGTGTTACCTAAAATAGAAACCAGGGCAGTCATTTCCACTGAGAAGTGCAATCATAGATTCATTAAACAAACTTATGGTTCACCAATGGAAAGGTGTGAGGATTGGTTTCATTACGATATCGGGGTTAACAGACATATACAAACAGAGGTGACATATATAATCACCAAAGACCTACGTAATACCAAGAGAAGACTACTCAACATTCTGTCATAACGTACATGGGAAAAGGATCCCAGGAAGTACAGACATCTGTATATGTGTAAAAGAACCACATCTTCCACACCTACAAGAAGCCAAACATTGTAATCAAACTTGCTATAATAAAAAAAAAATTAAATTAAAAATACGAACAAGAAGTAGGGAGTCAAACTTGAGGGGCTTTCTCCTGGCACATTCCATTCTAAATTCCAATCTAGAACACGACTTCCATTGAGGCTCTGTTGCCCTAGTAACCAGAATTGGTAAGGGAGAACAGCTGCCACCTTGTGGCCGTTTCACACAACAACAGCTTTAATCCCAGCGCTAATGGTCAGTGGATATTCAAAATCATTGCAGGCCTGTAAATGACACCTGCCCTGAAAACAAATTCTGGGGTCACATATAGACCAAAAAATTCAAAGGACGTCCATATTTCAAAACGACCGTTTCAAAAGGCATATTTTACGCACATTAGTTTTCTACTTCTTTTTCGTTTTTTCTTTTTTGCTTAAAAAACGGGAAAGGAAAAAGACATCCGTCAAAAGGGGCGAAAATAGTTGCAAACGAATCAATGGACAAAGGTTTAATCTCCAATATATATAAACAGCTCATGCAGCTTAATATTAAAAAAACAAACAACCCAATACAAAAATGGGCAGATATAAGAGACGTTTCTTCAAAGAAGACACAGAGATGGCCAAGACGCACATGAAAAGCTGTTCCACAGCACTAATTATTAGAGAAATGCAAATCAAAACTACAATGAGGTATCACCTCACACCTGTTAGAATCGGCATCATCAGAAAATCTACAAACAACAAATTCTGGGGAGGGTGTGGACAAAAGGAGACCTCTTCCACTACTGGTGGGAATGTGAATTGATACACTCACTATGGAGAACACTATGGAGTTTCCTTAAAAAAATTAGAAATAGAATTACCATCTGATCCAGCAATCCCACTTCTGCTCATATACCCAAAGAAAACCATAAATCAGAAAGGCACATTCACCACAATGTTCATTGCAGCACAATTTACAAAAGCCAGGTAATGGAAGCAACCTAAATGCCCACACACAGACGAATGGATAAAGATGTGCTACATGTATAAAATGGAATATTACTCAGCCATAAAAAGGAATGAAACCGGGTCATTTGTAGAGACAGCGATGGATCTAGAGACTGTCATACAGAATGAAGTAAGTCAGAAAGAGGAAAACAAATATTGTATATTAATGCATATATGTGGAACCTACGAAATTTTACAGAGGACCTGGTTTGCAGGGTAGAAATAGAGACACAGATGTAGAAAACAAACGTATGGACACCAAGTGTGGAAAGCCATGGGGTGGTGGTGGTGGGATGACTTGGGAGATTGGGATTGACCTGCATACATGTATATGCATAAAATACATAACTAATAATAACCTGCTGTATAAAAAAATAAATAAAATTAAATTTCAAAATTTTAAAAAATAAAATTTAAAAATAATACAGAAAAAAGTTCTTCCCTTCACAGAGATGTATTTATAGGAATGAATTATTTCCATGCTTATATCTATAAATACATAAAAGAGGAATAAAATCTAACTTGAACCATAAACGAAAAAAAAACCTGAACCCACCAGTTATACAGAGGAAAACCGTATCAGGGCACTTGCTCCAGCGGCAAACAATCCTGAAATTGGTCAGAGGTGGGGAATCATCTCCCATACAGCCAGCAGCCCACACCCCAGGCAAGGTGCGTCCTCATTGCAACGCTTGGGGATCGTGCAGAGGCATCTCTGAATAAAGGAGAGCTGAGCCCCAGGCCAGCTGCTGCTGAACTGTTCCCACCCTTCCCAGGTAAAACACCTGAATATGTACAAGGGATTGTATGACTAGAGGAAGGGCCGTGGAGCCACCCCAGCAACAGCACGCAGGCCAACTTGGTGCCTGCTGTCCATCCAGGGTGGTCCTGCCCCCGGGCGCTCTTCCGGAAGCTTTCCATTGTCCTGCCTGAGATACCCCACCTGTCCCGGCCCCCAGTGCTTTTTTCCTTCCTCACCTCTGTCCGCAGAGAAATTCCAGCGGAAGGTATGGGTGACACATCCTCTTCGTTACAGTTGGCAGCCTGGCAACTCCTGCAGAAAGGCCAGGAGAACACCACTCACACCGGGCCACCAACAAAGCTGTGGCCCCTCATTCCCTCCCACCAGCACAGCCCCGAGACTGCTGACGGGGCAGAGTATATGGAGTCAGGAACAGCTTCAGGGGCTATTGCTGCCTGGAGCGCTGTTTATATTGACCTCAACCAGGCACACCTGGGGAGGGCCGGGCGGCAGGGTAAGGCTGCCCAGGTCAGCTAATCCACAACACTCAGGGAATCACATTGTTGAAAATGGACCTCGCTAAGGCAGAAGAGAAGCCCAGGAAAAAAAGAACACAATGCCATTTGCACCACCGTCGATGAGTCTAGAGGTAATCACGTGACTTGTAGTAAGTCAGAAAGTGAAAGACACATATCATATCATATCACTTATAGGTGTTACCTAAAAATGGATACCAGGGCAGATATTTCCACCGAGAAGGGCAATCAGAGATTCATTAAACAAACTTATGGTTCACCAATGGAAAGGTGTGAGGATTGGTTTCATTACGATATCGGGGTTAACAGACTTATACAAACACAGGTGACATATATAATCACCAAAGACCTACGGAATACCAAAAGACTACTCAACATTCTGTCATAACGTACATGGGAAAAGGATCCCAGGAAAAACAGACATGTGTATATGTGTAAAAGAACCACATCTTCCACACCTCCAACAAGCCAAACATTGTAATCAAACTTGCTGTAATAAAAAATAAAAATTAAATTAAAAACACGAACAAGAAGTAGGAAGCAAACTTGAAGGGCTTTCTCCTGGCACATTCCATTCTAAATTCCAATCTAGAACACGACTTCCATTGAGGCTCTGTTGCCCTAGTAACCAGAATAGGTAAGGGAGCACTGCTGCCACCTTGTGGCCGTTTCACACAACAGCAGCTTTAATCCCAGCGCTAATGGTCAGTTGATATTCAAAATCATTGCAGGCCTGCAAATGACACCTGCCCTGAAAACAAATCCTGGGGTCACATATCGACCAAAAAATTCAAAGGACGTCCATATTTCAAAACGACCGTTTCAAAAGGCATATTTTATGCACATTTGTTTTCTGCTTCTTTGTCTTTCTTTCTTTTTTGGTTAAAAAAACGGGAATGGAAAAAGGCATCCCTCAGAAGGGGCGAAAATAGTTGCAAACGAATCAATGGACAAAGGTTTAATCTCCAATATATATAAACAGCTCATGCAGTTTAATATTAAAAAAACAAACAACCCAATACAAAAATGGGCAGAATATCTAAAGAGACGTTTCTTCAAAGAAGACACAGAGATGGCTAAGACGCACATGAAAAGCTGCTCAACAGCACTAATTATTAGAGATATGCAAATCAAACCTATAATGAGGTATGACCTCACACCTGTTAGAATCGGCATCATCAGAAAATCTACAAATAACAAATTCTGGGGAGGGTACAGACAAAAGGAGCCGTCTTCCTCTATGGTGGGAATGTAAATTGATACAGTCACTATGGAGAACAGTATGGAGTTTCCTTAAAAGAACTAGAAATAGAAACCTTGACTTTCCCTAACCCTAACCATAGCCCAGAACGGAAACCTACCACCAACCCTACACCTTACCTTACGCCGTACCCTAATCCTAATTCGTATGCTGACACTAACTTGTGCATCAACACGTACCCTGACCCTAACACGTTTCGCACCCTCACCTGTGCCCTAAACTTTGCCGGTCCCTAAACATAACCCTAGACTGGAACGGAAACGTACAACCAACCCTACACCTTACTCTATGCGGTACCCTAATCCTCCTACGTACGCCGACACTAACCCGTGAGTCAACACGTACCCTGAACCTAACACATTTCCGTACCATCACCTGTGCCCAAAACCTTGCAATTCGCTAACCCTAACCCTACAACGGAATGGAAACCTACTGCATCCGTACACCTTACCCTACGCCGTACCCTAATCCTAATGCGTACGATGACACTATTCCATGCATCAACATGTACCATGACCCTAACACGTTTCTGTACCCTCACCTGTGCCCTAAACCTTGCCGTACCCTAACACTAACCCTAGCCCAGAATGGAAAACTACCACAAACCGTACAGCATACCCTACACGGTACCCTAAACCTAATCCGTACACTGACACTAACCCGTGCGTCAACACGTACACTGACCCTAACACTTTTCCGTACTCTCACCTGTGCCCTAAACCATGCCGTTGCCTAACCCTAACCCTAGCCCAAAACGGAAACCTACCACCAACCCTACACGTTACCCTACGCCATACCCTAATCATAATCCGAGCGTCAACACGTACCATGACCCTAACACATTTCCGTACCCTCACCTATGCCCTAAACCTTGCCGTTCCATAACACTAACCCTAGCCTGGAACGGAAACCTACCACCAACCCTAGACTTTAACCTACGAAGGACCATAAACCTACTCCGTATGCTGACACTAACCCATGCGTCAACACTTACCCTGACCCTAACACGTTTCCGTACCTTCACCTGTGACCTAAACCTTGCCATTCCCTAACCCTAACCCTAGCCCACAACGGAAACCTACCACCAAACCTACACCTTACCCTAAGCCGTACCCTAATGCTAATCCATATGTCAACACGTACCCTGACACTAACACGTTTCCATACCCTCATCTGGGCCCAAAACCTTGCCGTTCCCTAACACTAACCCTAGCCTGGAACGGAAACCTACCACCAACCATACACCTTACCCTATGCCGCACCATAATCCTCATCTGTACTTTCACACTAACCCGTGCGTCAACACGTACCCTGAGCCTAACACGTTTCGATACCCTCACGTGTGCCCTAAACCTTGCCGTTCCCTAACCCTAACCCAAGGCCGGAACGGAAACCTACCACCAACACAACACCTTACCCTAAGCCATACCGTAATCCTAATCTGTACGTCAACATGTACCCTGACCCTAAAACGTTTCCATACCCTCACCTGTGCCCTAAACATTGCCATTC
Source organism: Mesoplodon bidens (assembly GCF_964165515.1). Lineage (NCBI taxonomy): Eukaryota > Metazoa > Chordata > Mammalia > Artiodactyla > Ziphiidae > Mesoplodon > Mesoplodon bidens. The sequence goes on along the minus strand of NW_027671428.1, from coordinate 898,915 downwards.
CCTAACCCTAACCCTAGCACGGAACGGAAACCTACCACTAACCCTACACATTACCCTACGCCGTACCCTAATCCTAATCCATACGCTGACACTAACCCGTGTTTCAACACGTACCTTGACTGTAACAAGTTTCTGTAAGCTCACCTGTGCCCAAACATTGCCAATCCCTAACCCTAACCCTAGCCCGGAAAGGAAACCCACCACCAGCCCAACACATTACCCTACACCGAAGCCTACTCCTGGCCCGTACGCTGGCACTGACCCGTGTGTCAGCACGTAGCCTGACCCTCCGACGTTTCCATACCCTCACCTGTGCCCTAAGCCTTGCGGTTCCCTATCCCTAACCCTAGCCCGGAACGGAAACCCACCACCAGCCCTACACCTTACCCTATGCCGTACCCTACTCCTGGCCCGTACGCTGGCACTGACACGTGCGTCAGCACGGAGCCTGACCCTCCCACGTTTCCGTACCCTCACCTTTGCCCTAAACCTTGCCATTCCCTAACCCTAACCCTAGCCTGGAAAGGAAACCACCCACCAGCCCTACACCTTAACCTAAGCCATTGCCTACTCCTGGCCTGTATGCTGGCACTGACCCGTGCGTCACCACGTAGCCTGACCGTCCCCCGTTTCTGTACCCTCACCTGTGCCCTAAGACTTGCCGTTCCCTAACCCTAACCCTAGCCCGAAACGGAAACCCACCACCAGCCCTACACCTTACCCTACGCCGTACCATACTCCTGGAGCGTACGCTGGAACTGAACCCTGCGTCAGATGCAGCCTGACCCTCCCACGTTTCCGTACCCTCACCTGTGCCCTAAGCCTTCCCGTTCATTAACCCTAACCCTAGCCCGGAACAGAGACCCACCACCAGCCCTACACCTTACCCTACGTCGAAGCCTACTCCTGCCCAGAAGCTGACACTGACACGTGCGTGAGCACGTAGCCTGACCCTCCCACTTTTCCGTACACTCACCTGTGCCCTAAGCCTTGCCGTTCGCTAACCCTAACCCTAGCCCAGAACGGAAACCCACCACCGGGCCTACACCATACCCTACGCCGAAGCCTACACCTGGGCGTACGCTGTCATTGACCCGTGTGTCAGCACGTAGCCTGACACTCCCACGTTTCCGTAAACTCACCTGTGCCCTAAGCCTTGCGATTCCCTACCCCTAACCCTAGCCCGGAACGGAATCCCACGACCACCCCTACAGCATACCCTACGCCGTACCCAACTCCTGGCCCGTACTGTGGCACTGACCTGTGTGTCAGCACGTAGCCTGCCTCTCACACGTTTCCGTACTCTCACCTGTGCCCTAAGCCTTACCGTTCCCTAACCCTAACCCTAGCCCGGAAAGGAAACCCACCACCAGCCCTACACCTTACCGTATGCCGTAGCCTACGCCTGGCCCATATGCTGGCACTGACCCGTGTGTCAGCACGTAGCATGACCCTCCCACGTTTCCATACCCTCACCTGTGCCCTATGCCTTGCCATTCCCTAACCCTAACCCTAGCCCGGAAAGGAAACCAACCACCAGCCCTACACCTTACCCTACGCTGTTGCCTACTCCTGGCCTGTACGCTGGCACTGACACGTGCGTCAGCACATAGCCTGACCCTCCCCCATTTCCGTACCCTCACCTGTGCCCTAAGGCTTGTCGTGCCCTAACCCTAACCCTAGCCCAGAGCACAAACCCACCACCAGCCCTAAACCTTACCCTACGCCGTAGCCTATTCCTGGCCCGTACGCTGGCACTGATCCGTGCGTCAGCACGTAGCCTGACCCTCCCACGTTCCCGTACCCTCACCTCTGTCCTCAGCCTTGCCGTTCCATAACCCTAACCATAACCCCGAACGGAAACCTACCACCAGCCCTACACCTTACTCTACGCCATAGCCCACTCCAGGCCCATACGCTGGCACTGAATTGTGCGTCAGCACGTAGCCTGCCCCTCCCACGTTTCCGTATCCTCACCCAAACCCGAAGCCTTGTCATTCCCTAAACCTAACCTTAGCCCGGAAAGGAAACCCACCACCAGCCCTACACCTTACCCTACGCCGTACCTTACTCCTGGCCCGTACGCTGGCACTGACCCGTGCGTCAGAACATAGCCTGAACCTCCCACGTTTCCCTACCCGCACCTGTGCCCTAAGGCTTGTCGTTCTCTAGCCCTAACCCTATCCCGGAACGGAAAACCACCCCCTGCCCTAAACCTTACCCTACACTGTACCCTACTTCTGGCCAGTACACTGGCACTGACCCGTGCGTCAGCATGTAGCCTGACCCTCCCACGTTTCCGTACCCTCACCCGTGCCCTAAGCCTTGCCGTTCCCTAACCCTAACCCTACACCTTACCCTACGCCGTACCCTACTCTTGGCCCGTACGCTGGCACTGACCCGTGCGTCAACACGTAGCATGACCCTCCCACGTTTCCGTGCCATCTTCTGTGCCCTAAGCTTTGCCATTCCCTAACCCTAACCCTAGCCCAGAAAGGAAACCCACCACCAGCCCTACACCTTACCCTACGCCGTACCCTAATCCTGCCCCGTACGCTAGCACTGACCCGTGCGTCAGCATGGAGCCTGACACTCCCACGTTTCCGTACCCTCACCTGTGCCCTAAGCCTCGCCGTTCCCTAACCCTAACCCTAGCCCGGAACGGAGACCCACCATCAGCCCTACCCCTTACCCTTGTCGAAGCCTACTCCTGCCCGGAAGCTGACACTGACACGTGCGTGAGCACGTACCCAGACCCTCCCACTTTTCCATACCCTCACCTGTTCCCTAAGCCTTGCGTTCGCTAACACTTACCCTGGCCCGGAATGGAAACCCACCACCGGGCCTACATCTTACACTACGCCGAAGACTACACCTGGGCGTACGCTGTCATTGACCCGTGCGTCAGCACGTAGTGTGACCCCCCCACGTTTCTGTAACCTCACCTGTGCCCTAAGTCTTGTGGTTCCCTTCCCCTAACAGTTGCCCGGAAAGGAAACCCACCACCACCCCTACACCATACCCAACGTCATACCCAACTCCTGCCCCGTACGGTGGCACTGACCCGTGTGTCAGCACGTAGCCTGCCTTTCCCACGTTTCCTTACCCTCACCTGTGCCCTAAGCCTCGCAATTCCCTAACACTAACCCTAGCCCGGAACAGAAATCCACCACCAGCCCTACACCTTACCCTACGCCGTACCCTATTCCTGGACCGTACGCTGGCACTGACATGTGATTCAGCATGTAGCCTGACCCACCCACGTTTCCGTACCCTCACCTGTGCCCTAAGCATTGCCTTTCCCTAACCCTAACCCTAGCCGGGAACGGAAAACCACCACCAGCCCTACACCTTACCGTATGCCGTACCCTAATCTTGGCCTATACGCTGGCACTGACCCGTGCGTCAGCATGTAGCCTGACCCACCCACGTTTCCGTACCCTCACCTGTGCCCTAAGCCTTGCCGTTCCGTAACCCTAACCCTAGCCCGGAACGGGAAACCACAGCCAGCCCGACACCTTACCCTATGCCGTAAACGACTCCTGGCCCGTATGCTGGCACTGACCCGTGCGTCAGCACGTAGCCTGACCCTCCCACTTTTCCGAACCCTCACCTGTGCCCTAAGCCTTGCCGTTCCGTAACCCTAACCCTAGCCCGGAACGGAAACCCACCACCAGCCCTAAACCTTACCCTACGCCGTACCATACTCCTGGCCCGTACGCTGGCACTGAACCGTGCGTCAGCATGTAGCCTGACCCTCCCACTTTTCCTTACCCTCACCTGTTCCCTAAGCCTTACCGATCCCTAACTCTAACCCTAGCCCGGAACGGAAACCCACCACCAGCCCTACACCCTACCCTATGTCGTAGCCTACTGCTGGCCCATAAGCTGACACTCTCCCATGTGTCAGCCCGTAGCCTGCCTCTCCCACGTTTCCGTACCCTCACCTGTGCCCTAAGCCTTGCCGCTCCCTAACCCTAACCCTAGCCCGGAATGGACACCCACCACCAGCCTTACACTTTACCCTACGCCGTACCCTACACCTGGTCCATACCCTGGAACTAACCCTTGATTCAGCATGTAGCCTGACCCTCCGACGTTTCCATACCCTCACCTGTGCCCTAAGCCTTGCCATTCCCTAACCCTAACCCTAGCCCGGAACGGAAACCCACCACCAGCCCTACACCTTACCCTATGCCGTATCCTACTCCTGGCCCGTACACTGGCACTGACCCGTGCGTCAGCACGGAGCCTGACCCTCCCACGTTTCCGTACCTTCACCTGTGCCCTAAGACTTCCCGTTCCCTAACCCTAACACTAGCCCGGAACAGAGACCCACCACCAGCCCTACACCTTACCCTACGTCGAAGCCTACTCCTGCCCAGAAGCTGACACTGACACGTGCGTGAGCACGTAGCCTGACCCTCCCACTTTTCCGTACCCTCACCGTGCCCTAAGCCTTGCCGTTCGCTAACCCTAACCCTAGCCCAGAACGGAAACCCACCACCGGGCCTACACCTTACCCTACACCGAAGCCTACACCTGGGCGTACGCTGTCATTGACCCATGTGTCAGCACGTAGTCTGACACTCCCACGTTTCCATAACCTCACCTGTGCCCTAAGCCTTGCGGTTCCCTACCCATAACCCTAGCCCGGAACGGAATCCCACGACCACCCCTACAGCATACCCTACGCCGTACCCAACTCCTGGCCCGTACGGTGGCACTGACCTGTGTGTCAGCACGTAGCCTGCCTCTCACACGTTTCCGTACCCTCACCTGTGCCCTAAGCCTTACCGTTCCCTATCCCTAACCCTAGCCCGGAAAGGAAACCCACCACCAGCCCTACACCTTACCGTACGCCGTAGCCTACGCCGGGCCCATATGCTGGCACTGACCCGTGTGTCAGCACGTAGCATGACCCTCCCACGTTTCCATACCCTCACCTGTGCCCTATGCCTTGCCATTCCTTAACCCTAACCCTAGCCCGGAAAGGAAACCAACCAACAGCCCTACACCTTACCCTACGCTGTTGCCTACTCCTGGCCTGTACGCTGGCACTGACCCGTGCGTCAGCAAATAGCCTGACCCTCCCCCGTTTCCGTACCCTCACCTGTGCCCTAAGGCTTGTCGTGCCCTAACCCTAACCCTAGCCCAGAACAGAAACCCACCACCAGCCCTACACCTTACCCTACGCCGTAGACTAATTCTGGCCCGTACGCTGGCACTGATCCGTGCGTCAGCACGTAGCCTGACCCTCCCACGTTCCCGTACCATCAACTGTGTCCTAAGCCTTGCCATTCCATAACCCTAACCATAACCACGAACGGAAACCTACCACCAGCCCTACACCTTACTCTACGCCATAGCCCACTCCTGGCCCATACGCTGGCACTGACCTGTGCGTCAGCACGTAGCCTGCCCCTCCCACGTTTCCGTATCCTCACCCGAACCCTAAGCCTTGTCATTCCCTAAACCTAACCTTAGCCCGGAAAGGAAACCCACCCCCAGCCCTACACCTTACCCTACGCCGTACCTTACTCCTGGCCCGTACGCTGGCACTGATCCATGCGTCAGAACATAGCCTGAACCTCCCACGTTTCCGTACCCTCACCTGTGCCTTATGCCTTGCCATTCCCTAACCCTAACGCTAGCCTGGAATGGTAACCCACCACCAGCCCTACACCTTACCCTACGCCGTACCCTACTCTTGGCCTGTACGCTGGCACTGACCCGTGCGTCAGCACGTAGCCTGACCCACCCACGTTTCCGTACCCTCACCTGTGCCCTAAGCCTTGCCGTTCTGTAACCCTAACCCTAGCCCGGAACAGGAAACCACAGCCAGCCCGACACCTTACCCTACGCCGTACACGACTTCTGGCCCGTATGCTGTCACTGACCCATGCGTCAGCGCGTAGCCTGACCCTCCCACGTTTCTGTACCCTCACCTGTGCCCTAAGCCTTGCCGTTCCCTAACCCTAACCCTACACCTCACACTACGCCGTACCCTACTCTTGGCCCGTACGCTGGCACTGACCCATGCGTCAACACGTAGCCTGACCCTCCCACGTTTCCGTACCATCTACAGTGCCCTAAGCTTTGCCATTGCCTAACCCTAACCCTAGCCCGTAACGGAAACCCACCACCAGCCCTACACCTTACCATACGCCGTACGCTAATCCTGCCCCATACGCTAGCACTGACGTGTGCCTCAGCACATAGCCTACCACTCCCACGTTTACGCATCCTCACCAGTGCCCTAAGCCTTGCCGTTCCCTAACCCTAACCCTAGCCCAGACCGGAAACACACCACCAGCCCTACAGCTTACCCTACGCCGTACCCTATTCCTGGACCGTACGCTGGCACTGACATGTGATTCAGCATGTAGCCTGACCCACCCACGTTTCCGTACCCTCACCTGTGCCCTAAGCATTGCCTTTCCCTAACCCTAACCCTAGCCGGGAACGGAAAACCACCACCAGCCCTACACCTTACCGTATGCCGTACCCTAATCTTGGCCTATACGCTGGCACTGACCCGTGCGTCAGCATGTAGCCTGACCCACCCACGTTTCCGTACCCTCACCTGTGCCCTAAGCCTTGCCGTTCCGTAACCCTAACCCTAGCCCGGAACGGGAAACCACAGCCAGCCCGACACCTTACCCTATGCCGTAAACGACTCCTGGCCCGTATGCTGGCACTGACCCGTGCGTCAGCACGTAGCCTGACCCTCCCACTTTTCCGAACCCTCACCTGTGCCCTAAGCCTTGCCGTTCCGTAACCCTAACCCTAGCCCGGAACGGAAACCCACCACCAGCCCTAAACCTTACCCTACGCCGTACCATACTCCTGGCCCGTACGCTGGCACTGAACCGTGCGTCAGCATGTAGCCTGACCCTCCCACTTTTCCTTACCCTCACCTGTTCCCTAAGCCTTACCGATCCCTAACTCTAACCCTAGCCCGGAACGGAAACCCACCACCAGCCCTACACCCTACCCTATGTCGTAGCCTACTGCTGGCCCATAAGCTGACACTCTCCCATGTGTCAGCCCGTAGCCTGCCTCTCCCACGTTTCCGTACCCTCACCTGTGCCCTAAGCCTTGCCGCTCCCTAACCCTAACCCTAGCCCGGAATGGACACCCACCACCAGCCTTACACTTTACCCTACGCCGTACCCTACACCTGGTCCATACCCTGGAACTAACCCTTGATTCAGCATGTAGCCTGACCCTCCGACGTTTCCATACCCTCACCTGTGCCCTAAGCCTTGCCATTCCCTAACCCTAACCCTAGCCCGGAACGGAAACCCACCACCAGCCCTACACCTTACCCTATGCCGTATCCTACTCCTGGCCCGTACACTGGCACTGACCCGTGCGTCAGCACGGAGCCTGACCCTCCCACGTTTCCGTACCTTCACCTGTGCCCTAAGACTTCCCGTTCCCTAACCCTAACACTAGCCCGGAACAGAGACCCACCACCAGCCCTACACCTTACCCTACGTCGAAGCCTACTCCTGCCCAGAAGCTGACACTGACACGTGCGTGAGCACGTAGCCTGACCCTCCCACTTTTCCGTACCCTCACCGTGCCCTAAGCCTTGCCGTTCGCTAACCCTAACCCTAGCCCAGAACGGAAACCCACCACCGGGCCTACACCTTACCCTACACCGAAGCCTACACCTGGGCGTACGCTGTCATTGACCCATGTGTCAGCACGTAGTCTGACACTCCCACGTTTCCATAACCTCACCTGTGCCCTAAGCCTTGCGGTTCCCTACCCATAACCCTAGCCCGGAACGGAATCCCACGACCACCCCTACAGCATACCCTACGCCGTACCCAACTCCTGGCCCGTACGGTGGCACTGACCTGTGTGTCAGCACGTAGCCTGCCTCTCACACGTTTCCGTACCCTCACCTGTGCCCTAAGCCTTACCGTTCCCTAACCCTAACCCTAGCCCGGAAAGGAAACCCACCACCAGCCCTACACCTTACCGTACGCCGTAGCCTACGCCGGGCCCATATGCTGGCACTGACCCGTGTGTCAGCACGTAGCATGACCCTCCCACGTTTCCATACCCTCACCTGTGCCCTATGCCTTGCCATTCCCTAACCCTAACCCTAGCCCGGAAAGGAAACCAACCAACAGCCCTACACCTTACCCTACGCTGTTGCCTACTCCTGGCCTGTACGCTGGCACTGACCCGTGCGTCAGCAAATAGCCTGACCCTCCCCCGTTTCCGTACCCTCACCTGTGCCCTAAGGCTTGTCGTGCCCTAACCCTAACCCTAGCCCAGAACAGAAACCCACCACCAGCCCTACACCTTACCCTACGCCGTAGACTAATTCTGGCCCGTACGCTGGCACTGATCCGTGCGTCAGCACGTAGCCTGACCCTCCCACGTTCCCGTACCATCAACTGTGTCCTAAGCCTTGCCATTCCATAACCCTAACCATAACCACGAACGGAAACCTACCACCAGCCCTACACCTTACTCTACGCCATAGCCCACTCCTGGCCCATACGCAGGCACTGACCTGTGCGTCAGCACGTAGCCTGCCCCTCCCACGTTTCCGTATCCTCACCCGAACCCTAAGCCTTGTCATTCCCTAAACCTAACCTTAGCCCGGAAAGGAAACCCACCCCCAGCCCTACACCTTACCCTACGCCGTACCTTACTCCTGGCCCGTACGCTGGCACTGATCCATGCGTCAGAACATAGCCTGAACCTCCCACGTTTCCGTACCCTCACCTGTGCCTTATGCCTTGCCATTCCCTAACCCTAACGCTAGCCCGGAATGGTAACCCACCACCAGCCCTACACCTTACCCTACGCCGTACCCTACTCTTGGCCTGTACGGTGGCACTGACCCGTGTGTCAGCACGTAGCCTGACCCACCCACGTTTCCGTACCCTCACCTGTGCCCTAAGCCTTGCCGTTCTGTAACCCTAACCCTAGCCCGGAACAGGAAACCACAGCCAGCCCGACACCTTACCCTACGCCGTACACGACTTCTGGCCCGTATGCTGTCACTGACCCATGCGTCAGCGCGTAGCCTGACCCTCCCACGTTTCTGTACCCTCACCTGTGCCTTAAGCCTTGCCGTTCCCTAACCCTAACCCTACACCTCACACTACGCCGTACCCTACTCTTGGCCCGTACGCTGGCACTGACCCATGCGTCATCACGTAGCCTGACCCTCCCACGTTTCCGTACCATCTACAGTGCCCTAAGCTTTGCCATTGCCTAACCCTAACCCTAGCCCGTAACGGAAACCCACCACCAGCCCTACACCTTACCATACGCCGTACGCTAATCCTGCCCCATACGCTAGCACTGACGTGTGCCTCAGCACATAGCCTACCACTCCCACGTTTACGCACCCTCACCAGTGCCCTAAGCCTTGCCGTTCCCTAACCCTAACCCTAGCCCAGACCGGAAACACACCACCAGCCCTACAGCTTACCCTACGCCGTACCCTACTCCTTGCCCGTACGCTGGCACTGACCCATGCGTCAGCACGTAGCCTACCTCTCCCAACTTTCTGTACCCTCAACTGTGCCCTTAGCCTTGCCGTTCCCTAACCCTATACCAAAACGGAAACCCACCACCAGCCCTACCCCTTACCCTACGCAGTAACTTACTCCTGGCCCGTACGCTGGAACTGACCCGTGCGTCAGCATGGAGCCTGACCCTCCCACGTTTCCGTACCCTCAACTGTGCCTTAAGACTTCCCGATCCCTAACCCTAACCCTAGCCCAGAACGGAGCCCCACCACCAGCCCTACACCTTACCCTACGTCGAAGCCTACTCCTGCCCGGAAGCTGACACTGACACGTGCGTGAGCACGTACCCTGACCCTCCCACTTTTCCGTACCCTCACCTGTGCCCTAAGCCTTGCCATTCGCTAACCCTTACCCTGGCCTGGAACGGAAACCCACCACCGGGCCTACACCTTACCCTACGCCGAAGCCTACACCTGGGTGTACGCTGTCATTGACCCGTGCATCGGCACGGAGTCTGACCCTCCCACGTTTACGTAACCTCACCTGTGCCCTAAGTCTTGCGGTTCCCTACCCCTAACCCTTGCCTGGAACGGAAACCCACCATGACCCCTACACCATACCCTACGCCGTACCCAACTCCTGGCCCATACGCTGGCACTGACACCTTTTTCAGCACGTAGCCTGACGCTCCCACGTTTCCGTACCCTCACGTGTGCCCTAAGCCTTAACGTTCCCTAACCCTAACCCTAGACCGGAATGGACACCTACCGCCGCCCTTACACCATACCCTACGCCGTACCCTACTCCTGGTCCACACCCTGGCACTGACCCGTTCTTCAGCACGTAGCCTGACCCTCCCACGTTTCCGTACCCTCTCCTGTGCCCTAAGCCTTGCCGCTCCCTAACCCTAACCCTAGCCCGGAAGGGATCCCCACCACCAGCCTTACACTTTACCCTACGCCGTACCCTACTCCTGGTTCATACCCTGGCACTGACCAGTGCTTCAGCATGTAGCCTGACCCGCCCATGTTTCCGTACCCTCACCTGGGCCCTAAGCCTTGCCTTTACCTATCCCTAACCCTAGCCCGGAACGGAAACCCACCAGAAACCCTAAACCTTAATGTATGCCGTAGCCTACTCCTGACCCGTACGCTGGCAGTGACCATTGCGTCAGCACATAGCCTGCCTCTGCCACGTTTCCATACCCTCACCTGTGCACTAAGACTTGCCGTTCCCTAACCCTAACCTGGAACGGAAAACCAACACCAGCCCTACACCTTACCCTACACCGTACCATACTCCTGGACCGTACGCTGTCACTGACACGTACGTCAGCACGTAGAATGACCCTAACACATTTCCGTACCCTCACCTGTGCCCTAAGCCTTGCCGTTCCCTAACCCTAACCCTACCCGTAACGGAAACCCACCACCAGCCCTACACCTTACCCTACGCCGTACCCTAATCCTGCCCCGTACGCTGGCACTGGCCCGTGCGTCAGCACGTAGCCTGCCACTCCTACGTTTCCGTACCCTCACCTGTGTCCTAAGCCATGCCATTCCCTAACCCTAACCCTAGCCCGGAACATATACCCACCACCAGCCCTAGACCTTACACTATGCCGTACCCTACTCCTGGCCCCAACACTGGCACTGAACTGTGCGTCAGCTCGTAGCCTGCCTCTCCCACGTTTCCGTACCCTCACCTGTGTCCTAAGCCTTGCCGTTCCCTAACCCTAAACCAAGCCTGGAACGGAAACTCACCACCAGCCCTAAACCTTACGTTATGACGTACCCTACTCCTGGCCCGTACGCTGGCACAGACCCGTGCGTCAACACGTAGCCTGCCACTCCCACGTTTCTGTACGTTCACCTGTGCCTTAAGCCTTGCTGTTCCCTCACCCTAACCCTAGCCCGGAACGGAAACCCACCACCAGCCCTAAACCTTACCCTACGCCATACCCTACTCCTGGCCCGTACGCTGGCACTAACCCGTGTGTCAGCACGTAGCCTGACCCTCCCACGATTCCATACGTTCACCTGTGCCCTAAGACTTGCCGTTCCCTAACCCTAAACCTAGCCCGGAATGGTAGCTCACAACCAGCCCTACTCATTACCCTACGCCGTACCCTATTCCTGGCCCGTACGCTGGCACTGACGCATGCGTCAGCACCTAGCCTAACCTTCCCACGTTTCCGTACCCTCACCTGTGCCCTAAGCTTTGTCATTCCCTAACCCTAACACTAGCACGGAACGGAATCCCACCACCAGCCCTATACATTAGCCTACGCTGTAGCCTAATCCTGGCCCGTACATTGGCACTGACCCATGCGTAAGAACGTAGCCTGACCATCCCACGTTTCCGTACCCTCAGCTGTGCCCTAAGCCTTGCCGTTCCCTACCCGTAAACCAAGCCCGGAACGGAAACCCACCACCAGACTTACACCTTACCCTACGCAGTTCCCTACTCCTGGCCCTTACGGTGGCACTGACACGTGCATGAGCACGTAGCCTGACCCACCCACTACCCTCCCAATACAGAAATGGGCAGAAGATCTCAAGAGACGTTTCATCAAAGACGACACAGATATGACCAAGACGCACATGAAAAGCTGCTCAACATCACTAATTATTAGAGAAATGCAAATCAAAACTACAATAAGGTATCACCTCATAACTGTTAGAATCGGCATCATCAGAGAACCTACAAACAACAAATTCTGGGGAGAGTGTGGACAAAAGGAGCCCTCTTCCACTATTGGTGGGAATGTAAATTGATACAGTCATTATGGAGAACAGAATGGAGTTTCCTTAAAAAAACTAGAAATAGAATTACCATCTGATCCAGCAAACCCACTTCAGGGCATATACGCAAAGAAAACCATAAATCAAAAAGGCACATTCACCACAATGTTCATTGCAGCACTATTTACAATAGCCAGGTAATGGAAGCAAACTAAATGCCCACAGACAGATGAATGGAAAAAGATGGGGTACATATATAAAATGGAATATTACTCGGCCATAAAAAGGAATGAAACTGGGTCATTTGTAGAGATATGGATGGATATAGTGACTGTCATACAGAATGAAGTAAGTCAGAAAGAGGAAAACAAATATTGTATATTAATGCATATATGTGGAACCTAAAAACTGGTACAGATGAACTGGTTTGCAGGGAAGAAATAGAGACAGAGGTAGAGAACAAACGTATGGACACCAAGTGTGGGAAGCCATGGGGTGGTGGTGGTGGGATGAGTTGGGAGATTGGGATTGACCTGCATACATGTATATTCATAAAATACATAACTAATAATAACCTGCTGTATAAAAAAATACATAAAATTAAATTTCAAAATTTAAAAAAAGAGAATATAAAAATAATACAGAAAAAAGTTCTTCCCTTCACACAGATGTATTTATAGGAATGAATTATTTCCATGCTTATATCTATAAATACATAAAAGAGGAATAAAATCTAACTGGAACCATAAAAGAAAAAAAAACCTGAACCCACCAGTTATACAGAGGAAAACCCTATCAGGGCACTTGCTCCAGTGGTAAACAATTCTGAAATTGGTCAGAGGTGGGGAATCATCTCCCATACAGCCAGCAACCCACACCCCACGCAAGGAGCGTCCTCATTGCAAAGCTGGGGGATCGTGCAGAGGCATCTCTCAATAAAGGTGAGCTGAGCCCCAGGCCAGCTGCTGCTGAAGTGTTCCCACCCTTCCCAGGTAAAACACCTGAATATGTACAAGGGCTTGAAAGACTAGAGGAAGGGCTGTGGAGCCACACCAGCAACAGCACGCAGGCCAACTAGGTGCCTGCAGGCCTGCCAGGGTGGTCCTGCCCCCGGGCGCTCTTCCGGAAGCTTTCTATTGTCCTGCCTGTGATACCCCACCTATCCCGGCCCCCAATGCTTTTTTCCTTCCTCACCTCTGTCCGGAGAGAAATTCCAGCGGAAGGTATGGGTGACACATCCTCTTCTTTACAGGTGGCAGCCTGGCAACACCTGCAGAAAGGCCAGCAGAACCCCACTCACACCGGGTCACCAACAAAGCTGTGGCCCCTCATTCCCTCCCACCAGCACAGCCCCGAGACTGCTGACGGGGCAGAGAATATGGAGTCAGGAACAGCTTCAGGGGCTATTGCTGCCTGGAGCGCTGTTTATATTGACCTCAACCAGGCACAACTGGGGAGGGCAGGGCGGCAGGGTAAGGCTGCCCAGGTCAGCTAATCCACAACACTCAGGGAATCACATTGTTGAAAATGGACCTCGCTAAGGCAGAAGAGAAGCCAAGGAAAAAAAGAACACAATGCCATTTGCACCACCGTAGATGATTGTAGAGGTAATCACGTGACTTGTAGTAAGTCAGAAAGTGAAAGACACATATCATATCATATCACTTATAGGTGTTACCTAAAAATGGATACCAGGGCAGATATTTCCACCGAGAAGGGCAATCAGAGATTCATTAAACAAACTTATGGTTCACCAATGGAAAGGTGTGAGGATTGGTTTCATTACGATATCAGGGTTAACAGACTTATACAAACAAAGGTGACATATATAATCACCAAAGACCTACGGAATACCAAAAGACTACTCAACATTCTGTCATAACGTACATGGGAAAAGGATCCCAGGAAAAACAGACATGTGTATATTTGTAAAAGAACCACATCTTCCACACCTCCAACAAGCCAAACATTGTAATCAAACTTGCTGTAATAAAAAATAAAAATTAAATTAAAAACACGAACAAGAAGTAGGAAGCAAACTTGCGCGGCTTTCTCCTGGCACATTCCATTCTAAATTCCAATCTAGAACACGACTTACATTGAGGCTCTGTTGCCCTAGTAACCAGAATGGGTAAGGGAGCTCTGCTGCCACCTTGTGGCCGTTTCACACAACAGCAGCTTTAATCCCAGTGCTAAAGGTCAGTTGATATTCAAAATCATTGCAGGCCTGTAAAAGACACCTGCCCTGAAAACAAATCCTGGGGTCACATATCGACCAAAAACTCAAAGGACGTCCATATTTCAAAAGGACCATTTCAAAAGGCATATTTTATGCACATTAGTTTTCTGCTTCTTTTTCTTTCTTTCTTTTTTGGTTAAAAAAACGGGAATGGAAAAAGGCATCCCTCAGAAGGGGCGAAAATAGTTGCAAACGAATCAATGGACAAAGGTTTAACCTCCAATATATATAAAGAGCTCATGCAGCTTAATATTAAAAACAAACAACCCAATACAAAAATGGGCAGAAGATCTAAAGATACGTTTCTTCAAAGAAGACACAGAGATGGCCAAGACGCACATGAAAGGCTGCTCAACAACACTAATTATCAGAGAAATGCAATTCAAAACTACAATGAGGTATCACCTCACACTGTTAGAATCGGCATCATCAGAAAATCTACAAACAACAAATTCTGGGGAGGGTGTGGACAAAAGGAGCCCTCTTCCACTATTGGAGGGAATGTAAATTGATACACTCACTATGGAGAACAGTATGGAGTTTCGTTAAAAAAAAAAACTAGAAATAGAATTACCATCTGATCCTGCAATCCCACTTCCGGGCATATACCCAAAGAAAACCATAAATCAAAAAGGCACATTCACCACAATGTTCATTGCAGCACTATTTACAATAGCCAGGTAATGGAAGCAACCTAAATGCCCACAGACAGATGAATGGATAAAGATGTGGTACATGTATAAAATGGAATATTACAAAGCCATAAAACAGAATGAAACTGGGTCATTTGTAGAGACATCGATGGATCTAGAGACTGTCATACAGAATGAAGTAAGTCAGAAAGAGGAAAACAAATATTGTATATTAATGCATATATGTGGAACCTAAAAACTGGTACAGATGAACTGGTTTGCAGGGAAGAAATAGAGACAGATGTAGAGAACAAACGTATGGACACCAAGTGTGGGAAGCCATGGTGTGGTGGTGGTGGGATGAGTTGGGAGATTGGGATTGACCTGCATACATGTATATGCATAAAATACATAACTAATAATAACCTGCTGTATAAAAAAATAAATAAAATTAAATTTCAAAATTAAAAAAAATAATATTTAAAAATAATACAGAAAAAAGTTCTTCCCTTCACACAGATGTATTTACAGGAATGAATTATTTCCATGCTTATATCTATAAATACATAAAAGAGGAATAAAATCTAACTTGAACCCTAAAAGAAAAAAAAAACCTGAACCCACCAGTTATACAGAGTAAAACCCTATCAGGGCACTTGCTCCAGCGGTAAACAATTCTGAAATGGGTCTGAGGTGGGGAATCATCTCCCATACAGCCAGCAACCCACACCCCACGCAAGGAGCGTCCTCATTGCAAAGCTCGGGGATCGTGCCGAGTCATCTCTGAATAAAGGTGAGCTGAGCCCCAGGCCAGCTGCTGCTGAACTGTTCCCACCCTTCCCAGGTAAAACACCTGAATATGTACAAAGGTTTGAAAGCGTAGAGGAAGAGCCGTGGAGCCACACCAGCGATAGCACGCAGGCCAACTTAGTGACTGCAGGCCACCCATGGTGATCCTGTCCCCGGGCGCTCTTCCGGAAGCTTTCCATTGTCCTGCCTGAGATACCGCTCTTGTCCCGGCCCGCACTGCTTTTTTCCTTCCTCACCTCTGTCCGGAGAGAAATTCCAGCGGAAGGTATGGGTGACACATCCTCTTCTTTACAGGTGGCAGCATGGCAACTCCTGCAGAAAGGCCAGCAGAAGCCCACTCACACCGGGCCACCAACAAAGCTGTGGCCCCTCACTCCCTCCCACCAGCACAGCCCCGAGACTGCTGACGGGTCAAAGAATATGGAGTCAGGCACAGCTTCAGGGGCTATTGCTGCCTGGAGCGCTGTTTATATTGACCTCAACAAGGCAGACCTTGGGAGGGCCGGCCGGTAGGGTAAGGCTGCCCAGGTCAGCTAATCCACAACCCTCAGGGAATCCCATTGTTGAAAATTGACCTCGCTAAGGCAGAATAGAAGCCAAGGAAAATAAGGACACAATGCCATTTGCAGCACCGTAGATGAGTCTAGAGTTAATCACGTGACTTGGTGTAAGTCAGAAAGTGAAAGACACATATCATTTCATATCACTTATAGGTGTTACCTAAAATAGAAACCAGGGCAGTCATTTCCACTGAGAAGTGCAATCATAGATTCATTAAACAAACTTATGGTTCACCAATGGAAAGTTGTGAGGATTGGTTTCATTACGATATCAGGGTTAACAGACATATACAAACAGAGGTGACATATATAATCACCAAAGACGTACGGAATACCAAGAGAAGACTACTCAACATTCTGTCATAACGTACATGGGAAAAGGATCCCAGGAAGAACAGACATCTGTATATGTGTAAAAGAACCACATCTTCCACAACTACAACAAGCCAAACATTGTAATCAAACTTGCTATAATGAAAAATAAAAAAATTAAATTAAAAATACGAACAAGAAGTAGGGAGTCAAACTTGAGGGGCTTTCTCCTGGCACATTCCATTCTAAATTGCAATCTAGAACATGACTTCCATTGAGGCTCTGTTGCCCTAGTAACCAGATATGTTAAGGGCGAACTGCTGCCACCTAGTGGCCGATTCACACAACAGCAGCTTTAATCCCAGTGCTCATGGTCAGTTGATATTCAAAATCATTGCAGGCCTGTAAATGACACCTGCCCTGAAAACAAATCCTGGGGTCACATATCGACCAAAAAATTTTAGGACGTCCATATTTCAAAACGACCGTTTCAAAAGGCATATTTTATGCACATTAGTGTTCTGCTTCTTTTTCTTTCTTTCCGTTTTTTGGTTAAAAACACGGGAATGGAAAAAAGCATCCCTCAGAAGGGGCGAAAATAGTTGCAAACGAATCAATGGACAAAGGTTTAATCTCCAATATATATAAACAGCTCATGCAGCTTATTAAAAAAACAAACAACCCAATACAAAAATGGGCAGAAGATCTAAAGAGTCGTTTCTTCAAAGAAGACACAGAGATGGCCAAGACGCACATGAAAAGCTGCTCAAGAGCACTAATTATTAGAGAAATGAAAATCGAAACTACAATGACGTATCACCTCACACCTGTTAGAATCGGCATCATCAGAAAATCTACAAACAACAAATTCTGGGGAGGGTGTGGACAAAAGGATCCCTCTTCCACTATTGGTGGGAATGTAAATTGATACAGTCACTATGGAGAACACTATGGAGTTTCCTTAAAAAAACTAGAAATAGAATTACCATCTGATCCTGCAATCCCACTTCTGGGAATAGACCCAGAGAAAACCATAAATCAAAAAGGCACAATCACCACAATGTTCATTGCAGCACTATTTACAAAGGCCAGGTAATGGAAGCAACATAAATGCCCTCACACAGATGAATGGATAAAGATGTGGTACATGTATAAAATGGAATATTACTCAACCATAAAAAGGAATGAAACTGGGTCATTTGTAGAGACATCGATGGATCTAGAGACTGTCATACAGAATGAAGTATGTCAGAAAGAGGAAAACAAATATTGTATATTAATGCATATATGTGGAACCTAAAAAATGGTACAGATGAACTGGTTTGCAGGGAAGAAATAGAGACACAGAGGTAGAGAACAAACGTATGGACACCAAGTGTGGGAAGCCATGGGGTGGTGGTGGTGGGATGAGTTGGGAGTTTGAGATTGACCTGTATACATGTATATGCATAAAATACATATCTAATAATAACCTGCAGTATATAAAAGTAAATAAAATTAAATTTCAAAATCTTAAAAAATAAAATTTAAATATAAAACAGAAAAAAGTTCTTCCCTTCACACAGATGTATTTATAGGAATGAATTATTTCCATGCTTATATCTATAAATATATAAAAGAGGAATAAAATCTAACTTGAACCATAAAAGGAAAAAAACCTGAACCCACCAGTTATACAGAGGAAAACACTATCAGGGCACTTGCTCCAGCGGCAAACAATTCTGAAATTGGTCAGAGGTGGGGAATCATCCCCATACAGCCAGCAACCCACACCCCACACAAGGAGCGTCCTCATTGCAAAGCTGGGGGACCGAGCCGAGGCATCTCTAAAAAAAGGTGAGCTGAGCCGCAGGCCAGCTGTTGCTGAACTGTTCCCACCCTTCCCAGGTAAAACACCTGAATATGTACAAGGGCTTGAAAGACTAGAGGAAGGGCCGTGGAGCCACAACAGCGACAGCACGCAGGACAACTTGGTGCCTGCAGGTCAGCCAGGATGGTCCTGGCCACGGGCGCTCTTCCGGAAGCTTCCCATTGTCCTGCCTGAGATACCCCACCTGTCCCGGCCCCCACTGCTTTTTTCCTTCCTCACCTCTGTCCGGAGAGAAATTCCAGCAGAATGTATGGGTGACACATCCTCTTCTTTACAGGAGGCAGCCTGGCAACTACTGCAGAAAGGCCAGGAGAACCCCACTCACACGGGGCCACCAACAAATCTGTGGCACCTCATTCCCTCCCACAAGCACAGCCCCGAGACTGCTGACGGGGCAGAGAATATGGAGTCAGGAACAGCTTCAGCGGCTATTGCGGCCTGGAGTGCTGTTTATATTGACCTCAACCAGGCACACCTGGGGAGGGCCGGGCGGCAGGGTAAGGCTGTCCAGGTGAGCTAATTCACAACACTCAGGGAATCACATTGTTGAAAATGGACCTCGCTAAGGCAGAAGAGAAGCCAAGGAAAAAAAGAACACAATGCCATTTGCACCACCGTAGATGAGTCTAGAGGTAATCACGTGATTGTAGTAAGTGAGAAAGTGAAAGACACATATCATATCATATCACTTATAGGTGTTACCTAAAAATGGATAACAGGGCATATATTTCCACCGAGAAGGGCAATCAGAGATTCATTAAACAAACTTATGGTTCACCAATGGAAAGGTGTGAGTATTGGTTTCATTACGATATCGGATTAACAGACTTATACAAACACAGGTGACATATATAATCACCAAAGACCTACGGAATACCAAAAGACTACTCAACATTCTGTCATAACGTACATGGGAAAAGGATCCCAGGAAAAACAGACATCTGTATATGTGTAAAAGAACCACATCTTCCACACCTACAACAAGCCAAACATTGTAATCAAACTTGCTGTAATAAAAAACAAAAAATTAAATTAAAAACACGAACAAGAAGTAGGGAGACAAACATGAGGGGCTTTCTCCTCTCACATTGCATTCTAAATTCCAATCTAGAACACGACTTCCATTGAGGCTCTGATGCCCTAGTAACCAGAATTGGTAAGGGAGAACTGCTGCCACCTTGTGGCCGTTTCACACAACAGCAGCTTTAATCCCAGCGCTCATGGTCAGTTGATATTCAAAATCATTGCAGGCCTGTAAAGGACACCTGCCCTGAAAACAAATCCTGGTGTCACATATCGACCAAAATATTTAAAGGACGTCCATATTTCAAAATGACCGTTTCAAAAGGCATATTTTATGCACATTAGTGTTCTCCTTCTTTGTCTTTCTTTCTTTTTTGGTTAAAAACACGGAAATGGAAAAAGGCATCCCTCAGAAGGGGCGAAAATAGTTGCAAACGAATCAATGGACAAAGGTTTAATCTCCAATATATATAAAGAGCTCATGCAGCTTATTAAAAAAACAAACAACCCAATACAAAAATGGGCAGAAGATCTAAAGAGACGTTTCTTCAAAGAAGACACAGAGATGGCCAAGACGCACATGAAAAGCTGCTCAACATCACTAATTATTAGAGAAATGCAAATCAAAACTACAATGAGGTATCACCTCACACCTGTTAGAATCGGCATCATCAGAAAATCTACAAACAAATTCTGGGGAGGGTGTGGACAAAAGGAGCTCTCTTCCACTATGGTGGGAATGTAAATTGATACAGTCACTATGGAGAACAGTATGGAGTTTCCTTAAAAGAACTAGAAATAGAAACCTTGACTTTCCCTAACCCTAACCATAGCCCGGAACTGAATCCTACCACCAACCCTACACCTTATCTATGCCGTACACTAATCCTAATCCGTACGCTGGCACTAACCAGTGAGTCAACACGTACCCTGACCCTAACACGTTTCCATACCCTCAGCTGTGCCCTAAAACTTGTCGTTGCCTATCCTTAACCTTAGCCCGGAACGGAAACCTACCATCAGCCCTACACCTTACCCTAAGCTGTACCCTAATCCTAATTCATACATCAACACGTACCCTGACCCTAACACGTTTCCGTACCCTCACCTCTGCCATAAACCTTGACGTTCCCTAACCCTAACCCTAGCCCGGAACGGAAACCTACCACCAACCCTACACCTTACCTTACGCCGTACCCTAATCCTAATTCGTATGCTGACACTAACCTGTGCATCAACACATACCCTGACCCTAACACGTTTCGTACCCTCACCTGTGCCCTAAACTTTGCCGGTCCCTAAACATAACCCTAGACTGGAACGGAAACGTACCACCAACCCTACACCTTACTCTATGCGGTACCCTAATCCTCATGCGTATGCTGACACTAACCCGTGAGTCAACACGTACCCTGAACCTAACACATTTCTGTACCATCACCTGTGCCCAAAACTTTGCAATTCGCTAACCCTAACCCTACAACGGAATGGAAACCTACCGCCCTCCGTACACCTTACCCTACGCCGTACCCTAATCCTAAGGCGTATGATGACACTATTCCATGTATCAACATGTATCATGACCCTAACACGTTTCTGTACCGTCACCTGTACCCTAAACCTTGCCGTACCCTAACACTAACCCTAGCCCAGAATGGAAAACTACCACAAACCGTACAGCATACCCTACACGGTACCCTAATCCTAATCCGTACACTGACACTAACCCATGCGTCAACACGTACACTGACCCTAACACTTTTCCGTTCCCTCACCTGTGCCCTAAACCGTGCCGTTGCCTAACCCTAACCCTAGACCAAAATGGAAACCTACCACCAACCCTACATGTTACTCTACGCCATACCCTAATCATAATCCGAGCGTCAACACGTACCCTGACCCTAACACATTTCCGTACCCTCACCTATGCCCTAAACCTTGCCGTTCCATAACACTAACCCTAGCCTGGAATGGAAACCTACCACCAACCCTAGACCTTAACCTACGAAGGACCATAAACCTACTCCGTACGCTGACACTAACACATGCGTCAACACTTACCCTGACCCTAACACGTTTCCGTACATTCACCTGTGACCTAAACCTTGCCATTCCCTAACCCTAACCCTAGACCACAATGGAAACCTACCACCAAGCCTACACCTTACCCTAAGCCGTACCCTAATGCTAATCCATATGTCAACACGTACCCTGACACTAACACGTTTCCATACCCTCATCTGTGCCCAAAACCTTGCCGTTCCCTAACACTAACCCTAGCCTGAAACGGAAACCTACCACCAACCATGCACTTTACCCTATGCCGCACCATAATCCTCATCTGTACGTTCACACTAATCCGTGCGTCAACACGTACCCTGAGCCTAATACGTTTCGATACCCTCACGTGTGCCCTAAACCTTGCCGTTCCCTAACCCTAACCCTAGCACAGAACGAAAACCCACCACCAGCCCTACACCTTACCCTATGACGTACACTACTCCTGGCCCGTACGCTGGCACTGACCCGTGCGTCAGCACATAGCCTGACTCTCCCACGTTTCCGTACCCGCACCTGTGCCCTAAGACTTGCCGTTCCCTAACCCTAACCCTAGCCCGGAAAGGAAGCCCACCACCAGCCCTACACCTTTCCCTACACCGTAGCCTACGACTGGCCCATACGCTGGCACTGACACGTGTGGCAGCACATAGCATGACCCTCCCACGTTTCCATACCCTCACCTGTGCCCTAAGCCTTGACATTCCCTAACCCTAACCCTAGCCCTGAAAGGAAACCAACCACCAGCCCTACACCTTACCCTACGTTGTGGCCTACTCCTGGCCTGTACGCTGGCACTGACACGTGCGTCAGCACATAGCCTGACCCTCCACCATTTCCGTACCCTCAACTGTGCCCTAAGTCTTGTCCTTCCCTAACCCTAATCCTAGCCCAGAACAGAAACCCACCAACAGCCCTACAGCTTACCCTACGCCGTAGCCTAATCCTGGCCCGTACGCTGGCACTGATCCGTGCGTCAGCACGTAGCCTGACCTTCCCACGTTCCCGTACCTCACCTGTGTCCTAAGCCTTGCCGTTCCATAACCCTAACCATAACCCCAAACGGAAACCCACCACCACCCTAAACCTTACCCTACGCCGTACCCTACACCTGGCCCGTACGCTGGCACTGATCCGTGCGTCAGCATGTAGCCTAACCCTCCCACTTTTCCTTACCCTCACCTGTTCCCTAAGCCTTGCCGATCCCTAACTCTAACCCTAGCCCGGAACGGAAACCCACCACCAGCCCTACACCCTACCCTACGTCGTAGCCTACTGCTGGCCCGTAAGCTGGCACTCTCCCATGTGTCAGCCCGTAGCCTGCCTCTCCCACGTTTCCGTACCCTCACCTGTGCCCTAAGCCTTGCAGTTCCCTACCTCTAACCCTAGCCCGGAACGGAAACCACCACCAGCCCTACACATTACGCTATGCCGTACCCTACTCCTGGTCCACACCCTGGCACTGACCCGTTCTTCAGCATGTAGCCTGACCCTCCCTCGTTTCCGTACCCTCACCTGTGCCCTAAGCCTTGCCGCTCCCTAACCCTAACACTAGCCCGTAATGGACACCCACCACCAGCCTTACACTTTACCCTACGCCGTACCCTACTCCTGGTCCATACCCTGGCATTGATCCGTGCTTCAGCATGTAGCCTAACCCTCCCACGTTTCCGTACCCTCACCTGTGCCCTAAGCCTTGCCTTTCCCTATCCCTAACCCTAGCCCGGAACGGAAACCCACCACAAAACCTAAACCTTAATGTACCTCATATACTACTCCTGACCCGTACGCTGGCAGTGACCCTTGCGTCAGCACATAGCCTGCCTCTGCCACGTTTCCATACCCTCACCTGTGCACTAAGCCTAGCCGTTCCCTAACTCTAACCTGGAACGGAAACCCACAACCAGCCCTAAACCTTACCCAATGCCGTACCCGAATCCTGGCGCGTACGCTGGCAAAGACCCGTGCGTCATCACGTAGCCTGACCCTCCCACGTTTCCGTACCCTCACCTGTGCCCTAAGCCTTGCCGTTCCCTAACCCTAACCCTACACCTAACCCTACGCCATACCCTACACTTGGCCCATACGCTGCCACTGACCCGTGCGTCAGCACGTAGCCTGACCCTCCCACTTTTCCGTACCATCTTCTGTGCCCTAAGCTTTGCCGTTCCCTAACCCTAAACCTAGCCTGGAACGGAAACCCACCACCAGCCCTAAACCTTACCCTACGCCGTACCCTAATCCTGCCCCGTACGCTGGCACTGACCCGTGCGTCAGCACGTATCCTGCCACTCCTACGTTTCCGTACCCTCACCTGTGCCCTAAGCTTTGCCGTTCCCTAACCCTAACCCGGAACATAAACCCACCACCAGCCCTAAACCTTACCCTACGCTGTACCCTACTCCTGGCCCCTACGCTGGCACTGACCTGTGCGTCAGCACGTAGCCTGCCTCTCCCACGTTTCCATACCCTCACCTGTGTCCTAAGCCTTGCCGTTCCTTAACCCTAACCCTAGCCTGGAACGGAAACCCACGACCAGCCCTAAACCTTACGCTACGACGTACCCTAATCCTGGCCCGTACGCTGGCACAGACACGTGCGTCAACACGTAGCCTGCCACTCCCACGTTTCCGTACGTTCACCTGTGCCCTAAGCCTTGCTGTTCCCTCACCCTAACCCTAGCCGGGAACGGAAACCCACCACCAGCCCTAAACCTTACCATACGCCACACCCTACTACTGGCCCGTATGCTGGCACTGACACGTGCGTCAGCACGTAGCCTGACCCTCCCACATTTCCTTACGTTCACCTGAGCCCTAAGCCTTGCCGTTCCCTGACCCTAACCCCAGCCAGGAACGGTATCTCACAACCAGCCCTACTCCTTACCCTACACCGTTCACTATTCCTGGCCCGTACGCTGGCACTGACCCGTGCGTCAGCACATAGCCGGACCCTCCCACGTTTCCGTACCCTCACCTGTGCCCTAAGCCTTGTCATTCCCTAACCCTAACCCTAGCACGGAACGGAAACCCACCACAAGCCCTACACATTAGCCTACGCCGTAGCCTATTCCTGGCCTGTACATTGGCACTGACACATGCGTAAGAACGTAGCCTGACCATCCCACGTTTCCGTACCCTCACCTGGGCCCTAAGCCTTGCCGTTCCCAAACCCTAAACCTAGCCCGGAACGGAAATCACCACCAGACCAACACCTTACCCTACGCAGTACCCTACTCCTGGCCCTTACGCTGGCACTGACACGTGCGTGAGCACATAGCCTTACCCTCCAACCACCCTCCCAATACAGAAATGGTCAGAAGATCTCATGAGACGATCCTTCAAAGAAGACACAGACATGGCCAAGACGGAGATGAAAAGCTGCTCAACATCACTAATTATTAGAGAAATGCAAATCAAAACTACAATGAGTTATCACCTCACACATGTTAGAATCGGCATCATCAGAAAACCTACAAACAACAAACTCTGGGGAGGGTGTGGACAAAAGGAGCCCTCTTCCACTATTGGTGGGAATGTAAATTGATACAGTCACTATGGAGAACAGTGTGGAGTTTCCTTAAAAAAACTAGAAATAGAATTACCATCTGATCCAGCAATCGCACTTCTGGGCATATACCCAGAGAAAACCATAAATCAAAAAGGCACATTCACCACAATGTTCATTGCAGCACTATTTACAATAGCCAGGTAAGGGAGCAAACTAAATCCCCAAAAACAGATGAATGGGTAAAGATGTGGTACATATATAAAATGGAATATTACTCGGCCATAAAAAGGAATGAAACTGGGTCCTTTGTAGAGACATCGATGGATCTAGAGACTGTCATACAGAATGAAGTAAGTCAGAAAGAGGAAAACAAATATTGTATATTAATGCATATATGTGGAACCTAAAAACTGGTACAGATGAACTGGTTTGCAGAGAAGAAATAGAGACAGAGGTAGAGAACAAACGTATGGACACCAAGTGTGGGAAGCCATGGTGTGTTGGTGGTGGGATGAGTTGGGAGATTGGGATTGACCTGCATACATGTATATGCATAAAATACATAACTAATAATAACCTGCTGTATAAAAAAATAAATAAAATTAAATTTCAAAATTAAAAAAATAATATTTAAAAATAATACAGAAAAAAGTTCTTCCCTTCACACAGATGTATTAACAGGAATGAATTATTTCCATGCTTATATCTATAAATACATAAAAGAGGAATAAAATCTAACTTGAAGCCTAAAAGAAAAAAAAACCTGAACCCACCAGTTATACAGAGGAAAACCCTATCAGGGCACTTGCTCCAGCGGTAAACAATTCTGAAATGGGTCTGAGGTGGGGAATCATCTCCCATACAGCCAGCAACCCACACCCCACGCAAGGAGCGTCCTCATTGCAAAGCTGGGGGATCGTGCCGAGGCATCTCTGAATAAAGGTGAGCTGAGCCCCAGGCCAGCTGCTGCTGAACTGTTCCCACCCTTCCCAGGTCAAACACCTGAATATGTACAAAGGCTTGAAAGCCTAGAGGAAGGGCCGTGGAGCCACACAAGCGATAGCACGCAGGCCAACATAGTGACTGCAGGCCAGCCAGGGTGATCCTGGCCCCGGGCGCTCTTCCGGAAGCTTTCCATTGTCCTGCCTGAGATACCCCTCATGTCCAGGCCCCCACTGCTTTTTTCCTTCCTCACCTCTGTCCGGAGAGAAATTCCAGCGGAAGGTATGGGTGACACATCCTCTTCTTTACAGGTGGCAGCCTGGCAACTCCTGCAGAAAGGCCAGCAGAAGCCCACTCACACCGGGCCACCAACAAAGCTGTGGACCCTCACTCCCTCCCACCAGCACAGCCCCGAGACTGCTGACGGGGCAAAGAATATGGAGTCAGGCACAGCTTCAGGGGCTATTGCTGCCTGGAGCACTGTTTATATTGACCTCAACAAGGCAGACCTGGGGAGGGCCGGCTGGCAGGGTAAGGCTGCCCTGGTCAGCTAATCCACAACCCTCAGGGAATCCCATTGTTGAAAATTGACCTCGCTAAGGCAGAATAGAAGCCAAGGAAAATAACGACACAATGCCATTTGCAGCACCGTAGATGAGTCTAGAGGTAATCACGTGACTTGGAGTAAGTCAGAAAGTGAAAGACACATATCATTTCATATCACTTATAGGTGTTACCTAAAATAGAAACCAGGGCAGTCATTTCCACTGAGAAGTGCAATCATAGATTCATTAAACAAACTTATGGTTCACAAATGGAAAGTTGGGAGGATTGGTTTCATTACGATATCAGGGTTAACAGACATATAGAAACAGAGGTGACATATATAATCACCAAAGACCTACGGAATACCAAGAGAAGACTACTCAACATTCTGTCATAACGTACATGGGAAAAGGATCCCAGGAAGAACAGACATCTGTATATGTGTAAAAGAACCACATCTTCCACACCTCCAACAAGCCAAACATTGTAATCAAACTTGCTGTAATAAAAAATAAAAATTAAATTAAAAACACGAACAAGAAGTAGGAAGCAAACTTGCGGGGCTTTCTCCTGGCACATTCCATTCTAAATTCCAATCTAGAACACGACTTCCATTGAGGCTCTGTTGCCCTAGTAACCAGAATTGGTAAGGGAGAACTGCTGCCACCTTGTGGCCGTTTCACACAACAGCAGCTTTAATCCTAGCGCTAATGGTCAGTTGATATTCAAAATCATTTCAGGCCTGTAAATGACACCTGCCCTGAAAACAAATCCTGGGGTCACATATCGACCAAAAAATTTTAGGACGTCCATATTTCAAAACAACCGTTTCAAAAGGCATATTTTATGCACATTAGTGTTCTGCTTCTTTTTCTTTCTTTCCTTTTTTTGTTTAAAAACACGGGAATGGAAAAAGGCATCCCTCAGAAGGGGCAAAAATAGTTGCAAACGAATCAATGGACAAAGGTTTAATCTCCAATATATATAAAGAGCTCATGCAGCTTATTAAAAAAACAAACAACCCAATACAAAAATGGGGAGAAGATCTAAAGAGTCGTTTCTTCAAAGAAGACACAGAGATGGCCAAGACCCACATGAAAAGCTGCTCAAGAGCACTAATTATTAGAGAGATGCAAATCAAAACTACAATGAGGTATCACCTCACACCTGTTAGAATCGGCATCATTAGAAAATCTACAGACAACAAATTCTGGGGAGGGTGTGGACAAAAGGAGCCCTCTTCCACTATTGGTGGGAATGTAAATAGATACAGTCACTATGGAGAACAGTATGGATTTTCCTTTAAAAAACTAGAAATAGAATTACCATCTGACCCAGCAATCCCACTTTTGGGCATATACCCAGAGACAACCATAAATCAAAAAGGCACATTCACCACAAGCTTCATTGCAGCACTATTTACAATAGCCAGGTAATGAAAGCAACCTAAATGCCCACAGAGAGATGAATGGATAAAGATGGGGTACATATATAAAATGGAATATTACTCGGCCATAAAAAGGAATGAAACTGGGTCATTTGTAGAGACATCGATGGATCTAGAGAATGTCATACAGAATGAAGTAAGTCAGAAAGAGGAAAACAAATATTGTATATTAAGGCATATATGTGGAACCTAAAAACTGGTACAGATGAACTTGTTTGCAGGGAAGAAATAGAGACACAGAGGTAGAGAACAAACGTATGGACACCAAGTGTGGGAAGCCATGGGGTGGTTGTGGTGGGATGAGTTGGGAGTTTGCGATTGACCTGTATACATGTATATGCATAAAATACATAACTAATAATTACCCGCTGAATAAAAAAGTAAATAAAATTAAATTTCAAAATTTTAAAATATAAAATTTAAAAATAAAACAGAAAAAAGTTCTTCCCTTCACACAGATGTATTTATAGGAATGAATTATTTCCATGCTTATATCTATAAATACATAAAAGAGGAATAAAATCTAACTTGAAACATAAACGAAAAAAAACCCTGAACCCACCAGTTATACAGAGGAAAACCCTAACAGGGCTCTTTCTCCAGCGGTAAACAATTCTGAAATTGGTCAGAGGTGGGGAATCATCTCCCATACAGCCAGCAACCCACCCCCCATGCAAGGAGCGTCCTCATTGCAAAGCTTGGGGACCGTGCCGAGGCATCTCTGAATAAAGGTGAGCTGAGCCCCAGGCCAGCTGCTGCTGAACTGTTCCCACCCTTCCCAGGTAAAACACCTGAATATGTACAAAGGCTTGAAAGCCTAGAGGAAGGGCCGTGGAGCCACACCAGCGACAGCACGCAGGCCAACTTGGTGACTGCAGGCCAGCCAGGGTGATCCTGGCCCCGGGCGCTCTTCCGGAAGCTTTCCATTGTCCTGCCTCAGATACCCCTCTTGTCCCGGCCCCCACTGCTTTTTTCCTTCCTCACCTCTGTCCGGAGAGAAATTCCAGCGGAAGGTATGGGTGACACATCCTCTTCTTTACAGGTGGCAGCCTGGCAACTCCTGCAGAAAGGTCAGCAGAACCCCACTCACACCGGGCCACCCACAAAGCAGTGGCCCCTCACTCCCTCCCACCACACAGCCCCGAGACTGCTGATGGGGCAGAGAATATGGAGTCAGGCACAGCTTCAGGGGCTATTGCGGCCTGGAGCACTGTTTATATTGAACTCAAGCAGGCACACCTGCGGTGGGCCGGCCGGCAGGGTAAGGCTGCCCAGGTCAGCTAATCCACAACCCTCAGGGAATCACATTCTTGAAAATGGACCTCGCTAAGGCAGAATAGAATCCAAGGAAAAAAAGGACACTGTGCATTTGCAGCAGCGTACATGAGTCTAGAGGTAATCACGTGACTTGTAGTAAGTCAGAAAGTGAAAGACACATATCATATCATATCACTTATAGGTGTTACCTTAAAATGGATACCAGGGCAGATATTTCCAAGGAGAAGGGCAATCACAGATTCATTAAACAAACTTATGGTTCACCAATGGAAAGGTGTGAGGATTGGTTTCATTACGATATTGGGGTTAACAGACATATACAAACACAGGTGACATATATAATTACCAAAGACCTACGGAGTACCAAAAGACTACTCAACATTATCTCATAACGCACATGGGAAAAGGATCCCAGGAAAAACAGACATCTGTATATGTGTAAAAGAACCACATCTTCCACACCTACAACAAGCCAAACATTGTAATCAAACTTGCTGTAATAAAAAATAAAAAATTAAATTAAAAACACGAACAAGACTTAGGGAGACAAACTTGAGGGGCTTTCTCCTGGCACATTCCATTCTAAATTCCAATCTAGAACACGACTTCCATTGAGGCTCTGTTGCCCTAGTAACCAGAATTGGTAAGGGAGAACTGCTGCCACCTTGTGGCCGTTTCACACAACAGCAGCTTTAATCCCAGCGCTCATGGTCAGTTGATATTCAAAATCATTGCAGGCCTGTAAATGACACCTGCCCTGAAAACAAATCCTGGGGTCACATATCGACCAAAAAATATAAAGGACGTCCATATTTCAAAACGACCGTTTCAAAAGGCATATTTTATGCACATTAGTGTTCTGCTTCTTTTTCTTTCTTTCTTTTTTGGTTAAAAACACGGGAATGGAAAAAGGCATCGCTCAGAAGGGGCGAAAATAGTTGCAAACGAATCAATGGACAAAGGTTTAATCTCCAATATATATAAACAGCTCATGCAGCTTATTAAAAAAACAAACAACCCAATACAAAAATGGGCAGAAGATCTAAAGAGACGTTTCTTCAAAGAAGACACAGAGATGGCCAAGACGCACATGAAAAGCTGCTCAAGAGCACTAATTATTAGAGAAATGCAAATCAAAACTACAATGAGGTATCACCTCACACCTGTTAGAATCGGCATCATCAGAAAATCTACAAACAAATTCTGGGGAGGGTGTGGACAAAAGGAGCCCTCTTCCACTATGGTGGGAAAGTAAATTGATACAGTCACTATGGAGAACAGTATGGAGTTTCCTTAAAAGAACTAGAAATAGAAACCTTGACTTTCCCTAACCCTAACCATAGCCCGGAACGGAATCCTACCACCAACCCTACACCTTATCTATGCCGTACACTAATCCTAATCCGTACGCTGGCACTAACCAGTGAGTCAACACGTACCCTGACCCTAACACGTTTCCATACCCTCAGCTGTGCCCTAAAACTTGTCGTTGCCTATCCTTAACCTTAGCCCTGAACGGAAACCTACCATCAGCCCTACACCTTACCCTAAGCTGTACCCTAATCCTAATTCATACATCAACACGTACCCTGACCCTAACACGCTTCCGTACCCTCACCTCTGCCATAAACCTTGCCGTTCCCTAACACTAACCCTAGCCCGGAACGGAAACCTACCACCAACCCTACACCTTACCTTACGCCGTACCCTAATCCTAATTCGTATGCTGACACTAACCTGTGCATCAACACATACCCTGACCCTAACACGTTTCGTACCCTCACCTGTGCCCTAAACTTTGCCGGTCCCTAAACATAAAACTAGACTGGAACGGAAACGTACCACCAACCCTACACCTTACTCTATGCAGTACCCTAATCCTCATGCGTATGCTGACACTACCCCGTGAGTCAACACGTACCCTGAACCTAACACATTTCTGTACCATCAGCTGTGCCCAAAACCTTGCAATTCGCTAACCCTAACCCTACAACGGAATGGAAACCTACCGCCCTCCGTAAACCTTACCCTACGCCGTACCCTAATCCTAATGCGTATGATGACACTATTCCATGTATCAACATGTATCATGACCCTAACATGTTTCTGTACTGTCACCTGTACCCTAAACCTTGCCGTACCCTAACACTAACCCTAGCCCAGAATGGAAAACTACCACAAACCGTACAGCATACCCTACACGGTACCCTAATCCTAATCCGTACACTGACACTAACCCGTGCGTCAACACGTACACTGACCCTAACACTTTTCCGTTCCCTCACCTGTGCCCTAAACCGTGCCGTTGCCAAACCCTAACCCTAGCCCAAAACGGAAACCTACCACCAACCCTACACGTTACTCTACGCCATACCCTAATCATAATCCGTGCGTCAACACGTACCCTGACCCTAACACATATCCGTACCCTCACCTATGCCCTAAACCTTGCCGTTCCATAACACTAACCCTAGCCTGGAACGGAAACCTACCACCAACCCTAGACCTTAACCTACGAAGGACCATAAACCTACTCCGTACGCTGACACTAACACATGCGTCAATACTTACCATGACCCTAACACGTTTCCGTACCTTCACCTGTGACCTAAACCTTGCCATTCCCTAACCCTAACCCTAGACCACAATGGAAACCTACCACCAAGCCTACACCTTACCCTAAGCCGTACCCTAATGCTAATCCATATGTCAACACGTACCCTGACACTAACACGTTTCCATACCCTCATCTGGGCCCAAAACCTTGCCGTTCCCTAACACTAACCCTAGCCTGAAACGGAAACCTACCACCAACCATACACTTTACCCTATGCCGCACCATAATCCTCATCTGTACGTTCACACTAACCCGTGCGTCAACACGTACCCTGAGCCTAACACGTTTCGATACCCTCACGTGTGCCCTAAACCTTGCCGTTCCCTAACCCTAACCCTAGCCCAGAACGGAAACCCACCACCAGCCCTACACCTTACCCTACGACGTACACTACTCCTGGCCCACGACGTACACTACTCCTGGCCCGTACGCTGGCACTGACCCGTGCGTCAGCACATAGCCTGACTCTCCCACGTTTCCGTACCCGCACCTGTGCCCTAAGACTTGCCGTTCCCTAACCCTAACCCTAGCCCGGAAAGGAAGCCCACCACCAGCCCTACACCGTTCCCTACGCCGTAGCCTACGACTGGCCCATACGCTGGCACTGACACGTGTGTCAGCACGTAGCATGACCCTCCCACGTTTCCATACCCTCACCTGTGCCCTAAGCCTTGATATTCCCTAACCCTAACCCTAGCCCGGAAAGGAAACCAACCACCAGCCCTACACCTTACCCTACGTTGTTGCCTACTCCTGGCCTGTACGCTGGCACTGACCCGTGCGTCAGCACATAGCCTGACCCTCCACCATTTCCGTACCCTCAACTGTGCCCGAAGTCTTGTCCTTCCCTAACCCTAACCCTAGCCCAGAACAGAAACCCACCACCAGCCCTACAGCTTACCCTACGCCGTAGCCTAATCCTGGCCCGTACGCTGGCACTGATCCGTGCGTCAGCACGTAGCCTGACCTTCCCAGGTTCCCGTACCCTCACCTGTGTCCTAAGCCTTGCCGTTCCATAACCCTAACCATAACCCCAAACGGAAACCCACGACCAGCCCTAAACCTTACCCTACGCCGTACCCTACACCTGGCCCGTACGCTGGCACTGATCCGTGCGTCAGCATGTAGCCTAACCCTCCCACTTTTCCTTACCCTCACCTGTTCCCTAAGCCTTGCCGATCCCTAACTCTAACCCTAGCCCGGAACGGAAACCCACCACCAGCCCTACACCCTACCCTACGTCGTAGCCTACTGCTGGCCCGTAAGCTGGCACTCTCCCATGTGTCAGCCCGTAGCCTGCCTCTCCCACGTTTACGTACCCTCACCTGTGCCCTAAGCCTTGCAGTTCCCTACCTCTAACACTAGCCCGGAACGGAAACCACCACCAGCTCTACACATTACGCTATGCCGTACCCTACTCCTGGCCCGTACGCTGGCACTGACCCATTCTTCAGCACGTATCCTGACCCTCCCACGTTTCCGTACCCTCACCTGTGTCCTAAGCCTTAACGTTCCCTAACCCTAACCCTAGACCGGAATGGACACCCACCACCGCCCTTACACCATACCCAACGCCGTACCCTACTCGTGGTCCACACCCTTGCACTAACCCGTTCTTCAGCATGTAGCCTAACCTTCCCACGTTTCCGTACCCTCACCTGTGCCCTAAGCCTTGCCGCTCCCTAACCCTAACACTAGCCCGGAATGGACACCCACCACCAGCCTTACACTTAACCCTACGCCGTACCCTACTCCTGGTCCATACCCTGGCATTGAACCGTGCTTCAGCATGTAGCCTAACCCTCCCACGTTTCCGTACCCTCACCTGTGCCCTAAGCCTTGCCTTTCCCTATCCCTAACCCTAGCCCGGAACGGAAACCCACCACAAAACCTACACCTTAACGTACGCCGGAGACTACTCCTGACCCGTACGCTGGCAGTGACCCTTGCGTCAGCACATAGCCTGCCTCTGCCACGTTTCCATACCCTCACCTGTGCACTAAGCCTTGCCGTTCCCTAACTCTAACCTGGAACGGAAACCCACAACCAGCCCTACACCTTACGCAATGCCGTACCCGAATCCTGGTGCGTACGCTGGCAAAGACCCATGCGTCATCACGTAGCCTGACCCTCCCACGTTTCCGTACCCTCACCTGTGCCCTAAGCCTTGCCGTTCCCTAACCCTAACCCTACACCTAACCCTACGCCATCCCCTACACTTGGCCCATACGCTGGCACTGACCCATGCGTCAGCACGTAGCCTGACCCTCCCACTTTTCCGTACCATCTTCTGTGCCCTAAGCTTTGCCGTTCCCTAACCCTATACCTAACCTGGAACGGAAACCCACCACCAGCCCTAAACTTTACCCTACGCCGTACTCTAATCCTGCCCCATACGCTGGCACTGACCCGTGCGTCAGCACGTAGCCTGCCACTCCTATGTTTCCGTACCCTCACCTGTGCCCTAAGCCTTGCCGTTCCCTAACCCTAACCCGGAACATAAACCCACCACCAGCCCTAAACCTTACCCTACGCTGTACCCTACTCCTGGCCCCTACGCTGGCACTGACCTGTGCGTCAGCACGAAGCCTGCCTCTCCCACGTTTCCATACCCTCACCTGTGCCCTAAGCCTTGCCGATCCCTAACTCTAACCCTAGCCCGGAACGGAAACCCACCACCAGCCCTACACCCTACCCTACGTCGTAGCCTACTGCTGGCCCGTAAGCTGGCACTCTCCCATGTGTCAGCCCGTAGCCTGCCTCTCCCACGTTTCCGTACCCTCACCTGTGCCCTAAGCCTTGCAGTTCCCTACCTCTAACCCTAGCCCGGAACGGAAACCACCACCAGCCCTACACATTACGCTATGCCGTACCCTACTCCTGGCCCGTACGCTGGCACTGACCCATTCTTCAGCACGTATCCTGACCCTCCCACGTTTCCGTACCCTCACCTGTGTCCTAAGCCTTAATGTTCCCTAACCCTAACCCTAGACCGGAATGGACAACCACCACCGCCCTTACACCATACCCAACGCCGTACCCTACTCCTGGTCCACACCCTGGCACTGACCCGTTCTTCAGCATGTAGCCTGACCCTCCCACGTTTCCGTACCCTCACCTGTGCCCTAAGCCTTGCCGCTCCCTAACCCTAACACTAGCCCGGAATGGACACCCACCACCAGCCTTACACTTTACCCTACGCCGTACCCTACTCCTGGTCCATACCCTGGCATTGAACCGTGCTTCAGCATATAGCCTAACCATCCCACGTTTCCGTACCCTCACCTGTGCCCTAAGCCTTGCCTTTCCCTATCCCTAACCCTAGCCCGGAATGGAAACCCACCACAAAACCTAAACCTTAACGTACGCCGTAGACTACTCCTGACCCGTACGCTGGCAGTGACCCTTGCGTCAGCACATAGCCTGCCTCTGCCACGTTTCCATACCCTCACCTGTGCACTAAGCCTTGCCGTTCCCTAACTCTAACCTGGAATGGAAACCCACAACCAGCCCTACACCTTACCCAATGCCGTACCCGAATCCTGGCGCATACGCTGGCAAAGACCCGTGCGTCATCACGTAGCCTGACCCTCCCACGTTTCCGTACCCTCACCTGTGCCGTAAGCCTTGCCGTTCCCTAACCCTAACCCTACACCTAACCCTACGCCATCCCCTACACTTGGCCCATACGCTGGCACTGACCCGTGCGTCAGCACGTAGCCTGACCCTCCCACTTTTCCGTACCATCTTCTGTGCCCTAAGCTTTGCCGTTCCCTAACCCTAAACCTAACCAGGAAAGGAAACCCACCACCAGCCCTAAACTTTACCCTACGCC
This sequence comes from Mesoplodon bidens, assembly GCF_964165515.1. NCBI lineage: Eukaryota > Metazoa > Chordata > Mammalia > Artiodactyla > Ziphiidae > Mesoplodon > Mesoplodon bidens. Next base: position 862,983 of record NW_027671428.1, on the reverse strand, counting down.
GTACCCTAATCCTGCCCCGTACGCTGGCACTGACCCGTGCGTCAGCTCGTAGCCTGCCACTCCTACGTTTCCGTACCCTCACCTGTGCCCTAAGCCTTGCCGTTCCCTAACCCTAACCCTAGCCCGGAACATAAACCCACCACCAGCCCTAAACCTTACCCTACGCTGTACCCTACTCCTGGCCCTTACGCTGGCACTGACCTGAGCGTCAGCACGTAGCCTGCCTCTCCCACGTTTCCATACCCTCACCTGTGTCCTAAGCCTTGCCGTTCCCTAACATAACCCTAGCCTGGAACGGAAACCCACCACCAGCCCTAAACCTTACGCTACGACGTACCCTAATCCTGGCCCGTACGCTGGCACAGACCCGTGCGTCAACACGTAGCCTGCCACTCCCACGTTTCCGTACGTTCACCTGTGCCCTAAGCCTTGCTGTTCCCTCACACTAACCCTAGCCCGGAACGGAAACCCACCACCAGCCCTAAACCTTACCCTACGCCATACCCTACTTCTGGCCCGTACGCTGGCACTGACCCGTGCGTCAGCACGTAGCCTGACCCTCCCACGTTACCTTACGTTCACCTGTGCCCTAAGCCTTGCCGTTCCCTAACCCTAACCCTAGCCCGGAACGGTATCTCACAACCAGCCCTACTCCTTACCTTAAGCCGTTCCCTATTCCTGGCCCGTACGCTGGCACTGACCCGTGCGTCAGCACATAGCTGGACCCTCCCACGTTTCCGTACCCTCACCTGTGCCCTAAGCCTTGTCATTCCCTAACCCTAACCCTAGCACGGAACGGAAACCCACCACCAGCCCTACACATTAGCCTACGCCGTATCCTATTCCTGGCCCGTACATTGGCACTGACCCATGCGTAAGAACGTAACCTGACCATCCCACGTTTCCGTACCCTCACCTGGGCCCTAAGCCTTGCCGTTCCCAAACCCTAAACCTAGCCCGGAACGGAAACCACCACCAGACCTACACCTTACCCTACGCAGTACCCTACTCCTGGCCCTTACGCTGGCACTGACACGTGCGTGAGCACATAGCCTTACCCTCCAACCACCCTCCCAATACAGAAATGGTCAGAAGATCTCATGAGACGATCCTTCAAAGAAGACACAGACATGGCCAAGACGCAGATGAAAAACTGCTCAACATCACTAATTATTAGAGAAATGCAAATCAAAACTACAATGAGGGGGCTTCCCTGGTGGCGCAGTGGTTGAGAGTCCGCCTGCCGATGCAGGGGACACGGGTTCGTGCCCCGGTCCGGGAAGATCCCACATGTCGCGGAGCAGCTGGGCCCGTGAGCCATGGCCACTGAGCCTGCGCGTCCGGAGCCTGTGCTCCGCAACGGGAGAGGCCACAGCAGTGAGAGGCCCGCGTACCACAAAAAAAAAAAAAAAACTACAATGATGTATCACCTCACACATGTTAGAATCGGCATCATCAGAAAACCTACAAACAACAAATTCTGGGGAGGGTGTGGACAAAAGGAGCCCTCTTCCACTATTGGTGGGAATGTAAATTGATACACACACTATGGAGAACAGTGTGGAGTTTCCTTAAAAAAACTAGAAATAGAATTACCATCTGATCCAGCAATCGCACTTCTGGGCATATACCCAGAGAAAACCATAAATCAAAAAGGCACATTCACCACAATGTTCATTGCAGCACTATTTACAATAGCCAGGTAAGGGACCAAACTAAATACCCACAAACAGATGAATGGGTAAAGATGTGGTACATATATAAAATGGAATATTACTCGGCCATAAAAAGGAATGAAACTGGGTCATTTGTAGAGACATCGATGGATCTAGAGACTGTCATACAGAATGAAGTAAGTCAGAAAGAGGAAAACAAATATTGTATATTAATGCATATATGTGGAACCTAAAAAGTGGTACAGATGAACTGGTTTGCAGGGAAGAAATAGAGACACAGGTAGAGAACAAACTTATGGACACCAAGTGTGGGAAGCCATGGGGTGGTAGAGGTGGGATGAGTTGGGAGATTGGGATTGGCCTGCATACATGCATATGCATAAAATACATAACTAATAATAACCTGCTGTATAAAAAAATAAAACTAAATTTCAAAATTTTAAAAAATAAAATTTAAAAATAAAAGAGAAAAAAGTTCTTCCCTTCACACAGATGTATTTATAGGAATGTATTATTTCCATGCTTATATCTATAAATACATAAAAGAGGTATAAAATCTAACTTGAACCATAAACGAAAAAAAACCTGAACCCACCAGTTATACAGAGGAAAGCCCTATCAGGGAACTTGCTCCAGCGGTAAACAATTCTGAAATTGGTCAGAGGTGGGGAATCATCTCCCATACAGCCAGCAACCCACCCCGCATGCAAGGAGCGTCCTCATTGCAAAGCTGGGGGACCGTGCCAAGGCATCTCTGAATAAAGGTGAGCTGAGCCCCAGGCCAGCTACAGCTGAACTGTTCCCACCCTTCCCAGGTAAAACACCTGAATATGTACAAGGGCATGAAATCCTAGAGGAAGGGCCGTGGAGCCACACCAGCGACAGCACACAGGCCAACTTGGTGCCTGCAGGCGAGGCAGGATGGTCCTGACCCCGGGCGCTCTTCTGGAAGCTTTCCATTTCCCTGCCTGAGATACCCCTCCTTTCCCGGACCCCACCCCTTTTTTTCCTTCCTTACCTCAGCCCGGAGAGAAATTCCAGTGGAACTTATGGGTGACACATCCTCTTCTTTACAGGTGGCAGCCTGGCAACTCCTGCACAAAGTCCAGCAGAGCCCCACACACACCGGGCCACCCACAAAGCTGTGGCCCCTCACACGCTCCCACCAGCAGAGCCCCGAGACTGCTGACGGGGCAGAGAATATGGAGTCAGGCACAGCTTCAGGGGCTATTGCTGCCTGGAGGGCTGTTTATATTGACCTCAACCAGGCACACCTGGGGAGGGCCGGCCGGCACGGTAAGGCTGCCCAGGAGAGCTAATCCACAACCCTCAGGGAATCACATTGTTGAAAATGGACCTCGCTAAGGCAGAATAGAAGCCAAGGAAAATAAGGACACAATGCCTTTTGCAGCACAGTAGATGAGTCTAGAGGTAATCATGTGACATGTAGTAAGTCGGAAAGTGAAAGGCACATATCGTATCATATCACTTATAGGTGTTACCTAAAAATGGATACCAGGGCAGATATTTCCACGGAGAAGGGCAATCACATATTCATTAAACAAACTTATGGTTCACTAATGGAAAGGTGTGAGGATTGGTTTCATTACGATATTGGGGTTAACAGACATACAAACACAGGTGATATATATAATAACCAAAGAGCTACGGAATACAAAGAGAGGAGTACACAACATTCTGTCATAACGTACATGGGAAAAGGATCCCAGGAAGAACAGACATCTGTATATGTGTAAAAGAACCACATCTACCATACCTACAACAAGCCAAACATTGTAATCAAACTTGCTGTAATAAAAAATAAAAAATTAAATTAAAAACACGAACAAGAAGTAGTGAGACAAACTTGAGGGGCTTTTTCCTGTCACATTCGGTTCTAAATGCCAATCTAGAAGGCGACTTCCATTGAGGCTCTGTTGCCCAGGTAACCAGATATGAAAGAGAGAACTGCTGCCACCTTGTGGCCGTTTCACACAACAGCAGCTTTAATCCCAGCGCTCATGGTCAGTTGATATTCAAAATCATTGCAGGCCTGTAAATGACACCTGCCCTGAAAACAAATCCTGGGGTCACATATCGACCAAAAAATTTAAAGGACGTCCATATTTCAAAACGACCGTTTCAAAAGGCATATTTTATGCACATTAGTGTTCTGCTTCTTTTTCTTTCTTTCTTTTTTGGTTAAAAACACGGGAATGGAAAAAGGCTTCCCTCAGAAGGGGCGAAAATAGTTGCAAACGAATCAATGGACAAAGGTTTAATCTCCAATATATATAAACAGCTCATGCAGCTTATTAAAAAAACAAACAACCCAATACAAAAATGGGCAGAAGATCTAAAGAGACGTTTCTTCAAAGAAGACACAGAGATGGCCAAGACGCACATGAAAAGCTGCTCAAGAGCACTAATTATTAGAGAAATGCAAATCAAAACTACAATGAGGTATCACCTCACACCTGTTAGAATCGGCATCATCAGAAAATCTACAAACAAATTCTGGGGAGGGTGTGGACAAAAGGAGCCCTCTTCCACTATGGTGGGAATGTAAATTGATACAGTCACTATGGAGAACAGTATGGAGATTCCTTCAAAGAACTAGAAATAGAAACCTTGACTTTCCCTAACCCTAACCATAGCCCGGAACGGAATCCTACCACCAACCCTACATCTTATCTATGCTGTACACTAATCCTAATCCGTACGCTGGCACTAACCAGTGAGTCAACACGTACCCTGACCCTAACACGTTTCCATACCCTCAGCTGTGCCCTAAATCTTGTCGTTGCCTATCCTTAACCTTAGCCCGGAACGGAAACCTACCATCAGCCCTACACCTTACCCTAAGCTGTACCCTAATCCTAATTCATACATCAACACGTACCCTGACCCTAACACGTTTCCGTACCCTCACCTCTGCCATAAACCTTGCCGTTCCCTAACCCTAACCCTAGCCCGGAACGGAAACCTACCACCAACCCTACACCTTACCTTACGCCGTACCCTAATCCTAATTCGTATGCTGACACTAACCTGTGCATCAACACATACCCTGACCCTAACACGTTTCGCACCCTCACCTGTGCCCTAAACTTTGCCGGTCCCTAAACATAACCCTAGACTGGAACGGAAACGTACCACCAACCCTACACCTTACTCTATGCGGTACCCTAATCCTCATGCGTATGCTGACACTAACCCGTGAGTCAACACGTACCCTGACCCTAACACATTTCTGTACCATCACCTGTGCCCAAAACCTTGCAATTCGCTAACCCTAACCCTACAACGGAATGGAAACCTACCGCCCTCCGTACACCTTACCCTACGCCGTACCCTAATCCTAATGCGTATGATGACACTATTCCATGTATCAACATGTATCATGACGCTAACACGTTTCTGTACCGTCACCTGTACCCTAAACCTTGCCGTACCCTAACACTAACCCTAGCCCAGAATGGAAAACTACCACAAACCGTACAGCATACCCTACACGGTACCCTAATCCTAATCCGTACACTGACACTAACCCGTGCGTCAACACGTACACTGACCCTAACACTTTTCCGTTCCCTCACCTGTGCCCTAAACCGTGCCGTTGCCTAACCCTAACCCTAGCCCAAAACGGAAACCTACCACCAACCCTACACGTTACTCTACGCCATACCCTAATCATAATCCGAGCGTCAACACGTACCCTGACCCTAACACATTTCCGTACCCTCACCTATGCCCTAAACCTTGCCGTTCCATAACACTAACCCTAGCCTGGAACGGAAACCTACCACCAACCCTAGACCTTAACCTACGAAGGACCATAAACCTACTCCGTACGCTGACACTAACACATGCGTCAACACTTACCCTGACCCTAACACGTTTCCGTACCTTCACCTGTGACCTAAACCTTGCCATTCCCTAACCCTAACCCTAGACCACAATGGAAACCTACCACCAAGCCTACACCTTACCCTAAGCCGTACCCTAATGCTAATCCATATGTCAACACGTACCCTGACACTAACACGTTTCCATACCCTCATCTGTGCCCAAAACCTTGCCGTTCCCTAACACTAACCCTAGCCTGAAACGGAAACCTACCACCAACCATACACTTTACCCTATGCCGCACCATAATCCTCATCTGTACGTTCACACTAACCCGTGCGTCAACACGTACCCTGAGCCTAACACGTTTCGATACCCTCACGTGTGCCCTAAACCTTGCCGTTCCCTAACCCTAACCCTAGCCCAGAACGGAAACCCACCACCAGCCCTACACCTTACCCTACGACGTACACTACTCCTGGCCCGTACGCTGGCACTGACCCGTGCGTCAGCACATAGCCTGACTCTCCCACGTTTCCGTACCCGCACCTGTGCCCTAAGACTTGCCGTTCCCTAACCCTAACCCTAGCCCGGAAAGGAAGCCCACCACCAGCCCTACACCTTTCCCTACGCCGTAGCCTACGACTGGCCCATACGCTGGCACTGACACATGTGTCAGCACGTAGCATGACCCTCCCACGTTTCCATACCCTCACCTGTGCCCTAAGCCTTGACATTCCCTAACCCTAACCCTAGCCCGGAAAGGAAACCAACCATCAGCCCTACAACTTACCCTACGTTGTTGCCTACTCCTGGCCTGTACGCTGGCACTGACCCGTGCGTCAGCACATAGCCTGACCCTCCACCATTTCCGTACCCTCAACTGTGCCCTAAGTCTTGTCCTTCCCTAACCCTAACCCTAGCCCAGAACAGAAACCCACCACCAGCCCTACAGCTTACCCTACGCCGTAGCCTAATCCTGGCCCGTACGCTGGCACTGATCCGTGCGTCAGCACGTAGCCTGACCTTCCCACGTTCCCGTACCCTCACCTGTGTCCTAAGCCTTGCCGTTCCATAACCCTAACCATAACCCCAAACGGAAACCCACCACCAGCCCTAAACCTTACCCTACGCCGTACCCTACACCTGCCCCTTACGCTGGCACTGATCCGTGCGTCAGCATGTAGCCTAACCCTCCCACTTTTCCTTACCCTCACCTGTTCCCTAAGACTTGCCGATCCCTAACTCTAACCCTAGCCCGGAACGGAAACCCACCACCAGCCCTACACCCTACCCTACGTCGTAGCCTACTGCTGGCCCGTAAGCTGGCACTCTCCCATGTGTCAGCCCGTAGCCTGCCTCTCCCACGTTTCCGTACCCTCACCTGTGCCCTAAGCCTTGCAGTTCCCTACCTCTAACCCTAGCCCGGAACGGAAACCACCACCAGCCCTACACATTACGCTATGCCGTACCCTACTCCTGGCCCGTACGCTGGCACTGACCCATTCTTCAGCACGTATCCTGACCCTCCCACGTTTCCGTACCCTCACCTGTGTCCTAAGCCTTAACGTTCCCTAACCCTAACCCTAGACCGGAATGGACACCCACCACCGCCCTTACACCATACCCAACGCCGTACCCTACTCCTGGTCCACACCCTGGCACTGACCCGTTCTTCAGCATGTAGCCTGACCCTCCCACGTTTCCGTACCCTCACCTGTGCCCTAAGCCTTGCCGCTCCCTAACCCTAACACTAGCCCGGAATGGACACCCACCACCAGCCTTACACTTTACCCTACGCCGTACCCTACTCCTGGTCCATACCCTGGCATTGAACCGTGCTTCAGCATGTAGCCTAACCCTCCCACGTTTCCGTACCCTCACCTGTGCCCTAAGCCTTGCCTTTCCCTATCCCTAACCCTAGCCCGGAACGGAAACCCACCACAAAACCTAAACCTTAACGTACGCCGTAGACTACTCCTGACCCGTACGCTGGCAGTGACCCTTGCGTCAGCACATAGCCTGCCTCTGCCACGTTTCCATACCCTCACCTGTGCACTAAGCCTTGCCGTTCCCTAACTCTAACCTGGAACGGAAACCCACAACCAGCCCTACACCTAACCCAATGCCGTACCCGAATCCTGGCGCGTACGCTGGCAAAGACCCGTGCGTCAGCACGTAGCCTGCCACTCCTAAGTTTCCGTACCCTCACCTGTGCCCTAAGCCTTGCCGTTCCCTAACCCTAACCCTAGCCCGGAACATAAACCCACCACCAGCCCTAAACCTTACCCTACGCTGTACCCTACTCCTGGCCCCTATGCTGTCACTGACCTGTGCGTCAGCACGTAGCCTGCCTCTCCCACGTTTACATACCCTCACCTGTGTCCTAAGCCTTGCCGTTCCCTAACCCTAACCCTAGCCTGGAAGGGAAACCCACCACCAGCCCTAAACCTTACGCTACGACGTACCCTAATCCTGGCCCGTACGCTGGCACAGACCCGTGCGCCAACACGTAGCCTGCCACTCCCACGTTTCCGTACGTTCACCTGTGCCCTAAGCCTTGCTGTTCCCTCACCCTAACCCTAGCCCGGAACGGAAACCCACCACCAGCCCTAAACCTTACCCTACGGCATACCCTACTCCTGGCCCGTACGCTGGCACTGACCCGTGCGTCAGCACGTAGCCTGACCCTCCCACGTTTCCTTACGTTCACCTGTGCCCTAAGCCTTGCTGTTCCCTAACCCTAACCCTAGCCCGGAACGGTATCTCACAACCAGCCCTACACCTTACCTTAAGCCGTTCCCTATTCCTGGCCCGTACGCTGGCACTGACCCGTGCATCAGCACATAGCCGGACCCTCCCACGTTTCCGTACCCTCACCTGTGCCCTAAGCCTTGTCATTCCCTAACCCTAACCCTAGCACGGAACGGAAACCCACCACCAGCCCTACACATTAGCCTACGCCGTAGCCTATTCCTGGTCCGTACATTGGCACTGACCCATGCGTAAGAACGTAACCTGACCATCCCACGTTTCCGTACCCTCACCTGTGCCCTAAGCCTTGCCGTTCCCAAACCCTAAACCTAGCCCGGAACGGAAACCACCACCAGACCTACACCTTACCCTACGCAGTACCCTACTCCTGGCCCTTACGCTGGCACTGACACGTGCGTGAGCACATAGCCTTACCCTCCAACCACCCTCCCAATACAGAAATGGTCAAAAGATCTCATGAGACGATCCTTCAAAGAAGACACAGACATGGCCAAGACGCAGATGAAAAACTGCTCAACATCACTAATTATTAGAGAAATGCAAAACAAAACTACAATGAGGGGGCTTCCCTGGTGGCGCAGTGGTTGAGAGTCCGCCTGACGATGCAGGGGACACGGGTTCGTGCCCCGGTCCGGGAAGATCCCACATGTCGCGGAGCAGCTGGGCCCGTGAGCCATGGCCACTGAGCCTGCGCGTCCGGAGCCTGTGCTCCGCAACGGGAGAGGCCACAACAGTGAGAGGCCCGCGTACCACAAAAAAAAAAAAAAAACTCCAATGAGGTATCACCTCACACATGTTAGAATCGGCATCATCAGAAAACCTACAAACAACAAATTCTGGGGAGGGTGTGGACAAAAGGAGCCCTCTTCCACTATTGGTGGGAATGTAAATTGATACACACACTATGGAGAACAGTGTGGAGTTTCCTTAAAAAAACTAGAAATAGAATTACCATCTGATCCAGCAATCGCACTTCTGGGCATATACCCAGAGAAAACCATAAATCAAAAAGGCACATTCACCACAATGTTCATTGCAGCACTATTTACAATAGCCAGGTAAGGGACCAAACTAAATACCCACAAACAGATGAATGGGTAAAGATGTGGTACATATATAAAATGGAATATTACTCGGCCATAAAAAGGAATGAAACTGGGTCATTTGTAGAGACATCGATGGATCTAGAGACTGTCATACAGAATGAAGTAAGTCAGAAAGAGGAAAACAAATATTGTATATTAATGCATATATGTGGAACCTAAAAAGTGGTACAGATGAACTGGTTTGCAGGCAAGAAATAGAGACACAGGTAGAGAACAAACTTATGGACACCAAGTGTGGGAAGCCATGGGGTGGTAGAGGTGGGATGAGTTGGGAGATTGGGATTGGCCTGCATACATGCATATGCATAAAATACATAACTAATAATAAACTGCTGTATAAAAAAATAAAACTAAATTTCAAAATTTTAAAAAATAAAATTTAAAAATAAAAGAGAAAAAAGTTCTTCCCTTCACACAGATATATTTATAGGAATGTATTATTTCCATGCTTATATCTATAAATACATAAAAGAGGTATAAAATCTAACTTGAACCATAAACGAAAAAAAACCTGAACCCACCAGTTATACAGAGGAAAGCCCTATCAGGGAACTTGCTCCAGCGGTAAACAATTCTGAAATTGGTCAGAGGTGGGGAATCATCTCCCATACAGCCAGCAACCCACCCCGCATGCAAGGAGCGTCCTCATTGCAAAGCTGGGGGACCGTGCCAAGGCATCTCTGAATAAAGGTGAGCTGAGCCCCAGGCCAGCTGCAGCTGAACTGTTCCCACCCTTCCCAGGTAAAACACCTGAATATGTACAAGGGCATGAAATCCTAGAGGACGGGCCGTGGAGCCACACCAGCGACAGCACACAGGCCAACTTGGTGCCTGCAGGCGAGGCAGGATGGTCCTGACCCCGGGCGCTCTTCTGGAAGCTTTCCATTTCCCTGCCTGAGATACCCCTCCTGTCCCGGACCCCACCCCTTTTTTTCCTTCCTTACCTCAGCCCGGAGAGAAATTCCAGTGGAACTTATGGGTGACACATCCTCTTCTTTACAGGTGGCAGCCTGGCAACTCCTGCACAAAGTCCAGCAGAGCCCCACACACACCGGGCCACCCACAAATCCGTGGCCCCTCACACGCTCCCACCAGCAGAGCCCCGAGACTGCTGACGGGGCAGAGAATATGGAGTCAGGCACAGCTTCAGGGGCTATTGCTGCCTGGAGGGCTGTTTATATTGACCTCAACCAGGCACACCTGGGGAGGGCCGGCCGGCACGGTAAGGCTGCCCAGGAGAGCTAATCCACAACCCTCAGGGAATCACATTGTTGAAAATGGACCTCGCTAAGGCAGAATAGAAGCCAAGGAAAATAAGGACACAATGCCATTTGCAGCACCGTAGATGAGTCTAGAGGTAATCATGTGACATGTAGTAAGTCGGAAAGTGAAAGGCACATATCGTATCATATCACTTATAGGTGTTACCTAAAAATGGATACCAGGGCAGATATTTCCACGGAGAAGGGCAATCACATATTCATTAAACAAACTTATGGTTCACCAATGGAAAGGTGTGAGGATTGGTTTCATTACGATATTGGGGTTAACAGACATACAAACACAGGTGATATATATAATAACCAAAGAGCTACGGAATACAAAGAGAGGAGTACACAACATTCTGTCATAACGTACATGGGAAAAGGATCCCAGGAAGAACAGACATCTGTATATGTGTAAAAGAACCACATCTACCATACCTACAACAAGCCAAACATTGTAATCAAACTTGCTGTAATAAAAAATAAAAAATTAAATTAAAAACACGAACAAGAAGTAGTGAGACAAACTTGAGGGGCTTTTTCCTGTCACATTCGGTTCTAAATGCCAATCTAGAAGTCGACTTCCATTGAGGCTCTGTTGCCCAGGTAACCAGATATGAAAGAGAGAACTGCTGCCACCTTGTGGCCTTTTCACACAACAGCAGCTTTAATCCCAGCGCTCATGGTCAGTTGATATTCAAAATCATTGCAGGCCTGTAAATGACACCTGCCCTGAAAACAAATCCTGGGGTCACATATCGACCAAAAAATTTAAAGGACGTCCATATTTCAAAACGACCGTTTCAAAAGGCATATTTTATGCACATTAGTGTTCTGCTTCTTTTTCTTTCTTTCTTTTTTGGTTAAAAACACGGGAATGGAAAAAGGCTTCCCTCAGAAGGGGCGAAAATAGTTGCAAACGAATCAATGGACAAAGGTTTAATCTCCAATATATATAAACAGCTCATGCAGCTTATTAAAAAAACAAACAACCCAATACAAAAATGGGCAGAAGATCTAAAGAGACGTTTCTTCAAAGAAGACACAGAGATGGCCAAGACGCACATGAAAAGCTGCTCAAGAGCACTAATTATTAGAGAAATGCAAATCAAAACTACAATGAGGTATCACCTCACACCTGTTAGAATCGGCATCATCAGAAAATCTACAAACAAATTCTGGGGAGGGTGTGGACAAAAGGAGCCCTCTTCCACTATGGTGGGAATGTAAATTGATACAGTCACTATGGAGAACAGTATGGAGATTCCTTCAAAGAACTAGAAATAGAAACCTTGACTTTCCCTAACCCTAAGCATAGCCCGGAACGGAATCCTACCACCAACCCTACACCTTATCTATGCCGTACACTAATCCTAATCCGTACGCTGGCACTAACCAGTGAGTCAACACGTACCCTTACCCTAACACGTTTCCATACCCTCAGCTGTGCCCTAAAACTTGTCGTTGCCTATCCTTAACCTTAGCCCGGAACGGAAACCTACCATCAGCCCTACACCTTATCCTAAGCTGTACCCTAATCCTAATTCATACATCAACACGTACCCTGACCCTAACACGTTTCCGTACCCTCACCTCTGCCATAAACCTTGCCGTTCCCTAACCCTAACCCTAGCCCGGAACGGAAACCTACCACCAACCCTACACCTTACCTTACGCCGTACCCTAATCCTAATTCGTATGCTGACACTAACCTGTGCATCAACACATACCCTGACCCTAACACGTTTCGCACCCTCACCTGTGCCCTAAACTTTGCCGGTCCCTAAACATAACCCTAGACTGGAACGGAAACGTACCACCAACCCTACACCTTACTCTATGCGGTACCCTAATCCTCATGCGTATGCTGACACTAACCCGTGAGTCAACACGTACCCTGAACCTAACACATTTCTGTACCATCACCTGTGCCCAAAACCTTGCAATTCGCTAACCCTAACCCTACAACGGAATGGAAACCTACCGCCCTCCGTACACCTTACCCTACGCCGTACCCTAATCCTAATGCGTATGATGACACTATTCCATGTATCAACATGTATCATGACGCTAACACGTTTCTGTACCGTCACCTGTACCCTAAACCTTGCTGTACCCTAACACTAACCCTAGCCCAGAATGGAAAACTACCACAAACCGTACAGCATACCCTACACGGTACCCTAATCCTAATCCGTACACTGACACTAACCCGTGCGTCAACACGTACACTGACCCTAACACTTTTCCGTTCCCTCACCTGTGCCCTAAACCGTGCCGTTCCCTAACCCTAACCCTAGCCCAAAACGGAAACCTACCACCAACCCTACACGTTACTCTACGCCATACCCTAATCATAATCCGAGCGTCAACACGTACCCTGACCCTAACACATATCCGTACCCTCACCTATGCCCTAAACCTTGCCGTTCCATAACACTAACCCTAGCCTGGAACGGAAACCTACCACCAACCCTAGACCTTAACCTACGAAGGACCAAAAACCTACTCCGTACGCTGACACTAACACATGCGTCAACACTTACCCTGACCCTAACACGTTTCCGTACCTTCACCTGTGACCTAAACCTTGCCATTCCCTAACCCTAACCCTAGACCACAATGGAAACCTACCACCAAGCCTACATCTTACCCTAAGCTGTACCCTAATGCTAATCCATATGTCAACACGTACCCTGACACTAACACGTTTCCATACCCTCATCTGTGCCCAAAACCTTACCGTTCCCTAACACTAACCCTAGCCTGAAACGGAAAACTACCACCAACCATACACTTTACCCTATGCCGCACCATAATCCTCATCTGTACGTTCACACTAACCCGTGCGTCAACACGTACCCTGAGCCTAACACGTTTCGATACCCTCACGTGTGCCCTAAACCTTGCCGTTCCCTAACCCTAACCCTAGCCGAGAACGGAAACCCACCACCAGCCCTACACCTTACCCTACGACGTACACTACTCCTGGCCCGTACGCTGGCACTGACCCGTGCGTCAGCACATAGCCTGACTCTCCCACGTTTCCGTACCCGCACCTGTGCCCTAAGACTTGCCGTTCCCTAACCCTAACCCTAGCCCGGAAAGGAAGCCCACCACCAGCCCTACACCTTTCCCTACGCCGTAGCCTACGACTGGCCCATACGCTGGCACTGACACATGTGTCAGCACGTAGCATGACCCTCCCACGTTTCCATACCCTCACCTGTGCCCTAAGCCTTGACATTCCCTAACCCTAACCCTAGCCCGGAAAGGAAACCAACCACCAGCCCTACACCTTACCCTACGTTGTGGCCTACTCCTGGCCTGTACGCTGGCACTGACCCGTGCGTCAGCACATAGCCTGACCCTCCACCATTTCCGTACCCTCAACTGTGCCCTAAGTCTTGTCCTTCCCTAACCCTAACCCTAGCCCAGAACAGAAACCCACCACCAGCCCTACAGCTTACCCTACGCCGTAGCCTAATCCTGGCCCGTACGCTGGCACTGATCCGTGCGTCAGCACGTAGCCTGACCATCCCACGTTCCCGTACCCTCACCTGTGTCCTAAGCCTTGCCGTTCCATAACCCTAACCATAACCCCAAACGGAAACCCACCACCAGCCCTAAACCTTACCCTACGCCGTACCCTACACCTGGCCCGTACGCTGGCACTGATCCGTGCGTCAGCATGTAGCCTAACCGTCCCACTTTTCCTTACCCTCACCTGTTCCCTAAGCCTTGCCGATCCCTAACTCTAACCCTAGCCCGGAACGGAAACCCACCACCAGCCCTACACCCTACCCTACGTCGTAGCCTACTGCTGGCCCGTAAGCTGGCACTCTCCCATGTGTCAGCCCGTAGCCTGCCTCTCCCACGTTTCCGTACCCTCACCTGTGCCCTAAGCCTTGCAGTTCCCTACCTCTAACCCTAGCCCGGAACGGAAACCACCACCAGCCCTACACATTACGCTATGCCGTACCCTACTCCTGGCCCGTACGCTGGCACTGACCCATTCTTCAGCACGTATCCTAACCCTCCCACGTTTCCGTACCCTCACCTGTGTCCTAAGCCTTAACGTTCCCTAACCCTAACCCTAGACCGGAATGGACACCCACCACCGCCCTTACACCATACCCAACGCCGTACCCTACTCCTGGTCCACACACTGGCACTGACCCGTTCTTCAGGATGTAGCCTGACCCTCCCACGTTTCCGTACCCTCACCTGTGCCCTAAGCCTTGCCGCTCCCTAACCCTAACACTAGCCCGGAATGGACACCCACCACCAGCCTTACACTTTACCCTACGCCGTACCCTACTCCTGGTCCATACCCTGGCATTGAACCGTGCTTCAGCATGTAGCCTAACCCTCCCACGTTTCCGTACCCTCACCTGTGCCCTAAGCCTTGCCTTTCCCTATCCCTAACCCTAGCCCGGAACGGAAACCCACCACAAAACCTAAGCCTTAACGTACGCCGTAGACTACTCCTGACCCGTACGCTGGCAGTGACCCTTGCGTCAGCACATAGCCTGCCTCTGCCACGTTTCCATACCCTCACCTGTGCACTAAGCCTTGCCGTTCCCTAACTCTAAACTTGAACGGAAACCCACAACCAGCCCTACACCTTACCCAATGCCGTACACGAATCCTGGCGCGTACGCTGGCAAAGACCCGTGCGTCAGCACGTAGCCTGCCACTCCTACGTTTCCGTACCCTCACCTGTGCCCTAAGCCTTGCCGTTCCCTAACCCTAACCCTAGCCCGGAACATAAACCCACCACCAGCCCTAAACCTTACCCTACGCTGTACCCTACTCCTGGCCCCTACGCTGGCACTGACCTGTGCGTCAGCACGTAGCCTGCCTCTCCCACGTTTCCATACCCTCACCTGTGTCCTAAGCCTTGCCGTTCCCTAACATAACCCTAGCCTGGAACAGAAACCCACCACCAGCCCTAAACCTTATGCTACGACGTACCCTAATCCTGGCCCGTACGCTGGCACAGACCCGTGCGTCAACACGTAGCCTGCCACTCCCACGTTTCCTTACGTTCACCTGTGCCCTAAGCCTTGCCGTTCCCTAACCCTAACCCTAGCCCGGAACGGTATCTCACAACCAGCCCTACTCCTTACCTTAAGCCGTTCCCTATTCCTGGCCCGTACGCTGGCACTGACCCGTGCGTCAGCACATAGCCGGACCCTCCCACGTTTCCGTACCCTGACCTGTGCCCTAAGCCTTGTCATTCCCTAACGCTAACCCTAGCACGGAACGGAAACCCACCACCAGCCCTACACATTAGCCTACGCCGTAGCCTATTCCTGGCCCGTACATTGGCACTGACCCATGCGTAAGAACGTAACCTGACCATCCCACGTTTCCGTACCCTCACCTGGGCCCTAAGCCTTGCCGTTCCCAAACCCTAAACCTATCCCAGAACGGAAACCACCACCAGACCTACACCTTACCCTACGCAGTACCCTACTCCTGGCCCTTACGCTGGCACTGACACGTGCGTGAGCACATAGCCTTACCCTCCAACCACCCTCCCAATACAGAAATGGTCAGAAGATCTCATGAGACGATCCTTCAAAGAAGACACAGACATGGCCAAGACGCAGATGAAAAGCTGCTCAACATCACTAATTATTAGAGAAATGCAAATCAAAACTACAATGAGGGGGCTTCCCTCGTGGCGCAGTGGTTGAGAGTCCGCCTGCCGATGCAGGGGACACGGGTTCGTGCCCCGGTCCGGGAAGATCCCACATGTCGCGGAGCAGCTGGGCCCGTGAGCCATGGCCACTGAGCCTGCGCGTCCGGAGCCTGTGCTC
Source organism: Mesoplodon bidens (assembly GCF_964165515.1). Classification (NCBI taxonomy): domain Eukaryota; kingdom Metazoa; phylum Chordata; class Mammalia; order Artiodactyla; family Ziphiidae; genus Mesoplodon; species Mesoplodon bidens. The sequence goes on along the minus strand of NW_027671428.1, from coordinate 846,484 downwards.
CACAACGGGAGAGGCCACAACAGTGAGAGGCCCGCGTACCACAAAAAAAAAAAAAAAACTACACTGAGGTATCACCTCACACATGTTAGAATCGGCATCATCAGAAAACCTACAAACAACAAATTCTGGGGAGGGTGTGGACAAAAGGAGCCCTCTTCCACTATTGGTGGGAATGTAAATTGATACACACACTATGGAGAACAGTGTGGAGTTTCCTTAAAAAAACTAGAAATAGAATTACCATCTGATCCAGCAATCGCACTTCTGGGCATATACCCAGAGAAAACCATAAATCAAAAAGGCACATTCACCACAATGTTCATTGCAGCACTATTTACAATAGCCAGGTAAGGGACCAAACTAAATACCCACAAACAGATGAATGGGTAAAGATGTGGTACATATATAAAATGGAATATTACTCGGCCATAAAAAGGAATGAAACTGGGTCATTTGTAGAGACATCGATGGATCTAGAGACTGTCATACAGAATGAAGTAAGTCAGAAAGAGGAAAACAAATATTGTATATTAATGCATATATGTGGAACCTAAAAAGTGGTACAGATGAACTGGTTTGCAGGCAAGAAATAGAGACACAGGTAGAGAACAAACTTATGGACACCAAGTGTGGGAAGCCATGGGGTGGTAGAGGTGGGATGAGTTGGGAGATTGGGATTGGCCTGCATACATGCATATGCATAAAATACATAACTAATAATAACCTGCAGTATAAAAAAATAAAACTAAATTTCAAAATTTTAAAAAATAAAATTTAAAAATAAAAGAGAAAAAAGTTCTTCCCTTCACACAGATGTATTTATAGGAATGTATTATTTCCATGCTTATATCTATAAATACATAAAAGAGGTATAAAATCTAACTTGAACCATAAACGAAAAAAAACCTGAACCCACCAGTTATTCAGAGGAAAGCCCTATCAGGGAAGTTGCTCCAGCGGTAAACAATTCTGAAATTGGTCAGAGGTGGGGAATCATCTCCCATACAGCCAGCAACCCACCCCGCATGCAATGAGCGTCCTCATTGCAAAGCTGGGGGACCGTGCCAAGGCATCTCTGAATAAAGGTGAGCTGAGCCCCAGGCCAGCTGCAGCTGAACTGTTCCCACCCTTCCCAGGTAAAACACCTGAATATGTACAAGGGCATGAAATCCTAGAGGAAGGGCCGTGGAGCCACACCAGCGACAGCACACAGGCCAACTTGGTGCCTGCAGGCGAGGCAGGATGGTCCTGACCCCGGGCGCTCTTCTGGAATCTTTCCATTTCCCTGCCTGAGATACCCCTCCTGTCCCGGACCCCACCCCTTTTTTTCCTTCCTTACCTCAGCCCGGAGAGAAATTCCAGTGGAACTTATGGGTGACACATCCTCTTCTTTACAGGTGGCAGCCTGGCAACTCCTGCACAAAGTCCAGCAGAGCCCCACACACACCGGGCCACCCACAAAGCCGTGGCCCCTCACACGCTCCCACCAGCAGAGCCCCGAGACTGCTGACGGGGCAGAGAATATGGAGTCAGGCACAGCTTCAGGGGCTATTGCTGCCTGGAGCGCTGTTTATATTGACCTCAACCAGGCACACCTGGGGAGGGCCGGCCGGCACGGTAAGGCTGCCCAGGAGAGCTAATCCACAACCCTCAGGGAATCACATTGTTGAAAATGGACCTCGCTAAGGCAGAATAGAAGCCAAGGAAAATAAGGACACAATGCCATTTGCAGCACCGTAGATGAGTCTAGAGGCAATCATGTGACATGTAGTAAGTCGGAAAGTGAAAGGCACATATCGTATCATATCACTTATAGGTGTTACCTAAAAATGGATACCAGGGCAGATATTTCCACGGAGAAGGGCAATCACATATTCATTAAACAAACTTATGGTTCACCAATGGAAAGGTGTGAGGATTGGTTTCATTACGATATTGGGGTTAACAGACATACAAACACAGGTGATATATATAATAACCAAAGAGCTACGGAATACAAAGAGAGGAGTACACAACATTCTGTCATAACGTACATGGGAAAAGGATCCCAGGAAGAACAGACATCTGTATATGTGTAAAAGAACCACATCTACCATACCTACAACAAGCCAAACATTGTAATCAAACTTGCTGTAATAAAAAATAAAAAATTAAATTAAAAACACGAACAAGAAGTAGTGAGACAAACTTGAGGGGCTTTTTCCTGTCACATTCGGTTCTAAATGCCAATCTAGAAGTCGACTTCCATTGAGGCTCTGTTGCCCAGGTAACCAGATATGAAAGAGAGAACTGCTGCCACCTTGTGGCCTTTTCACACAACAGCAGCTTTAATCCCAGCGCTCATGGTCAGTTGATATTCAAAATCATTGCAGGCCTGTAAATGACACCTGCCCTGAAAACAAATCCTGGGGTCACATATCGACCAAAAAATTTAAAGGACGTCCATATTTCAAAACGACCGTTTCAAAAGGCATATTTTATGCACATTAGTGTTCTGCTTCTTTTTCTTTCTTTCTTTTTTGGTTAAAAACACGGGAATGGAAAAAGGCTTCCCTCAGAAGGGGCGAAAATAGTTGCAAACGAATCAATGGACAAAGGTTTAATCTCCAATATATATAAACAGCTCATGCAGCTTATTAAAAAAACAAACAACCCAATACAAAAATGGGCAGAAGATCTAAAGAGACGTTTCTTCAAAGAAGACACAGAGATGGCCAAGACGCACATGAAAAGCTGCTCAAGAGCACTAATTATTAGAGAAATGCAAATCAAAACTACAATGAGGTATCACCTCACACCTGTTAGAATCGGCATCATCAGAAAATCTACAAACAAATTCTGGGGAGGGTGTGGACAAAAGGAGCCCTCTTCCACTATGGTGGGAATGTAAATTGATACAGTCACTATGGAGAACAGTATGGAGATTCCTTCAAAGAACTAGAAATAGAAACCTTGACTTTCCCTAACCCTAAGCATAGCCCGGAACGGAATCCTACCACCAACCCTACACCTTATCTATGCCGTACACTAATCCTAATCCGTACGCTGGCACTAACCAGTGAGTCAACACGTACCCTTACCCTAACACGTTTCCATACCCTCAGCTGTGCCCTAAAACTTGTCGTTGCCTATCCTTAACCTTAGCCCGGAACGGAAACCTACCATCAGCCCTACACCTTATCCTAAGCTGTACCCTAATCCTAATTCATACATCAACACGTACCCTGACCCTAACACGTTTCCGTACCCTCACCTCTGCCATAAACCTTGCCGTTCCCTAACCCTAACCCTAGCCCGGAACGGAAACCTACCACCAACCCTACACCTTACCTTACGCCGTACCCTAATCCTAATTCGTATGCTGACACTAACCTGTGCATCAACACATACCCTGACACTAACACGTTTCGCACCCTCACCTGTGCCCTAAACTTTGCCGGTCCCTAAACATAACCCTAGACTGGAACGGAAACGTACCACCAACCCTACACCTTACTCTATGCGGTACCCTAATCCTCATGCGTATGCTGACACTAACCCGTGAGTCAACACGTACCCTGAACCTAACACATTTCTGTACCATCACCTGTGCCCAAAACCTTGCAATTCGCTAACCCTAACCCTACAACGGAATGGAAACCTACCGCCCTCCGTACACCTTACCCTACGCCGTACCCTAATCCTAATGCGTATGATGACACTATTCCATGTATCAACATGTATCATGACGCTAACACGTTTCTGTACCGTCACCTGTACCCTAAACCTTGCTGTACCCTAACACTAACCCTAGCCCAGAATGGAAAACTACCACAAACCGTACAGCATACCCTACACGGTACCCTAATCCTAATCCGTACACTGACACTAACCCGTGCGTCAACACGTACACTGACCCTAACACTTTTCCGTTCCCTCACCTGTGCCCTAAACCGTGCCGTTCCCTAACCCTAACCCTAGCCCAAAACGGAAACCTACCACCAACCCTACACGTTACTCTACGCCATACCCTAATCATAATCCGAGCGTCAACACGTACCCTGACCCTAACACATATCCGTACCCTCACCTATGCCCTAAACCTTGCCGTTCCATAACACTAACCCTAGCCTGGAACGGAAACCTACCACCAACCCTAGACCTTAACCTACGAAGGACCAAAAACCTACTCCGTACGCTGACACTAACACATGCGTCAACACTTACCCTGACCCTAACACGTTTCCGTACCTTCACCTGTGACCTAAACCTTGCCATTCCCTAACCCTAACCCTAGACCACAATGGAAACCTACCACCAAGCCTACATCTTACCCTAAGCTGTACCCTAATGCTAATCCATATGTCAACACGTACCCTGACACTAACACGTTTCCATACCCTCATCTGTGCCCAAAACCTTACCGTTCCCTAACACTAACCCTAGCCTGAAACGGAAAACTACCACCAACCATACACTTTACCCTATGCCGCACCATAATCCTCATCTGTACGTTCACACTAACCCGTGCGTCAACACGTACCCTGAGCCTAACACGTTTCGATACCCTCACGTGTGCCCTAAACCTTGCCGTTCCCTAACCCTAACCCTAGCCGAGAACGGAAACCCACCACCAGCCCTACACCTTACCCTACGACGTACACTACTCCTGGCCCGTACGCTGGCACTGACCCGTGCGTCAGCACATAGCCTGACTCTCCCACGTTTCCGTACCCGCACCTGTGCCCTAAGACTTGCCGTTCCCTAACCCTAACCCTAGCCCGGAAAGGAAGCCCACCACCAGCCCTACACCTTTCCCTACGCCGTAGCCTACGACTGGCCCATACGCTGGCACTGACACATGTGTCAGCACGTAGCATGACCCTCCCACGTTTCCATACCCTCACCTGTGCCCTAAGCCTTGACATTCCCTAACCCTAACCCTAGCCCGGAAAGGAAACCAACCACCAGCCCTACACCTTACCCTACGTTGTGGCCTACTCCTGGCCTGTACGCTGGCACTGACCCGTGCGTCAGCACATAGCCTGACCCTCCACCATTTCCGTACCCTCAACTGTGCCCTAAGTCTTGTCCTTCCCTAACCCTAACCCTAGCCCAGAACAGAAACCCACCACCAGCCCTACAGCTTACCCTACGCCGTAGCCTAATCCTGGCCCGTACGCTGGCACTGATCCGTGCGTCAGCACGTAGCCTGACCATCCCACGTTCCCGTACCCTCACCTGTGTCCTAAGCCTTGCCGTTCCATAACCCTAACCATAACCCCAAACGGAAACCCACCACCAGCCCTAAACCTTACCCTACGCCGTACCCTACACCTGGCCCGTACGCTGGCACTGATCCGTGCGTCAGCATGTAGCCTAACCGTCCCACTTTTCCTTACCCTCACCTGTTCCCTAAGCCTTGCCGATCCCTAACTCTAACCCTAGCCCGGAACGGAAACCCACCACCAGCCCTACACCCTACCCTACGTCGTAGCCTACTGCTGGCCCGTAAGCTGGCACTCTCCCATGTGTCAGCCCGTAGCCTGCCTCTCCCACGTTTCCGTACCCTCACCTGTGCCCTAAGCCTTGCAGTTCCCTACCTCTAACCCTAGCCCGGAACGGAAACCACCACCAGCCCTACACATTACGCTATGCCGTACCCTACTCCTGGCCCGTACGCTGGCACTGACCCATTCTTCAGCACGTATCCTAACCCTCCCACGTTTCCGTACCCTCACCTGTGTCCTAAGCCTTAACGTTCCCTAACCCTAACCCTAGACCGGAATGGACACCCACCACCGCCCTTACACCATACCCAACGCCGTACCCTACTCCTGGTCCACACACTGGCACTGACCCGTTCTTCAGGATGTAGCCTGACCCTCCCACGTTTCCGTACCCTCACCTGTGCCCTAAGCCTTGCCGCTCCCTAACCCTAACACTAGCCCGGAATGGACACCCACCACCAGCCTTACACTTTACCCTACGCCGTACCCTACTCCTGGTCCATACCCTGGCATTGAACCGTGCTTCAGCATGTAGCCTAACCCTCCCACGTTTCCGTACCCTCACCTGTGCCCTAAGCCTTGCCTTTCCCTATCCCTAACCCTAGCCCGGAACGGAAACCCACCACAAAACCTAAGCCTTAACGTACGCCGTAGACTACTCCTGACCCGTACGCTGGCAGTGACCCTTGCGTCAGCACATAGCCTGCCTCTGCCACGTTTCCATACCCTCACCTGTGCACTAAGCCTTGCCGTTCCCTAACTCTAAACTTGAACGGAAACCCACAACCAGCCCTACACCTTACCCAATGCCGTACACGAATCCTGGCGCGTACGCTGGCAAAGACCCGTGCGTCAGCACGTAGCCTGCCACTCCTACGTTTCCGTACCCTCACCTGTGCCCTAAGCCTTGCCGTTCCCTAACCCTAACCCTAGCCCGGAACATAAACCCACCACCAGCCCTAAACCTTACCCTACGCTGTACCCTACTCCTGGCCCCTACGCTGGCACTGACCTGTGCGTCAGCACGTAGCCTGCCTCTCCCACGTTTCCATACCCTCACCTGTGTCCTAAGCCTTGCCGTTCCCTAACATAACCCTAGCCTGGAACAGAAACCCACCACCAGCCCTAAACCTTATGCTACGACGTACCCTAATCCTGGCCCGTACGCTGGCACAGACCCGTGCGTCAACACGTAGCCTGCCACTCCCACGTTTCCTTACGTTCACCTGTGCCCTAAGCCTTGCCGTTCCCTAACCCTAACCCTAGCCCGGAACGGTATCTCACAACCAGCCCTACTCCTTACCTTAAGCCGTTCCCTATTCCTGGCCCGTACGCTGGCACTGACCCGTGCGTCAGCACATAGCCGGACCCTCCCACGTTTCCGTACCCTGACCTGTGCCCTAAGCCTTGTCATTCCCTAACGCTAACCCTAGCACGGAACGGAAACCCACCACCAGCCCTACACATTAGCCTACGCCGTAGCCTATTCCTGGCCCGTACATTGGCACTGACCCATGCGTAAGAACGTAACCTGACCATCCCACGTTTCCGTACCCTCACCTGGGCCCTAAGCCTTGCCGTTCCCAAACCCTAAACCTATCCCAGAACGGAAACCACCACCAGACCTACACCTTACCCTACGCAGTACCCTACTCCTGGCCCTTACGCTGGCACTGACACGTGCGTGAGCACATAGCCTTACCCTCCAACCACCCTCCCAATACAGAAATGGTCAGAAGATCTCATGAGACGATCCTTCAAAGAAGACACAGACATGGCCAAGACGCAGATGAAAAGCTGCTCAACATCACTAATTATTAGAGAAATGCAAATCAAAACTACAATGAGGGGGCTTCCCTCGTGGCGCAGTGGTTGAGAGTCCGCCTGCCGATGCAGGGGACACGGGTTCGTGCCCCGGTCCGGGAAGATCCCACATGTCGCGGAGCAGCTGGGCCCGTGAGCCATGGCCACTGAGCCTGCGCGTCCGGAGCCTGTGCTCCACAACGGGAGAGGCCACAACAGTGAGAGGCCCGCGTACCACAAAAAAAAAAAAAAAACTACACTGAGGTATCACCTCACACATGTTAGAATCGGCATCATCAGAAAACCTACAAACAACAAATTCTGGGGAGGGTGTGGACAAAAGGAGCCCTCTTCCACTATTGGTGGGAATGTAAATTGATACACACACTATGGAGAACAGTGTGGAGTTTCCTTAAAAAAACTAGAAATAGAATTACCATCTGATCCAGCAATCGCACTTCTGGGCATATACCCAGAGAAAACCATAAATCAAAAAGGCACATTCACCACAATGTTCATTGCAGCACTATTTACAATAGCCAGGTAAGGGACCAAACTAAATACCCACAAACAGATGAATGGGTAAAGATGTGGTACATATATAAAATGGAATATTACTCGGCCATAAAAAGGAATGAAACTGGGTCATTTGTAGAGACATCGATGGATCTAGAGACTGTCATACAGAATGAAGTAAGTCAGAAAGAGGAAAACAAATATTGTATATTAATGCATATATGTGGAACCTAAAAAGTGGTACAGATGAACTGGTTTGCAGGCAAGAAATAGAGACACAGGTAGAGAACAAACTTATGGACACCAAGTGTGGGAAGCCATGGGGTGGTAGAGGTGGGATGAGTTGGGAGATTGGGATTGGCCTGCATACATGCATATGCATAAAATACATAACTAATAATAACCTGCAGTATAAAAAAATAAAACTAAATTTCAAAATTTTAAAAAATAAAATTTAAAAATAAAAGAGAAAAAAGTTCTTCCCTTCACACAGATGTATTTATAGGAATGTATTATTTCCATGCTTATATCTATAAATACATAAAAGAGGTATAAAATCTAACTTGAACCATAAACGAAAAAAAACCTGAACCCACCAGTTATTCAGAGGAAAGCCCTATCAGGGAAGTTGCTCCAGCGGTAAACAATTCTGAAATTGGTCAGAGGTGGGGAATCATCTCCCATACAGCCAGCAACCCACCCCGCATGCAATGAGAGTCCTCATTGCAAAGCTGGGGGACCGTGCCAAGGCATCTCTGAATAAAGGTGAGCTGAGCCCCAGGCCAGCTGCAGCTGAACTGTTCCCACCCTTCCCAGGTAAAACACCTGAATATGTACAAGGGCATGAAATCCTAGAGGAAGGGCCGTGGAGCCACACCAGCGACAGCACACAGGCCAACTTGGTGCCTGCAGGCGAGGCAGGATGGTCCTGACCCCGGGCGCTCTTCTGGAATCTTTCCATTTCCCTGCCTGAGATACCCCTCCTGTCCCGGACCCCACCCCTTTTTTTCCTTCCTTACCTCAGCCCGGAGAGAAATTCCAGTGGAACTTATGGGTGACACATCCTCTTCTTTACAGGTGGCAGCCTGGCAACTCCTGCACAAAGTCCAGCAGAGCCCCACACACACCGGGCCACCCACAAAGCCGTGGCCCCTCACACGCTCCCACCAGCAGAGCCCCGAGACTGCTGACGGGGCAGAGAATATGGAGTCAGGCACAGCTTCAGGGGCTATTGCTGCCTGGAGCGCTGTTTATATTGACCTCAACCAGGCACACCTGGGGAGGGCCGGCCGGCACGGTAAGGCTGCCCAGGAGAGCTAATCCACAACCCTCAGGGAATCACATTGTTGAAAATGGACCTCGCTAAGGCAGAATAGAAGCCAAGGAAAATAAGGACACAATGCCATTTGCAGCACCGTAGATGAGTCTAGAGGCAATCATGTGACATGTAGTAAGTCGGAAAGTGAAAGGCACATATCGTATCATATCACTTATAGGTGTTACCTAAAAATGGATACCAGGGCAGATATTTCCACGGAGAAGGGCAATCACATATTCATTAAACAAACTTATGGTTCACCAATGGAAAGGTGTGAGGATTGGTTTCATTACGATATTGGGGTTAACAGACATACAAACACAGGTGATATATATAATAACCAAAGAGCTACGGAATACAAAGAGAGGAGTACACAACATTCTGTCATAACGTACATGGGAAAAGGATCCCAGGAAGAACAGACATCTGTATATGTGTAAAAGAACCACATCTACCATACCTACAACAAGCCAAACATTGTAATCAAACTTGCTGTAATAAAAAATAAAAAATTAAATTAAAAACACGAACAAGAAGTAGTGAGACAAACTTGAGGGGCTTTTTCCTGTCACATTCGGTTCTAAATGCCAATCTAGAAGTCGACTTCCATTGAGGCTCTGTTGCCCAGGTAACCAGATATGAAAGAGAGAACTGCTGCCACCTTGTGGCCTTTTCACACAACAGCAGCTTTAATCCCAGCGCTCATGGTCAGTTGATATTCAAAATCATTGCAGGCCTGTAAATGACACCTGCCCTGAAAACAAATCCTGGGGTCACATATCGACCAAAAAATTTAAAGGACGTCCATATTTCAAAACGACCGTTTCAAAAGGCATATTTTATGCACATTAGTGTTCTGCTTCTTTTTCTTTCTTTCTTTTTTGGTTAAAAACACGGGAATGGAAAAAGGCTTCCCTCAGAAGGGGCGAAAATAGTTGCAAACGAATCAATGGACAAAGGTTTAATCTCCAATATATATAAACAGCTCATGCAGCTTATTAAAAAAACAAACAACCCAATACAAAAATGGGCAGAAGATCTAAAGAGACGTTTCTTCAAAGAAGACACAGAGATGGCCAAGACGCACATGAAAAGCTGCTCAAGAGCACTAATTATTAGAGAAATGCAAATCAAAACTACAATGAGGTATCACCTCACACCTGTTAGAATCGGCATCATCAGAAAATCTACAAACAAATTCTGGGGAGGGTGTGGACAAAAGGAGCCCTCTTCCACTATGGTGGGAATGTAAATTGATACAGTCACTATGGAGAACAGTATGGAGATTCCTTCAAAGAACTAGAAATAGAAACCTTGACTTTCCCTAACCCTAACCATAGCCCGGAACGGAATCCTACCACCAACCCTACACCTTATCTATGCCGTACACTAATCCTAATCCGTACGCTGGCACTAACCAGTGAGTCAACACGTACCCTGACCCTAACACGTTTCCATACCCTCAGCTGTGCCCTAAAACTTGTCGTTGCCTATCCTTAACCTTAGCCCGGAACGGAAACCTACCATCAGCCCTACACCTTACCCTAAGCTGTACCCTAATCCTAATTCATACATCAACACGTACCCTGACCCTAACACGTTTCCGTACCCTCACCTCTGCCATAAACCTTGCCGTTCCCTAACCCTAACCCTAGCCCGGAACGGAAACCTACCACCAACCCTACACCTTACCTTACGCCGTACCCTAATCCTAATTCGTATGCTGACACTAACCTGTGCATCAACACATACCCTGACACTAACACGTTTCGCACCCTCACCTGTGCCCTAAACTTTGCCGGTCCCTAAACATAACCCTAGACTGGAACGGAAACGTACCACCAACCCTACACCTTACTCTATGCGGTACCCTAATCCTCATGCGTATGCTGACACTAACCCGTGAGTCAACACGTACCCTGAACCTAACACATTTCTGTACCATCACCTGTGCCCAAAACCTTGCAATTCGCTAACCCTAACCCTACAACGGAATGGAAACCTACCGCCCTCCGTACACCTTACCCTACGCCGTACCCTAATCCTAATGCGTATGATGACACTATTCCATGTATCAACATGTATCATGACCCTAACACGTTTCTGTACCGTCACCTGTACCCTAAACCTTGCCGTACCCTAACACTAACCCTAGCCCAGAATGGAAAACTACCACAAACCGTACAGCATACCCTACACGGTACCCTAATCCTAATCCGTACACTGACACTAACCCGTGCGTCAACACGTACACTGACCCTAACACTTTTCCGTTCCCTCACCTGTGCCCTAAACCGTGCCGTTGCCTAACCCTAACCCTAGCCCAAAACGGAAACCTACCACCAACCCTACACGTTACTCTACGCCATACCCTAATCATAATCCGAGCGTCAAAAACGTACCCTGACCCTAACACATATCCGTACCCTCACCTATGCCCTAAACCTTGCCGTTCCATAACACTAACCCTAGCCTGGAACGGAAACCTACCACCAACCCTAGACCTTAACCTACGAAGGACCAAAAACCTACTCCGTACGCTGACACTAACACATGCGTCAACACTTACCCTGACCCTAACACGTTTCCGTACCTTCACCTGTGACCTAAACCTTGCCATTCCCTAACCCTAACCCTAGACCACAATGGAAACCTACCACCAAGCCTACACCTTACCCTAAGCTGTACCCTAATGCTAATCCATATGTCAACACGTACCCTGACACTAACACGTTTCCATACCCTCATCTGTGCCCAAAACCTTACCGTTCCCTAACACTAACCCTAGCCTGAAACGGAAAACTACCACAAACCATACACTTTACCCTATGCCGCACCATAATCCTCATCTGTACGTTCACACTAACCCGTGCGTCAACACGTACCCTGAGCCTAACACGTTTCGATACCCTCACGTGTGCCATAAAACTTGCCGTTCCCTAACCCTAACCCTAGCCGAGAACGGAAACCCACCACCAGCCCTACACCTTACCCTACGACGTACACTACTCCTGGCCCATACGCTGGCACTGACCCGTGCGTCAGCACATAGCCTGACTCTCCCACGTTTCCGTACCCGCACCTGTGCCCTAAGACTTGCCGTTCCCTAACCCTAACCCTAGCCCGGAAAGGAAGCCCACCACCAGCCCTACACCTTTCCCTACGCCGTAGCCTACGACTGGCCCATACGCTGGCACTGACACATGTGTCAGCACGTAGCATGACCCTCCCACGTTTCCATACCCTCACCTGTGCCCTAAGCCTTGACATTCCCTAACCCTAACCCTAGCCCGGAAAGGAAACCAACCACCAGCCCTACACCTTACCCTACGTTGTGGCCTACTCCTGGCCTGTACGCTGGCACTGACCCGTGCGTCAGCACATAGCCTGACCCTCCACCATTTCCGTACCCTCAACTGTGCCCTAAGTCTTGTCCTTCCCTAACCCTAACCCTAGCCCAGAACAGAAACCCACCACCAGCCCTACAGCTTACCCTACGCCGTAGCCTAATCCTGGCCCGTACGCTGGCACTGATCCGTGCGTCAGCACGTAGCCTGACCTTCCCACGTTCCCGTACCCTCACCTGTGTCCTAAGCCTTGCCGTTCCATAACCCTAACCATAACCCCAAACGGAAACCCACCACCAGCCCTAAACCTTACCCTACGCCGTACCCTACACCTGGCCCGTACGCTGGCACTGATCCGTGCGTCAGCATGTAGCCTAACCGTCCCACTTTTCCTTACCCTCACCTGTTCCCTAAGCCTTGCCGATCCCTAACTCTAACCCTAGCCCGGAACGGAAACCCACCACCAGCCCTACACCCTACCCTACGTCGTAGCCTACTGCTGGCCCGTAAGCTGGCACTCTCCCATGTGTCAGCCCGTAGCCTGCCTCTCCCACGTTTCCGTACCCTCACCTGTGCCCTAAGCCTTGCAGTTCCCTACCTCTAACCCTAGCCCGGAACGGAAACCACCACCAGCCCTACACATTACGCTATGCCGTACCCTACTCCTGGCCCGTACGCTGGCACTGACCCATTCTTCAGCACGTATCCTGACCCTCCCACGTTTCCGTACCCTCACCTGTGTCCTAAGCCTTAACGTTCCCTAACCCTAACCCTAGACCGGAATGGACACCCACCACCGCCCTTACACCATACCCAACGCCGTACCCTACTCCTGGTCCACACCCTGGCACTGACCCGTTCTTCAGCATGTAGCCTGACCCTCCCACGTTTCCGTACCCTCACCTGTGCCCTAAGCCTTGCCGCTCCCTAACCCTAACACTAGCCCGGAATGGACACCCACCACCAGCCTTACACTTTACCCTACGCCGTACCCTACTCCTGGTCCATACCCTGGCATTGAACCGTGCTTCAGCATGTAGCCTAACCCTCCCACGTTTCCGTACCCTCACCTGTGCCCTAAGCCTTGCCTTTCCCTATCCCTAACCCTAGCCCGGAACGGAAACCCACCACAAAACCTAAACCTTAACGTACGCCGTAGACTACTCCTGACCCGTACGCTGGCAGTGACCCTTGCGTCAGCACATAGCCTGCCTCTGCCACGTTTCCATACCCTCACCTGTGCACTAAGCCTTGCCGTTCCCTAACTCTAAACTGGAACGGAAACCCACAACCAGCCCTACACCTTACCCAATGCCGTACACGAATCCTGGCGCGTACGCTGGCAAAGACCCGTGCGTCAGCACGTAGCCTGCCACTCCTACGTTTCCGTACCCTCACCTGTGCCCTAAGCCTTGCCGTTCCCTAACCCTAAGCCTAGCCCGGAACATAAACCCACCACCAGCCCTAAACCTTACCCTACGCTGTACCCTACTCCTGGCCCCTACGCTGGCACTGACCTGTGCGTCAGCACGTAGCCTGCCACTCCCACGTTTCCATACCCTCACCTGTGTCCTAAGCCTTGCCGTTCCCTAACATATCCCTAGCCTGGAACGGAAACCCACCACCAGCCCTAAACCTTACGCTACGACGTACCCTAATCCTGGCCCGTACGCTGGCACAGACCCGTGCGTCAACACGTAGCCTGCCACTCCCACGTTTCCTTACGTTCACCTGTGCCCTAAGCCTTGCCGTTCCCTAACCCTAACTCTAGCCCGGAACGGTATCTCACAACCAGCCCTACTCCTTACCTTAAGCCGTTCCCTATTCCTGGCCCGTACGCTGGCACTGACCCGTGCGTCAGCACATAGCCGGACCCTCCCACGTTTCCGTACCCTGACCTGTGCCCTAAGCCTTGTCATTCCCTAACGCTAACCCTAGCACCGAACGGAAACCCACCACCAGCCCTACACATTAGCCTACGCCATAGCCTATTCCTGGCCCGTACATTGGCACTGACCCATGCGTAAGAACGTAACCTGACCATCCCACGTTTCCTTACCCTCACCTGGGCCCTAAGCCTTGCCGTTCCCAAACCCTAAACCTAGCGCGGAATGGAAACCACCACCAGACCTACACCTTACCCTACGCAGTACCCTACTCCTGGCCCTTACGCTGGCACTGACTCGTGCGTGAGCACATAGCCTTACCCTCCAACCACCCTCCCAATACAGAAATGGTCAGAAGATCTCATGAGACGATCCTTCAAAGAAGACACAGACATGGCCAAGACGCAGATGAAAAGCTGCTCAACATCACTAATTATTAGAGAAATGCAAATCAAAACTACAATGAGGGGGCTTCCCTCGTGGCGCAGTGGTTGAGAGTCCGCCTGCCGATGCAGGGGACACGGGTTCGTGCCCCGGTCCGGGAAGATCCCACATGTCGCGGAGCAGCTGGGCCCGTGAGCCATGGCCACTGAGCGTGCGCGTCCGGAGCCTGTGCTCCACAACGGGAGAGGCCACAACAGTGAGAGGCCCGCGTACCACAAAAAAAAAAAAAAAACTCCAATGAGGTATCACCTCACACATGTTAGAATCGGCATCATCAGAAAACCTACAAACAACAAATTCTGGGGAGGGTGTGGACAAAAGGAGCCCTCTTCCACTATTGGTGGGAATGTAAATTGATACACACACTATGGAGAACAGTGTGGAGTTTCCTTAAAAAAACTAGAAATAGAATTACCATCTGATCCAGCAATCGCACTTCTGGGCATATACCCAGAGAAAACCATAAATCAAAAAGGCACATTCACCACAATGTTCATTGCAGCACTATTTACAATAGCCAGGTAAGGGACCAAACTAAATACCCACAAACAGATGAATGGGTAAAGATGTGGTACATATATAAAATGGAATATTACTCGGCCATAAAAAGGAATGAAACTGGGTCATTTGTAGAGACATCGATGGATCTAGAGACTGTCATACAGAATGAAGTAAGTCAGAAAGAGGAAAACAAATATTGTATATTAATGCATATATGTGGAACCTAAAAAGTGGTACAGATGAACTGGTTTGCAGGCAAGAAATAGAGACACAGGTAGAGAACAAACTTATGGACACCAAGTGTGGGAAGCCATGGGGTGGTAGAGGTGGGATGAGTTGGGAGATTGGGATTGGCCTGCATACATGCATATGCATAAAATACATAACTAATAATAACCTGCTGTATAAAAAAATAAAACTAAATTTCAAAATTTTAAAAAATAAAATTTAAAAATAAAAGAGAAAAAAGTTCTTCCCTTCACACAGATGTATTTATAGGAATGTATTATTTCCATGCTTATATCTATAAATACATAAAAGAGGTATAAAATCTAACTTGAACCATAAACGAAAAAAAACCTGAACCCACCAGTTATACAGAGGAAAGCCCTATCAGGGAACTTGCTCCAGCGGTAAACAATTCTGAAATTGGTCAGAGGTGGGGAATCATCTCCCATACAGCCAGCAACCCACCCCGCATGCAAGGAGCGTCCTCATTGCAAAGCTGGGGGACCGTGCCAAGGCATCTCTGAATAAAGGTGAGCTGAGCCCCAGGCCAGCTGCAGCTGAACTGTTCCCACCCTTCCCAGGTAAAACACCTGAATATGTACAAGGGCATGAAATCCTAGAGGAAGGGCCGTGGAGCCACACCAGCGACAGCACACAGGCCAACTTGGTGCCTGCAGGCGAGGCAGGATGGTCCTGACCCCGGGCGCTCTTCTGGAAGCTTTCCATTTCCCTGCCTGAGATACCCCTCCTGTCCCGGACCCCACCCCTTTTTTTCCTTCCTTACCTCAGCCCGGAGAGAAATTCCAGTGGAACTTATGGGTGACACATCCTCTTCTTTACAGGTGGCAGCCTGGCAACTCCTGCACAAAGTCCAGCAGAGCCCCACACACACCGGGCCACCCACAAAGCCGTGGCCCCTCACACGCTCCCACCAGCAGAGCCCCGAGACTGCTGACGGGGCAGAGAATATGGAGTCAGGCACAGCTTCAGGGGCTATTGCTGCCTGGAGCGCTGTTTATATTGACCTCAACCAGGCACACCTGGGGAGGGCCGGCCGGCAGGGTAAGGCTGCCCAGGAGAGCTAATCCACAACCCTCAGGGAATCACATTGTTGAAAATGGACCTCGCTAAGGCAGAATAGAAGCCAAGGAAAATAAGGACACAATGCCATTTGCAGCACCGTAGATGAGTCTAGAGGTAATCATGTGACATGTAGTAAGTCGGAAAGTGAAAGGACAATATCGTATCATATCACTTATAGGTGTTACCTAAAAATGGATACCAGGGCAGATATTTCCACGGAGAAGGGCAATCACATATTCATTAAACAAACTTATGGTTCACCAATGGAAAGGTGTGAGGATTGGTTTCATTACGATATTGGGGTTAACAGACATACAAACACAGGTGATACATATAATAACCAAAGAGCTACGGAATACAAAGAGAGGAGTACACAACATTCTGTCATAACGTACATGGGAAAAGGATCCCAGGAAGAACAGACATCTGTATATGTGTAAAAGAACCACATCTACCATACCTACAACAAGCCAAACATTGTAATCAAACTTGCTGTAATAAAAAATAAAAAATTAAATTAAAAACACGAACAAGAAGTAGTGAGACAAACTTGAGGGGCTTTTTCCTGTCACATTCGGTTCTAAATGCCAATCTAGAAGGCGACTTCCATTGAGGCTCTGTTGCCCAGGTAACCAGATATGAAAGAGAGAACTGCTGCCACCTTGTGGCCGTTTCACACAACAGCAGCTTTAATCCCAGCGCTCATGGTCAGTTGATATTCAAAACCATTGCAGGCCTGTAAATGACACCTGCCCTGAAAAAAAATCCTGGGGTCACATATCGACCAAAAAATTTAAAGGACGTCCATATTTCAAAACGACCGTTTCAAAAGACATATTTTATGCACATTAGTGTTCTGCTTCTTTTTCTTTCTTTCTTTTTTGGTTAAAAACACGGGAATGGAAAAAGGCTTCCCTCAGAAGGGGCGAAAATAGTTGCAAACGAATCAATGGACAAAGGTTTAATCTCCAATATATATAAACAGCTCATGCAGCTTATTAAAAAAACAAACAACCCAATACAAAAATGGGCAGAAGATCTAAAGAGACGTTTCTTCAAAGAAGACACAGAGATGGCCAAGACGCACATGAAAAGCTGCTCAAGAGCACTAATTATTAGAGAAATGCAAATCAAAACTACAATGAGGTATCACCTCACACCTGTTAGAATCGGCATCATCAGAAAATCTACAAACAAATTCTGGGGAGGGTGTGGACAAAAGGAGCCCTCTTCCACTATGGTGGGAATGTAAATTGATACAGTCACTATGGAGAACAGTATGGAGATTCCTTCAAAGAACTAGAAATAGAAACCTTGACTTTCCCTAAACCTAACCATAGCCCGGAATGGAATCCTACCACCAACCCTACACCTTATCTATGCCGTACACTAATCCTAATCCGTACGCTGGCACTAACCAGTGAGTCAACACGTACCCTGACCCTAACACGTTTCCATACCCTCAGCTGTGCCCTAAATCTTGTCGTTGCCTATCCTTAACCTTAGCCCGGAACGGAAACCTACCATCAGCCCTACACCTTACCCTAAGCTGTACCCTAATCCTAATTCATACATCAACACGTACCCTGACCCTAACACGTTTC
The DNA here is from genome assembly GCF_964165515.1 of Mesoplodon bidens. Lineage (NCBI taxonomy): Eukaryota > Metazoa > Chordata > Mammalia > Artiodactyla > Ziphiidae > Mesoplodon > Mesoplodon bidens. The sequence goes on along the minus strand of NW_027671428.1, from coordinate 828,265 downwards.
CGTACCCTCACCTCTGCCATAAACCTTGCCGTTCCCTAACCCTAACCCTAGCCCGGAACGGAAACCTACCACCAACCCTACACCTTACCTTACGCCGTACCCTAATCCTAATTCGTATGCTGACACTAACCTGTGCATCAACACATACCCTGACCCTAACACGTTTCGCACCCTCACCTGTGCCCTAAACTTTGCCGGTCCCTAAACATAACCCTAGACTGGAACGGAAACGTACCACCAACCCTACACCTTACTCTATGCGGTACCCTAATCCTCATGCGTATGCTGACACTAACCCGTGAGTCAACACGTACCCTGAACCTAACACATTTCTGTACCATCACCTGTGCCCAAAACCTTGCAATTCGCTAACCCTAACCCTACAACGGAATGGAAACCTACCGCCCTCCGTACACCTTACCCTACGCCGTACCCTAATCCTAATGCGTATGATGACACTATTCCATGTATCAACATGTATCATGACGCTAACACGTTTCTGTACCGTCACCTGTACCCTAAACCTTGCCGTACCCTAACACTAACCCTAGCCCAGAATGGAAAACTACCACAAACCGTACAGCATACCCTACACGGTACCCTAATCCTAATCCGTACACTGACACTAACCCGTGCGTCAACACGTACACTGACCCTAACACTTTTCCGTTCCCTCACCTGTGCCCTAAACCGTGCCGTTGCCTAACCCTAACCCTAGCCCAAAACGGAAACCTACCACCAACCATACACTTTACCCTATGCCGCACCATAATCCTCATCTGTACGTTCACACTAACCCATGCGTCAACACGTACCCTGAGCCTAACACGTTTCGATACCCTCACGTGTGCCCTAAACCTTGCCGTTCCCTAACCCTAACCCTAGCCCAGAACGGAAACCCACCATCAGCCCTACACCTTACCCTACGACGTACACTACTCCTGGCCCGTACGCTGGCACTGACCCGTGCGTCAGCACATAGCCTGACTCTCCCACGTTTCCGTACCCGCACCTGTGCCCTAAGACTTGCCGTTCCCTAACCCTAACCCTAGCCCGGAAAGGAAGCCCACCACCAGCCCTACACCTTTCCCTACGCCGTAGCCTACGACTGGCCCATACGCTGGCACTGACACATGTGTCAGCACGTAGCATGACCCTCCCACGTTTCCATACCCTCACCTGTGCCCTAAGCCTTGACATTCCCTAACCCTAACCCTAGCCCGGAAAGGAAACCAACCACCAGCCCTACACCTTACCCTACGTTGTGGCCTACTCCTGGCCTGTACGCTGGCACTGACCCGTGCGTCAGCACATAGCCTGACCCTCCACCATTTCCGTACCCTCAACTGTGCCCTAAGTCTTGTCCTTCCCTAACCCTAACCCTAGCCCAGAACAGAAACCCACCACCAGCCCTACAGCTTACCCTACGCCGTAGCCTAATCCTGGCCCGTACGCTGGCACTGATCCGTGCGTCAGCACGTAGCCTGACCTTCCCACGTTCCCGTACCCTCACCTGTGTCCTAAGCCTTGCCGTTCCATAACCCTAACCATAACCCCAAACGGAAACCCACCACCAGCCCTAAACCTTACCCTACGCCGTACCCTACACCTGGCCCGTACGCTGGCACTGATCCGTGCGTCAGCATGTAGCCTAACCGTCCCACTTTTCCTTACCCTCACCTGTTCCCTAAGCCTTGCCGATCCCTAACTCTAACCCTAGCCCGGAACGGAAACCCACCACCAGCCCTACACCCTACCCTACGTCGTAGCCTACTGCTGGCCCGTAAGCTGGCACTCTCCCATGTGTCAGCCCGTAGCCTGCCTCTCCCACGTTTCCGTACCCTCACCTGTGCCCTAAGCCTTGCAGTTCCCTACCTCTAACCCTAGCCCGGAACGGAAACCACCACCAGCCCTACACATTACGCTATGCCGTACCCTACTCCTGGCCCGTACGCTGGCACTGACCCATTCTTCAGCACGTATCCTGACCCTCCCACGTTTCCGTACCCTCACCTGTGTCCTAAGCCTTAACGTTCCCTAACCCTAACCCTAGACCGGAATGGACACCCACCACCGCCCTTACACCATACCCAACGCCGTACCCTACTCCTGGTCCACACCCTGGCACTGACCCGTTCTTCAGCATGTAGCCTGACCCTCCCACGTTTCCGTACCCTCACCTGTGCCCTAAGCCTTGCCGCTCCCTAACCCTAACACTAGCCCGGAATGGACACCCACCACCAGCCTTACACTTTACCCTACGCCGTACCCTACTCCTGGTCCATACCCTGGCATTGAACCGTGCTTCAGCATGTAGCCTAACCCTCCCACGTTTCCGTACCCTCACCTGTGCCCTAAGCCTTGCCTTTCCCTATCCCTAACCCTAGCCCGGAACGGAAACCCACCACAAAACCTAAACCTTAACGTACGCCGTAGACTACTCCTGACCCGTACGCTGGCAGTGACCCTTGCGTCAGCACATAGCCTGCCTCTGCCACGTTTCCATACCCTCACCTGTGCACTAAGCCTTGCCGTTCCCTAACTCTAAACTGGAACGGAAACCCACAACCAGCCCTACACCTTACCCAATGCCGTACACGAATCCTGGCGCGTACGCTGGCAAAGACCCGTGCGTCAGCACGTAGCCTGCCACTCCTACGTTTCCGTACCCTCACCTGTGCCCTAAGCCTTGCCGTTCCCTAACCCTAAGCCTAGCCCGGAACATAAACCCACCACCAGCCCTAAACCTTACCCTACGCTGTACCCTACTCCTGGCCCCTACGCTGGCACTGACCTGTGCGTCAGCACGTAGCCTGCCACTCCCACGTTTCCATACCCTCACCTGTGTCCTAAGCCTTGCCGTTCCCTAACATATCCCTAGCCTGGAACGGAAACCCACCACCAGCCCTAAACCTTACGCTACGACGTACCCTAATCCTGGCCCGTACGCTGGCACAGACCCGTGCGTCAACACGTAGCCTGCCACTCCCACGTTTCCTTACGTTCACCTGTGCCCTAAGCCTTGCCGTTCCCTAACCCTAACTCTAGCCCGGAACGGTATCTCACAACCAGCCCTACTCCTTACCTTAAGCCGTTCCCTATTCCTGGCCCGTACGCTGGCACTGACCCGTGCGTCAGCACATAGCCGGACCCTCCCACGTTTCCGTACCCTGACCTGTGCCCTAAGCCTTGTCATTCCCTAACGCTAACCCTAGCACCGAACGGAAACCCACCACCAGCCCTACACATTAGCCTACGCCATAGCCTATTCCTGGCCCGTACATTGGCACTGACCCATGCGTAAGAACGTAACCTGACCATCCCACGTTTCCTTACCCTCACCTGGGCCCTAAGCCTTGCCGTTCCCAAACCCTAAACCTAGCGCGGAATGGAAACCACCACCAGACCTACACCTTACCCTACGCAGTACCCTACTCCTGGCCCTTACGCTGGCACTGACTCGTGCGTGAGCACATAGCCTTACCCTCCAACCACCCTCCCAATACAGAAATGGTCAGAAGATCTCATGAGACGATCCTTCAAAGAAGACACAGACATGGCCAAGACGCAGATGAAAAGCTGCTCAACATCACTAATTATTAGAGAAATGCAAATCAAAACTACAATGAGGGGGCTTCCCTCGTGGCGCAGTGGTTGAGAGTCCGCCTGCCGATGCAGGGGACACGGGTTCGTGCCCCGGTCCGGGAAGATCCCACATGTCGCGGAGCAGCTGGGCCCGTGAGCCATGGCCACTGAGCGTGCGCGTCCGGAGCCTGTGCTCCACAACGGGAGAGGCCACAACAGTGAGAGGCCCGCGTACCACAAAAAAAAAAAAAAAACTCCAATGAGGTATCACCTCACACATGTTAGAATCGGCATCATCAGAAAACCTACAAACAACAAATTCTGGGGAGGGTGTGGACAAAAGGAGCCCTCTTCCACTATTGGTGGGAATGTAAATTGATACACACACTATGGAGAACAGTGTGGAGTTTCCTTAAAAAAACTAGAAATAGAATTACCATCTGATCCAGCAATCGCACTTCTGGGCATATACCCAGAGAAAACCATAAATCAAAAAGGCACATTCACCACAATGTTCATTGCAGCACTATTTACAATAGCCAGGTAAGGGACCAAACTAAATACCCACAAACAGATGAATGGGTAAAGATGTGGTACATATATAAAATGGAATATTACTCGGCCATAAAAAGGAATGAAACTGGGTCATTTGTAGAGACATCGATGGATCTAGAGACTGTCATACAGAATGAAGTAAGTCAGAAAGAGGAAAACAAATATTGTATATTAATGCATATATGTGGAACCTAAAAAGTGGTACAGATGAACTGGTTTGCAGGCAAGAAATAGAGACACAGGTAGAGAACAAACTTATGGACACCAAGTGTGGGAAGCCATGGGGTGGTAGAGGTGGGATGAGTTGGGAGATTGGGATTGGCCTGCATACATGCATATGCATAAAATACATAACTAATAATAACCTGCTGTATAAAAAAATAAAACTAAATTTCAAAATTTTAAAAAATAAAATTTAAAAATAAAAGAGAAAAAAGTTCTTCCCTTCACACAGATGTATTTATAGGAATGTATTATTTCCATGCTTATATCTATAAATACATAAAAGAGGTATAAAATCTAACTTGAACCATAAACGAAAAAAAACCTGAACCCACCAGTTATACAGAGGAAAGCCCTATCAGGGAACTTGCTCCAGCGGTAAACAATTCTGAAATTGGTCAGAGGTGGGGAATCATCTCCCATACAGCCAGCAACCCACCCCGCATGCAAGGAGCGTCCTCATTGCAAAGCTGGGGGACCGTGCCAAGGCATCTCTGAATAAAGGTGAGCTGAGCCCCAGGCCAGCTGCAGCTGAACTGTTCCCACCCTTCCCAGGTAAAACACCTGAATATGTACAAGGGCATGAAATCCTAGAGGAAGGGCCGTGGAGCCACACCAGCGACAGCACACAGGCCAACTTGGTGCCTGCAGGCGAGGCAGGATGGTCCTGACCCCGGGCGCTCTTCTGGAAGCTTTCCATTTCCCTGCCTGAGATACCCCTCCTGTCCCGGACCCCACCCCTTTTTTTCCTTCCTTACCTCAGCCCGGAGAGAAATTCCAGTGGAACTTATGGGTGACACATCCTCTTCTTTACAGGTGGCAGCCTGGCAACTCCTGCACAAAGTCCAGCAGAGCCCCACACACACCGGGCCACCCACAAAGCCGTGGCCCCTCACACGCTCCCACCAGCAGAGCCCCGAGACTGCTGACGGGGCAGAGAATATGGAGTCAGGCACAGCTTCAGGGGCTATTGCTGCCTGGAGCGCTGTTTATATTGACCTCAACCAGGCACACCTGGGGAGGGCCGGCCGGCAGGGTAAGGCTGCCCAGGAGAGCTAATCCACAACCCTCAGGGAATCACATTGTTGAAAATGGACCTCGCTAAGGCAGAATAGAAGCCAAGGAAAATAAGGACACAATGCCATTTGCAGCACCGTAGATGAGTCTAGAGGTAATCATGTGACATGTAGTAAGTCGGAAAGTGAAAGGACAATATCGTATCATATCACTTATAGGTGTTACCTAAAAATGGATACCAGGGCAGATATTTCCACGGAGAAGGGCAATCACATATTCATTAAACAAACTTATGGTTCACCAATGGAAAGGTGTGAGGATTGGTTTCATTACGATATTGGGGTTAACAGACATACAAACACAGGTGATACATATAATAACCAAAGAGCTACGGAATACAAAGAGAGGAGTACACAACATTCTGTCATAACGTACATGGGAAAAGGATCCCAGGAAGAACAGACATCTGTATATGTGTAAAAGAACCACATCTACCATACCTACAACAAGCCAAACATTGTAATCAAACTTGCTGTAATAAAAAATAAAAAATTAAATTAAAAACACGAACAAGAAGTAGTGAGACAAACTTGAGGGGCTTTTTCCTGTCACATTCGGTTCTAAATGCCAATCTAGAAGGCGACTTCCATTGAGGCTCTGTTGCCCAGGTAACCAGATATGAAAGAGAGAACTGCTGCCACCTTGTGGCCGTTTCACACAACAGCAGCTTTAATCCCAGCGCTCATGGTCAGTTGATATTCAAAACCATTGCAGGCCTGTAAATGACACCTGCCCTGAAAAAAAATCCTGGGGTCACATATCGACCAAAAAATTTAAAGGACGTCCATATTTCAAAACGACCGTTTCAAAAGACATATTTTATGCACATTAGTGTTCTGCTTCTTTTTCTTTCTTTCTTTTTTGGTTAAAAACACGGGAATGGAAAAAGGCTTCCCTCAGAAGGGGCGAAAATAGTTGCAAACGAATCAATGGACAAAGGTTTAATCTCCAATATATATAAACAGCTCATGCAGCTTATTAAAAAAACAAACAACCCAATACAAAAATGGGCAGAAGATCTAAAGAGACGTTTCTTCAAAGAAGACACAGAGATGGCCAAGACGCACATGAAAAGCTGCTCAAGAGCACTAATTATTAGAGAAATGCAAATCAAAACTACAATGAGGTATCACCTCACACCTGTTAGAATCGGCATCATCAGAAAATCTACAAACAAATTCTGGGGAGGGTGTGGACAAAAGGAGCCCTCTTCCACTATGGTGGGAATGTAAATTGATACAGTCACTATGGAGAACAATATGGAGATTCCTTCAAAGAACTAGAAATAGAAACCTTGACTTTCCCTAAACCTAACCATAGCCCGGAATGGAATCCTACCACCAACCCTACACCTTAACTATGCCGTACACTAATCCTAATCCGTACGCTGGCACTAACCAGTGAGTCAACACGTACCCTGACCCTAACACGTTTCCATACCCTCAGCTGTGCCCTAAATCTTGTCGTTGCCTATCCTTAACCTTAGCCCGGAACGGAAACCTACCATCAGCCCTACACCTTACCCTAAGCTGTACCCTAATCCTAATTCATACATCAACACGTACCCTGACCCTAACACGTTTCCGTACCCTCACCTCTGCCATAAACCTTGCCGTTCCCTAACCCTAACCCTAGCCCGGAACGGAAACCTACCACCAACCCTACACCTTACCTTACGCCGTACCCTAATCCTAATTCGTATGCTGACACTAACCTGTGCATCAACACATACCCTGACCCTAACACGTTTCGCACCCTCACCTGTGCCCTAAACTTTGCCGGTCCCTAAACATAACCCTAGACTGGAACGGAAACGTACCACCAACCCTACACCTTACTCTATGCGGTACCCTAATCCTCATGCGTATGCTGACACTAACCCGTGAGTCAACACGTACCCTGAACCTAACACATTTCTGTACCATCACCTGTGCCCAAAACCTTGCAATTCGCTAACCCTAACCCTACAACGGAATGGAAACCTACCGCCCTCCGTACACCTTACCCTACGCCGTACCCTAATCCTAATGCGTATGATGACACTATTCCATGTATCAACATGTATCATGACGCTAACACGTTTCTGTACCGTCACCTGTACCCTAAACCTTGCCGTACCCTAACACTAACCCTAGCCCAGAATGGAAAACTACCACAAACCGTACAGCATACCCTACACGGTACCCTAATCCTAATCCGTACACTGACACTAACCCGTGCGTCAACACGTACACTGACCCTAACACTTTTCCGTTCCCTCACCTGTGCCCTAAACCGTGCCGTTGCCTAACCCTAACCCTAGCCCAAAACGGAAACCTACCACCAACCATACACTTTACCCTATGCCGCACCATAATCCTCATCTGTACGTTCACACTAACCCATGCGTCAACACGTACCCTGAGCCTAACACGTTTCGATACCCTCACGTGTGCCCTAAACCTTGCCGTTCCCTAACCCTAACCCTAGCCCAGAACGGAAACCCACCATCAGCCCTACACCTTACCCTACGACGTACACTACTCCTGGCCCGTACGCTGGCACTGACCCGTGCGTCAGCACATAGCCTGACTCTCCCACGTTTCCGTACCCGCACCTGTGCCCTAAGACTTGCCGTTCCCTAACCCTAACCCTAGCCCGGAAAGGAAGCCCACCACCAGCCCTACACCTTTCCCTACGCCGTAGCCTACGACTGGCCCATACGCTGGCACTGACACATGTGTCAGCACGTAGCATGACCCTCCCACGTTTCCATACCCTCACCTGTGCCCTAAGCCTTGATATTCCCTAACCCTAACCCTAGCCCGGAAAGGAAACCAACCACCAGCCCTACACCTTACCCTACGTTGTTGCCTACTCCTGGCCTGTACGCTGGCACTGACCCGTGCGTCAGCACATAGCCTGACCCTCCACCATTTCCGTACCCTCAACTGTGCCCGAAGTCTTGTCCTTCCCTAACCCTAACCCTAGCCCAGAACAGAAACCCACCACCAGCCCTACAGCTTACCCTACGCCGTAGCCTAATCCTGGCCCGTACGCTGGCACTGATCCGTGCGTCAGCACGTAGCCTGACCTTCCCACGTTCCCGTACCCTCACCTGTGTCCTAAGCCTTGCCGTTCCATAACCCTAACCATAACCCCAAACGGAAACCCACCACCAGCCCTAAACCTTACCCTACGCCGTACCCTACACCTGGCCCGTACGCTGGCACTGATCCGTGCGTCAGCATGTAGCCTAACCGTCCCACTTTTCCTTACCCTCACCTGTTCCCTAAGCCTTGCCGATCCCTAACTCTAACCCTAGCCCGGAACGGAAACCCACCAACAACCCTACACCCTACCCTACGTCGTAGCCTACTGCTGGCCCGTAAGCTGGCACTCTCCCATGTGTCAGCCCGTAGCCTGCCTCTCCCACGTTTCCGTACCCTCACCTGTGCCCTAAGCCTTGCAGTTCCCTACCTCTAACCCTAGCCCGGAACGGAAACCACCACCAGCTCTACACATTACGCTATGCTGTACCCTACTCCTGGCTCGTACGCTGGCACTGACCCATTCTTCAGCACGTATCCTGACCCTCCCACGTTTCCGTACCCTCACCTGTGTCCTAAGCCTTAACGTTCCCTAACCCTAACCCTAGACCGGAATGGACACCCACCACCGCCCTTACACCATACCCAACGCCGTACCCTACTCGTGGTCCACACCCTGGTACTGACCCGTTCTTCAGCATGTAGCCTAACCCTCCCACGTTTCCGTACCCTCACCTGTGCCCTAAGCCTTGCCGCTCCCTAACCCTAACACTAGCCCGGAATGGACACCCACCACCAGCCTTACACTTTACCCTACGCCGTACCCTACTCCTGGTCCATACCCTGGCATTGAACCGTGCTTCAGCATGTAGCCTAACCCTCCCACGTTTCCGTACCCTCACCTGTGCCCTAAGCCTTGCCTTTCCCTATCCCTAACCCTAGCCCGGAACGGAAACCCACCACAAAACCTAAACCTTAACGTACGCCGTAGACTACTCCTGACCCGTACGCTGGCAGTGACCCTTGCGTCAGCACATAGCCTGCCTCTGCCACGTTTCCATACCCTCACCTGTGCACTAAGCCTTGCCGTTCCCTAACTCTAACCTGGAACGGAAACCCACAACCAGCCCTACACCTTACCCAATGCCGTACCCGAATCCTGGCGCGTACGCTGGCAAAGACCCGTGCGTCATCACGTAGCCTGACCCTCCCACGTTTCCGTACCCTCACCTGTGCCCTAAGCCTTGCCGTTCCCTAACCCTAACCCTACACCTAACCCTACGCCATCCCCTACACTTGGCCCATACGCTGGCACTGACCCGTGCGTCAGCACGTAGCCTGACCCTCCCACTTTTCCGTACCATCTTCTGTGCCCTAAGCTTTGCCGTTCCCTAACCCTATACCTAACCTGGAACGGAAACCCACCACCAACCCTAAACTTTACCCTACGCCGTACTCTAATCCTGCCCCATACGCTGGCACTGACCCGTGCGTCAGCACGTAGCCTGCCACTCCTATGTTTCCGTACCCTCACCTGTGCCCTAAGCCTTGCCGTTCCCTAACCCTAACCCGGAACATAAAACCACCACCAGCCCTAAACCTTACCCTACGCTGTACCCAACTCCTGGCCCCTACGCTGGCACTGACCTGAGCGTCAGCACGAAGCCTGCCTCTCCCACGTTTCCATACCCTCACCTGTGCCCTAAGCCTTGCCGATCCCTAACTCTAACCCTAGCCCGGAACGGAAACCCACCACCAGCCCTACACCCTACCCTACGTCGTAGCCTACTGCTGGCCCGTAAGCTGGTACTCTCCCATGTGTCAGCCCGTAGCCTGCCTCTCCCACGTTTCCGTACCCTCACCTGTGCCCTAAGCCTTGCAGTTCCCTACCTCTAACCCTAGCCCGGAACGGAAACCACCACCAGCCCTACACATTACGCTATGCCGTACCCTACTCCTGGCCCGTACGCTGGCACTGACCCATTCTTCAGCACGTATCCTGACCCTCCCACGTTTCCGTACCCTCACCTGTGTCCTAAGCCTTAACGTTCCCTAACCCTAACCCTAGACCGGAATGGACACCCACCACCGCCCTTACACCATACCCAACGCCGTACCCTACTCCTGGTCCACACCCTGGCACTGACCCGTTCTTCAGCATGTAGCCTGACCCTCCCACGTTTCCGTACCCTCACCTGTGCCCTAAGCCTTGCCGCTCCCTAACCCTAACACTAGCCCGGAGTGGACACCCACCACCAGCCTTACACTTTACCCTACGCCGTACCCTACTCCTGGTCCATACCCTGGCATTGAACCGTGCTTCAGCATGTAGCCTAACCATCCCACGTTTCCGTACCCTCACCTGTGCCCTAAGCCTTGCCTTTCCCTATCCCTAACCCTAGCCCGGAATGGAAACCCACCACAAAACCTAAACCTTAACGTACGCCGTAGACTACTCCTGACCCGTACGCTGGCAGTGACCCTTGCGTCAGCACATAGCCTGCCTCTGCCACGTTTCCATACCCTCACCTGTGCACTAAGCCTTGCCGTTCCCTAACTCTAACCTGGAATGGAAACCCACAACCAGCCCTACACCTTACCCAATGCCGTACCCGAATCCTGGCGCGTACGCTGGCAAAGACCCGTGCGTCATCACGTAGCCTGACCCTCCCACGTTTCCGTACCCTCACCTGTGCCCTAAGCCTTGCCGTTCCCTAACCCTAACCCTACACCTAACCCTACGCCATCCCCTACACTTGGCCCATACGCTGGCACTGACCCGTGCGTCAGCACGTAGCCTGACCCTCCCACTTTTCCGTACCATCTTCTGTGCCCTAAGCTTTGCCGTTCCCTAACCCTAAACCTAACCAGGAACGGAAACCCACCACCAGCCCTAAACTTTACCCTACGCCGTACCCTAATCCTGCCCCGTACGCTGGCACTGACCCGTGCGTCAGCTCGTAGCCTGCCACTCCAACGTTTCCGTACCCTCACCTGTGCCCTAAGCCTTGCCGTTCCCTAACCCTAACCCTAGCCCGGAACATAAACCCACCACCAGCCCTAAACCTTACCCTACGCTGTACCCTACTCCTGGCCCCTACGCTGGCACTGACCTGTGCGTCAGCACGTAGCCTGCCTCTCCCACGTTTCCATACCCTCACCTGTGTCCTAAGCCTTGCCGTTCCCTAACATAACCCTAGCCTGGAACGGAAACCCACCACCAGCCCTAAACCTTACGCTACGACGTACCCTAATCCTGGCCCGTACGCTGGCACAGACCCGTGCGTCAACACGTAGCCTGCCACTCCCACGTTTCCGTACGTTCACCTGTGCCCTAAGCCTTGCTGTTCCCTCACCCTAACCCTAGCCCGGAACGGAAACCCACCACCAGCCCTAAACCTTACCCTACGCCATACCCTACTTCTGGCCCGTACGCTGGCACTGACCCGTGCGTCAGCACGTAGCCTGACCCTCCCACGTTTCCTTACGCTCACCTGTGCCCTAAGCCTTGCCGTTCCCTAACCCTAACCCTAGCCCGGAACGGTATCTCACAACCAGCCCTACTCCTTACCTTAAGCCGTTCCCTATTCCTGGCCCGTACGCTGGCACTGACCCGTGCGTCAGCACATAGCCGGACCCTCCCACGTTTCCGTACCCTGACCTGTGCCCTAAGCCTTGTCATTCTCTAACGCTAACCCTAGCACGGAACGGAAACCCACCACCAGCCCTACACATTAGCCTACGCCGTAGCCTATTCCTGGCCCGTACATTGGCACTGACCCATGCGTAAGAACGTAACCTGACCATCCCACGTTTCCGTACCCTCACCTGGGCCCTAAGCCTTGCCGTTCCCAAACCCTAAACCTAGCCCGGAACGGAAACCACCACCAGACCTACACCTTACCCTACGCAGTACCCTACTCCTGGCCCTTACGCTGGCACTGACACATGCGTGAGCACATAGCCTTACCCTCCAACCACCCTCCCAATACAGAAATGGTCAGAAGATCTCATGAGACGATCCTTCAAAGAAGACACAGACATGGCCAAGACGCAGATGAAAAACTGCTCAACATCACTAATTATTAGAGAAATGCAAATCAAAACTACAATGAGGGGGCTTCCCTGGTGGCGCAGTGGTTGAGAGTCCGCCTGCCGATGCAGGGGACACGGGTTCGTGCCCCGGTCCGGGAAGATCCCACATGTCGCGGAGCAGCTGGGCCCGTGAGCCATGGCCACTGAGCCTGCGCGTCCGGAGCCTGTGCTCCGCAACGGGAGAGGCCACAACAGTGAGAGGCCCGCGTACCAGAAAAAAAAAAAAAAAACTACAATGAGGTATCACCTCACACATGTTAGAATCGGCATCATCAGAAAACCTACAAACAACAAATTCTGGGGAGGGTGTGGACAAAAGGAGCCCTCTTCCACTATTGGTGGGAATGTAAATTGATACACACACTATGGAGAACAGTGTGGAGTTTCCTTAAAAAAACTAGAAATAGAATTACCATCTGATCCAGCAATCGCACTTCTGGGCATATACCCAGAGAAAACCATAAATCAAAAAGGCACATTCACCACAATGTTCATTGCAGCACTATTTACAATAGCCAGGTAAGGGACCAAACTAAATACCCACAAACAGATGAATGGGTAAAGATGTGGTACATATATAAAATGGAATATTACTCGGCCATAAAAAGGAATGAAACTGGGTCATTTGTAGAGACATCAATGGATCTAGAGACTGTCATACAGAATGAAGTATGTCAGAAAGAGGAAAACAAATATTGTATATTAATGCATATATGTGGAACCTAAAAAGTGGTACAGATGAACTGGTTTGCAGGGAAGAAATAGAGACACAGGTAGAGAACAAACTTATGGACACCAAGTGTGGGAAGCCATGAGGTGGTAGAGGTGGGATGAGTTGGGAGATTGGGATTGGCCTGCATACATGCATATGCATAAAATACATAACTAATAATAACCTGCAGTATAAAAAAATAAAACTAAATTTCAAAATTTTAAAAAATAAAATTTAAAAATAAAAGAGAAAAAAGTTCTTCCCTTCACACAGATGTATTTATAGGAATGTATTATTTCCATGCTTATATCTATAAATACATAAAAGAGGTATAAAATCTAACTTGAACCATAAACGAAAAAAAACCTGAACCCACCAGTTATACAGAGGAAAGCCCTATCAGGGAACTTGCTCCAGCGGTAAACAATTCTGAAATTGGTCAGAGGTGGGGAATCATCTCCCATACAGCCAGCAACCCACCCCGCATGCAAGGAGCGTCCTCATTGCAAAGCTGGGGGACCGTGCCAAGGCATCTCTGAATAAAGGTGAGCTGAGCCCCAGGCCAGCTGCAGCTGAACTGTTCCCACCCTTCCCAGGTAAAACACCTGAATATGTACAAGGGCATGAAATCCTAGAGGAAGGGCCGTGGAGCCACACCAGCGACAGCACACAGGCCAACTTGGTGCCTGCAGGCGAGGCAGGATGGTCCTGACCCCGGGCGCTCTTCTGGAAGCTTTCCATTTCCCTGCCTGAGATACCCCTCCTGTCCCGGACCCCACCCCTTTTTTTCCTTCCTTACCTCAGCCCGGAGAGAAATTCCAGTGGAACTTATGGGTGACACATCCTCTTCTTTACAGGTGGCAGCCTGGCAACTCCTGCACAAAGTCCAGCAGAGCCCCACACACACCGGGCCACCCACAAAGCCGTGGCCCCTCACACGCTCCCACCAGCAGAGCCCCGAGACTGCTGACGGGGCAGAGAATATGGAGTCAGGCACAGCTTCAGGGGCTATTGCTGCCTGGAGGGCTGTTTATATTGACCTCAACCAGGCACACCTGGGGAGGGCCGGCCGGCACGGTAAGGCTGCCCAGGAGAGCTAATCCACAACCCTCAGGGAATCACATTGTTGAAAATGGACCTCGCTAAGGCAGAATAGAAGCCAAGGAAAATAAGGACACAATGCCTTTTGCAGCACAGTAGATGAGTCTAGAGGTAATCATGTGACATGTAGTAAGTCGGAAAGTGAAAGGCACATATCGTATCATATCACTTATAGGTGTTACCTAAAAATGGATACCAGGGCAGATATTTCCACGGAGAAGGGCAATCACATATTCATTAAACAAACTTATGGTTCACTAATTGAAAGGTGTGAGGATTGGTTTCATTACGATATTGGGGTTAACAGACATACAAACACAGGTGATATATATAATAACCAAAGAGCTACGGAATACAAAGAGAGGAGTACACAACATTCTGTCATAACGTACACGGGAAAAGGATCCCAGGAAGAACAGACATCTGTATATGTGTAAAAGAACCACATCTACCATACCTACAACAAGCCAAACATTGTAATCAAACTTGCTGTAATAAAAAATAAAAAATTAAATTAAAAACACGAACAAGAAGTAGTGAGACAAACTTGAGGGTCTTTTTCCTGTCACATTCGGTTCTAAATGCCAATCTAGAAGGCGATTTCCATTGAGGCTCTGTTGCCCAGGTAACCAGATATGAAAGAGAGAACTGCTGCCACCTTGTGGCCGTTTCACACAACAGCAGCTTTAATACCAGCGC
Source organism: Mesoplodon bidens (assembly GCF_964165515.1). Taxonomy (NCBI): domain Eukaryota; kingdom Metazoa; phylum Chordata; class Mammalia; order Artiodactyla; family Ziphiidae; genus Mesoplodon; species Mesoplodon bidens. The sequence continues at coordinate 813,190 of NW_027671428.1, read as the reverse complement.
TCATGGTCAGTTGATATTCAAAATCATTGCAGGCCTGTAAATGACACCTGCCCTGAAAACAAATCCTGGGGTCACATATCGACCAAAAAATTTAAAGGACGTCCATATTTCAAAACGACCGTTTCAAAAGGCATATTTTATGCACATTAGTGTTCTGCTTCTTTTTCTTTCTTTCTTTTTTGGTTAAAAACACGGGAATGGAAAAAGGCTTCCCTCAGAAGGGGCGAAAATAGTGGCAAACGAATCAATGGACAAAGGTTTAATCTCCAATATATATAAACAGCTCATGCAGCTTATTAAAAAAACAAACAACCCAATACAAAAATGGGCAGAAGATCTAAAGAGACGTTTCTTCAAAGAAGACACAGAGATGGCCAAGACGCACATGAAAAGCTGCTCAAGAGCACTAATTATTAGAGAAATGCAAATCAAAACTACAATGAGGTATCACCTCACACCTGTTAGAATCGGCATCATCAGAAAATCTACAAACAAATTCTGGGGAGGGTGTGGACAAAAGGAGCCCTCTTCCACTATGGTGGGAATGTAAATTGATACAGTCACTATGGAGAACAGTATGGAGATTCCTTCAAAGAACTAGAAATAGAAACCTTGACTTTCCCTAAACCTAACCATAGCCCGGAATGGAATCCTACCACCAACCCTACACCTTATCTATGCCGTACACTAATCCTAATCCGTACGCTGGCACTAACCAGTGAGTCAACACGTACCCTGACCCTAACACGTTTCCATACCCTCAGCTGTGCCCTAAATCTTGTCGTTGCCTATCCTTAACCTTAGCCCGGAACGGAAACCTAACATCAGCCCTACACTTTACCCTAAGCTGTACCCTAATGCTAATTCATACATCAACACGTACCCTGACCCTAACACGTTTCCGTACCCTCACCTCTGCCATAAACCTTGCCGTTCCCTAACCCTAACCCTAGCCCGGAACGGAAACCTACCACCAACACTACACCTTACCTTACGCCGTACCCTAATCCTAATTCGTATGCTGACACTAACCTGTGCATCAACACATACCCTGACCCTAACACGTTTCGCACCCTCACCTGTGCCCTAAACTTTGCCGGTCCCTAAACATAACCCTAGACTGGAACGGAAACGTACCACCAACCCTACACCTTACTCTATGCGGTACCCTAATCCTCATGCGTATGCTGACACTAACCCGTGAGTCAACACGTACCCTGAACCTAACACATTTTTGTACCATCACCTGTGCCCAAAACCTTGCAATTCGCTAACCCTAACCCTACAACGGAATGGAAACCTACCGCCCTCCGTACACCTTACCCTACGCCGTACCCTAATCCTAATGCGTATGATGACACTATTCCATGTATCAACATGTATCATGACCCTAACACGTTTCTGTACCGTCACCTGTACCCTAAACCTTGCCGTACCCTAACACTAACCCTAGCCCAGAATGGAAAACTACCACAAACCGTACAGCATACCCTACACGGTACCCTAATCCTAATCCGTACACTGACACTAACCCGTGCGTCAACACGTACACTGACCCTAACACTTTTCCGTTCCCTCACCTGTGCCCTAAACCGTGCCGTTGCCTAACCCTAACCCTAGCCCAAAACGGAAACCTACCACCAACCCTACACGTTACTCTACGCCATACCCTAATCATAATCCGAGCGTCAACACGTACCCTGACCCTAACACATTTCCGTACCCTCACCTATGCCCTAAACCTTGCCGTTCCATAACACTAACCCTAGCGTGGAACGGAAACCTACCACCAACACTAGACCTTAACCTACGAAGGACCATAAACCTACTCCGTACGCTGACACTAACACATGCGTCAACGCTTACCCTGACCCTAACACGTTTCCGTACCTTCACCTGTGACCTAAACCTTGCCATTCCCTAACCCTAACCCTAGAACACAATGGAATCCTACCACCAAGCCTACACCTTACCCTAAGCCGTACCCTAATGCTAATCCATATGTCAACACGTATCCTGACACTAACACGTTTCCATACCCTCATCTGTGCCCAAAACCTTGCCGTTCCCTAACACTAACCCTAGCCTGAAACGGAAACCTACCACCAACCATACACTTTACCCTATGCCGCACCATAATCCTCATCTGTACGTTCACACTAACCCGTGCGTCAACACGTACCCTGAGACTAACACGTTTCGATACCCTCACGTGTGCCCTAAACCTTGCCGTTCCCTAACCCTAACCCTAGCCCAGAACGGAAACCCACCACCAGCCCTACACCTTACCCTACGACGTACACTACTCCTGGCCCGTACGCTGGCACTGACCCGTGCGTCAGCACATAGCCTGACTCTCCCACGTTTCCGTACCCGCACCTGTGCCCTAAGACTTGCCGTTCCCTAACACTAACCCTAGCCCGGAAAGGAAGCCCACCACCAGCCCTACACCGTTCCCTACGCCGTAGCCTACGACTGGCCCATACGCTGGCACTGACACGTGTGTCAGCACGTAGCATGATCCTCCCACGTTTCCATACCCTCACCTGTGCCCTAAGCCTTGACATTCCCTAAACCTAACCCTAGCCCGGAAAGGAAACCAACCACCAGCCCTACACCTTACCCTACGTTTTTGCCTACTCCTGGCCTGTACGCTGGCACTGACCCGTGCGTCAGCACATAGCCTGACCCTCCACCATTTCCGTACCCTCAACTGTGCCCTAAGTCTTTTCCTTCCCTAACCCTAACCCTAGCCCAGAACAGAAACCCACCACCAGCCCTACAGCTTACCCTACGCTGTAGCCTAATCCTGGCCCGTACGCTGGCAGTGATCCGTGCGTCAGCACGTAGCCTGACCTTCCCACGTTCCCGTACCCTCACCTGTGTCCTAAGCCTTGCCGTTCCATAACCCTAACCATAACCCCAAACGGAAACCCATCACCAGCCCTAAACCTTACCCTACGCCGTACCCTACACCTGGCCCGTACGCTGGCACTGATCCGTGCGTCAGCATGTAGCCTAACCGTCCCACTTTTCCTTACCCTCACATGTTCCCTAAGCCTTGCCGATCCCTAACTCTAACCCTAGCCCGGAACGGAAACCCACCACCAGCCCTACACCCTACCCTACGTCGTAGCCTACTGCTGGCCCGTAAGCTGGCACTCTCCCATGTGTCAGCCCGTAGCCTGCCTCTCCCACGTTTCCGTACCCTCACCTGTGCCCTAAGCCTTGCAGTTCCCTACCTCTAACCCTAGCCCGGAACGGAAACCACCACCAGCCCTACACATTACGCTATGCCGTACCCTACTCCTGGCCCGTACGCTGGCACTGACCCATTCTTCAGCACGTATCCTGACCCTCCCACGTTTCCGTACCCTCACCTGTGTCCTAAGCCTTAACGTTCCCTAACCCTAACCCTAGACCGGAATGGACACCCACCACCGCCCTTACACCATACCCAACGCCGTACCCTACTCCTGGTCCACACCCTGGCACTGACCCGTTCTTCAGCATGTAGCCTGACCCTCCCACGTTTCCGTACCCTCACCTGTGCCCTAAGCCTTGCCGCTCCCTAACCCTAACACTAGCCCGGAATGGACACCCACCACCAGCCTTACACTTTACCCTACGCCGTACCCTACTCCTGGTCCATACCCTGGCATTGAACCGTGCTTCAGCATGTAGCCTAACCCTCCCACGTTTCCGTACCCTCACCTGTGCCCTAAGCCTTGCCTTTCCCTATCCCTAACCCTAGCCCGGAACGGAAACCCACCACAAAACCTAAACCTTAACGTACGCCGTAGACTACTCCTGACCCGTACGCTGGCAGTGACCCTTGCGTCAGCACATAGCCTGCCTCTGCCACGTTTCCATACCCTCACCTGTGCACTAAGACTTGCCGTTCCCTAACCCTAACCCTAGCCCGGAAAGGAAGCCCACCACCAGCCCTACACCTTTCCCTATGCCGTAGCCTACGACTGGCCCATACGCTGGCACTGACACATGTGTCAGCACGTAGTATGACCCTCCCACGTTTCCATACCCTCACCTGTGCCCTAAGCCTTGACATTCCCTAACCCTAACCCTAGCCCGGAAAGGAAACCAACCACCAGCCCTACACCTTACCCTACGTTGTTGCCTACTCCTGGCCTGTATGCTGGCACTGACCCGTGCGTCAGCACATAGCCTGACCCTCCACCATTTCCGTACCCTCAACTGTGCCCTAAGTCTTGTCCTTCCCTAACCCTAACCCTAGCCCAGAACAGAAACCCACCACCAGCCCTAGAGCTTACCCTACGCCGTAGCCTAATCCTGGCCCGTACGCTGGCACTGATCCGTGCGTCAGCACGTAGCCTGACCTTCCCACGTTCCCGTACCCTCACCTGTGTCCTAAGCCTTGCTGTTCCATAACCCTAACCATAACCCCAAATGGAAACCCACCACCAGCCCTAAACCTTACCCTACGCCGTACCCTACACCTGGCCCGTACGCTGGCACTGATCCTTGCGTCAGCATGTAGCCTAACCCTCCCACTTTTCCTTACCCTCACCTGTTCCCTAAGCCTTGCCGATCCCTAACTCTAACCCTAGCCCGGAACGGAAACCCACCACCAGCCCTACACCCTACCCTACGTCGTAGCCTACTGCTGGCCCGTAAGCTGGCACTCTCCCATGTGTCAGCCCGTAGCCTGCCTCTCCCACGTTTCCGTACCCTCACCTGTGCCCTAAGCCTTGCAGTTCCCTACCTCTAACCCTAGCCCGGAACGGAAACCACCACCAGCCCTACACATTACGCTATGCCGTACCCTACTCCTGGCCCGTACGCTGGCACTGACCCATTCTTCAGCACGTATCCTGACCCTCCCACGTTTCCGTACCCTCACCTGTGTCCTAAGCCTTAACGTTCCCTAACCCTAACCCTAGACCGGAATGGACACCCACCACCGCCCTTACACCATACCCAACGCCGTACCCTACTCCTGGTCCACACCCTGGCACTGACCCGTTCTTCAGCATGTAGCCTGACCCTCCCACGTTTCCGTACCCTCACCTGTGCCCTAAGCCTTGCCGCTCCCTAACCCTAAACCTAGCCCGGAATGGACACCCACCAACAGCCTTACACTTTACCCTACGCCGTACCCTACTCCTGGTCCATACCCTGGCATTGAACCGTGCTTCAGCATGTAGCCTAACCCTCCCACGTTTCCATACCCTCACCTGTGCCCTAAGCCTTGCCTTTCCCTATCCCTAACCCTAGCCCGGAACGGAAACCCACCACAAAACCTACACCTTAACGTACGCCGTAGACTACTCCTGACCCGTACGCTGGCAGTGACCCTTGCGTCAGCAAATAGCCTGCCTCTGCCACGTTTCCATACACTCACCTGTGCACTAAGCCTTGCCGTTCCCTAACTCTAACCTGGAACGGAAACCCACAACCAGCCCTACACCTTAATCAATGCCGTACCCGAATCCTGGCGTGTACGCTGGCAAAGACCCGTGCGACATCACGTAGCCTGACCCTCCCACGTTTCCATACCCTCACCTGTGCCCTAAGCCTTGCCGTTCCCTAACCCTAACCCTACACCTTACCCTACGCCATACCCTACACTTGGCCCATACGCTGGCACTGACCCGTGCGTCAGCACGTAGCCTGACCCTCCCACTTTTCCCAACCATCTTCTGTGCCCTAAGCTTTGACGTTCCCTAACCCTAAACCTAGCCTGGAACGGAAACCCACCACCAGCCCTAAACCTTACCATACGCCGTACCCTAATCCTGCCCCGTACGCTGGCACTGACCCGTGCGTCAGCACGTAGCCTGCCACTCCTACGTTTCCGTACCCTCACCTGTGCCCTAAGCCTTGCCGTTCCATAACCCTAACCCGGAACATAAACCCACCACCAGCCCTAAACCTTACCCTACGCTGTAACCTACTCCTAGCCCCTACGCTGGCACTGACCTGTGCGTCAGCATGTAGCCTGCCTCTCCCACGTTTCCATACCCTCACCTGTGTCCTAAGCCTTGCCGTTCCCTAACCCTAACCCTAGCCTGGAACGGAAACCCACCACCAGCCCTAAACCTTACGCTACGACGTACCCTAATCCTGGCCCGTACGCTGGCACAGACCCGTGCGTCAACACGTAGCCTGCCACTCCCACGTTTCCGTACGTTCACCTGTGCCCTAAGCCTTGCTGTTCCCTCACCCTAACCCTAGCCCGGAACGGAAACCCACCACCAGCCCTAAACCTTACCCTACGCCATACCCTACTCCTGGCCCGTACGCTGGCAATGACCCGTGCGTCAGCACGTAGCCTGACCCTCCCACGTTTCCTTACGTTCACCTGTGCCCTAAGCCTTGCCGTTCCCTGACCCTAACCCTAGACCGGAACGGTATCTCACAACCAGCCCTACTCCTTACCCTACGCCGTTCCCTATTCCTGGCCCGTACGCTGGCACTGACCCGTGCGTCAGCACATAGCCGGACCCTCCCACGTTTCCGTACCCTCACCTGTGCCCTAAGCCTTGTCATTCCCTAACCCTAACCCTAGCACGGAACGGAAACCCACCACCAGCCCTACACATTAGCCTACGCCGTAGCCTATTCCTGGCCCGTACATTGGCACTGACCCATGCGTAAGAACGTAGCCTGACCATCCCACGTTTCCGTACCCTCACCTGGGCCCTAAGCCTTGCTGTTCTCAAACCCTAAACCTACCCCCTAACGGAAACCACCACCAGACGTACACCTTACCCTACGCAGTACCCTACTCCTGGCCCTTACGCTGGCACTGACACGTGCGTGAGCACATAGCCTTACCCTCCAACCACCCTCCCAATACAGAAATGGTCAGAAGATCTCATGAGACGATCCTTCAAAGAAGACACAGACATGGCCAAGACGCAGATGAAAAGCTGCTCAACATCACTAATTATTAGAGAAATGCAAATCAAAACTACAATGAGGGGGCTTCTCTGGTGGCGCAGTGGTTGAGAGTCCGCCTGCCGATGCAGGGGACACGGGTTCGTGCCCCGGTCCGGGAAGATCCCACATGTCGCGGAGCAGCTGGGCCCGTAAGCCATGGCCACTGAGCCTGCGCGTCCAGAGCCTGTGCTCCGCAACGGGAGAGGCCACAACAGTGAGAGGCCCGCGTACCACAAAAAAAAAAAAAAAAAAAATCTACAATGAGGTATCACCTCACACATGTTAGAATCGGCATCATCAGAAAACCTACAAACAACAAATTCTGGGGAGGGTGTGGACAGAAGGAGCCCTCTTCCACTTTTGGTGGGAATGTAAATTGATACTGTCACTATGGAGAACAGTGTGGAGTTTCCTTAAAAAAACTAGAAATAGAATTACCATCTGATCCAGCAATCGCACTTCTGGGCATATACCCAGAGAAAACCATAAATCAAAAAGGCACATTCACCACAATGTTCATTGCAGCACTATTTACAATAGCCAGGTAAGGGAGCAAACTAAATACCCACAAACAGATGAATGGGTAAAGATGTGGTACATATATAAAATGGAATATTACTCGGCCATAAAAAGGAATGAAACTGGGTCATTTGTAGAGACATCGATGGATCTAGAGACTGTCATACAGAATGAAGTAAGTCAGAAAGAGGAAAACAAATATTGTATATTAATGCATATATGTGGAACCTAAAAAGTGGTACAGATGAACTGGTTTGCAGGGAAGAAATAGAGACACAGGTAGAGAACAAACTTATGGACACCAAGTGTGGGAAGCCATGGGGTGGTAGAGGTGGGATGAGTTGGGAGATTGGGATTGGCCTGCATACACTCATATGCATAAAATACATAACTAATAATAACCTGCTGTATAAAAAAATAAAACTAAATTTCAAAATTTTAAAAAATAAAATTTAAAAATAAAAGAGAAAAAAGTTTTTCCCTTCACACAGATGTATTTATAGGAATGTATTATTTCCATGCTTATATCTATAAATACATAAAAGAGGTATAAAATCTAACTTGAACCATAAACGAAAAAAAACCTGAACCCACCAGTTATACAGAGGAAAGCCCTATCAGGGAACTTGCTCCAGCGGTAAACAATTCTGAAATTGGTCAGAGGTGGGGAATCATCTCCCATACAGCCAGCAACCCACCCCGCATGCAAGGAGCGTCCTCATTGCAAAGCTGGAGGACCGTGCCGAGGCATCTCTGAATAAAGGTGAGCTGAGCCCCAGGCCAGCTGCAGCTGAACTGTTCCCACCCTTCCCAGGTAAAACACCTGAATATGTACAAGGGCATGAAATCCTAGAGGAAGGGCCGTGGAGCCACACCAGCGACAGCACACAGGCCAACATGGTGCCTGCAGGCGAGGCAGGATGGTCCTGAAACCGGGCGCTCTTCTGGAAGCTTTCCATTTCCCTGCCTGAGATACCCCTCCTGTCCCGGACCCCACCCCTTTTTTTCCTTCCTTACCTCAGCCCGGAGAGAAATTCCAGTGGAACTTATGGGTGACACATCCTCTTCTTTACAGGTGGCAGCCTGGCAACTCCTGCAGAAAGTCCAGCAGAGCCCCACACACACCGGGCCACCCACAAAGCCGGGGCACCTCACACGCTCTCACCAGCAGAGCCCCGAGACTGCTGACGGGGCAGAGAATATGGAGTCAGGCACAGCTTCAGGGGCTATTGCTGCCTGGAGCGCTGTTTATATTGACCTCAAACAGGCACACCTGGGGAGGGCCGGCCGGCACGGTAAGGCTGCCCAGGACAGCTAATCCACAACCCTCAGGGAATCACATTGTTGAAAATGGACCTCGCTAAGGCAGAATAGAAGCCAAGGAAAATAAGGACACAATGCCATTTGCAGCACCGTAGATGATTCTAGAGGTAATCATGTGACATGTAGTAAGTCGGAAAGTGAAAGGCACATATCGTATCATATCACTTATAGGTGTTACCTAAAAATGGATACCAGGGCAGATATTTCCACGGAGAAGGGCAATCACATATTCATTAAACAAACTTATGGTTCACCAATGGAAAGGTGTGAGGATTGGTTTCATTACGATATTGGGGTTAACAGACATACAAACACAGGTGATATATATAATCACCAAAGACCTACGGAATACCAAAAGACTACTCAACATTCTGTCATAACGTACATGGGAAAAGGATCCCAGGAAGAACAGACATCTGTATATGTGTAAAAGAACCACATCTACCATACCTACAACAAGCCAAACATTGTAATCAAACTTGCTGTAATAAAAAATAAAAAATTAAATTAAACACACGAACAAGAAGTAGTGAGACAAATTTGAGGGGCTTTTTCCTGTCACATTCGGTTCTAAATTCCAATCTAGAAGGCGACTTCCATTGAGGCTCTGTTGCCCTAGTAACCAGATATGAAAGAGAGAACTGCTGCCACCTTGTGCCCGTTTCACACAACAGCAGCTTTAATCCCAACGCTCATGGTCAGTTGATATTCAAAATCATTGCAGGCCTGTAAATGACACCTGCCCTGAAAACAAATCCTGGGGTCACATATCGACCAAAAAATTTAAAGGACGTCCATATTTCAAAACGACCGTTTCAAAAGGCATATTTTATGCACATTAGTGTTCTGCTTCTTTTTCTTTCTTTCTTTTTTGGTTAAAAAGACGGGAATGGAAAAAGGCATCCCTCAGAAGGGGCGAAAATAGTTGCAAACGAATCAATGGACAAAGGTTTAATCTCCAATATATATAAACAGCTCATGCAGCTTATTAAAAAAACAAACAACCCAATACAAAAATGGGCAGAAGATCTAAAGAGACGTTTCTTCAAAGAAGACACAGAGATGGCCAAGACGCACATGAAAAGCTGCTCAAGAGCACTAATTATTAGAGAAATGCAAATCAAAACTACAATGAGGTATCACCTCACACCTGTTAGAATCGGCATCATCAGAAAATCTACAAACAACAAATTCTGGGGAGGGTGTGGACAAAAGGAGCCCTCTTCCAATATTGGTGGGAATGTAAATTGATACAGTCACTATGGAGAACAGTATGGAGTTTCCTTTAAAAAACTAGAAATAGAATTACCATCTGACCCAGCAATCCCACTGTTGGGCATATACCCAGAGACAACCATAAATCAAAAAGGCACATTCACCACAAGGTTCATTGCAGCACTATTTACAATAGCCAGGTAATGGAAGCAACCTAAATGCCCACAGACAGATGAATGGATAAAGATGGTGTACATATATAAAATGGAATATTACTCGGCCATAAAAAGGAATGAAACTGGGTCATTTGTAGAGACATCGAAGGATCAAGAGACTGTCATACAGAATGAAGTAAGTCAGAAAGAGGAAAACAAATATTGTATATTAATGCATATATGTGGAACCTAAAAATGGTACAGATGAACTGGTTTGCAGGGCAGAAATAGAGTCACAGAGGTAGAGAACAATCGTGTGGACACCAATTGTGGGAAGCCATGGGGTGGTGGTGGTGGGATGAGTTGGGAGTTTGAGATTGACCTGTATACATGTATATGCATAAAACACATAACTAATAATAACCAGCTGTATAAAAAAGTAAATAAAATTAAATTTCAAAATTTTAAAATATAAAATTTAAAAATAAAACAGAAAAAATTCTTCCCTTCACACAGATGTATTTATAGGAATGAATTATTTCCATGCTTATATCTATAAATACATAAAAGAGGAATAAAATCTAACTTGAACCATAAACGAAAAAAAAACCTGAACCCACCAGTTATACAGAGGAAAACCCTATCAGGGCACTTGCTCCAGCGGTAAACAATTCTGAAATTGGTCAGAGGTGGGGAATCATCTCCCATACAGCCAGCAACCCACACCCCATGCAAGGAGCATCCACATGGCAAAGCTGGGGGACCGTGCCGGGGCATCTCTGAATAAAGGTGAGCTGAGCCCCAGGCCAGCTGCTGCTGAACTGTTCCCACCCTTCCCAGGTCAAACACCTGAATATGTACAAAGGCTTGAAAGCCTAGAGGAAGGGCCGTGGAGCCACACCAGCGACAGCACGCAGGCCAACTTGGTGACTGCAGGCCAGCCAGGGTGATCATGGCCCCGGGCGCTCTTCCGGAAACTTTCCATTGTCCTGCCTGAGATACCCCATTTGTCACGGCCCCCACTGCTTTTTTCCTTCCTCACCTCTGTCCGGAGAGAAATTCCAGCGGAAGTTATGGGTGACACATCCTCTTCTTTACAGGTGGCAGCCTGGCAACTCCTGCAGAAAGGCCAGCAGAACCCCACTCACACAGGGCCACCAACAAAGCTGTGGCCCCTCACTCCCTCCCACCAGCACAGCACCGAGACTGCTGACGGGGCAGAGAATATGGAGTCAGGAACAGCTTCAGGGGCTATTGCTGCCTGGAGCGCTGTTTATATTGACCTCAACCAGGCAGACCTGGGGAGGGCCGGCCGGCAGGTTAAGGCTGCCCAGGTCAGCTAATCCACAACCCTCAGGGAATCACATTGTTGAAAATGGACCTCGCTAAGGCAGAATAGAAGCCAAGGAAAATAAGGACACAATGCCATTTTCAGCACTGTAGATGAGTCTAGAGGTAATCACGTGACTTGTAGTAAGTCAGAAAGTGAAAGACACATATCATTTCATATCACTTATAGGTGTTACCTAAAATAGAAACCAGGGCAGTCATTTCCACTGAGAAGTGCAATCATAGATTCATTAAACAAACTTATAGTTCACCAATGGAAAGGTGTGAGGATTGGTTTCATTACGATATCGGGGTTAACAGACATATACAAACAGAGGTGACATATATAATCACCAAAGACCTATGGAATACCAAGAGAAGACTACTCAACATTCTGTCATAACGTACATGGGAAAAGGATCCCAGGAAGTACAGACATCTGTATATGTGTAAAAGAACCACATCTTCCACACCTACAACAAGCCAAACATTGTAATCAAACTTGCTATAATAAAAAAAAAATTAAATTAAAAATACGAACAAGAAGTAGGGTGTCAAACTTGAGGGGCTTTCTCCTGGCACATTCCATTCTAAATTCCAATGTAGAACACGACTTCCATTGAGGCTCTGTTGCCCTAGTAACCAGATGTGTTAAGGGAGAACTGCTGCCACGTAGTGGCCGTTTCACACAACAGCAACTTTAATCCCAGTGCTAATGGTCAGTTGATATTCAAAATCATTGCAGGCCTGTAAATGACACCTGCCCTGAAAACAAATCCTGGGGCCACATATCGACCAAAAAATTTAAAGGACGTGCATATTTCAAAATGACCGTTTCAAAAGGCATATTTTATGCACATTAGTGTTCTGCTTCTCTTTCTTTCTTTCTTTTTTGGTTAAAAACACGGGAATGGAAAAAGGCATCCCTCAGAAGGGGCGAAAATAGTTGCAAACGAATCAATGGACAAAGGTTTAATCTCCAATATATATAAACAGCTCATGCAGCTTAATATTAAAAAAACAAACAACCCAATACATACATGGGCAGAATATCTAAAGAGACGTTTCTTCAAAGAAGACACAGAGATGGCTAAGACGCACATGAAAAGCTGCCCAAGAGCACTAATTATTAGAGAAATGCAAATCAAAACTACAATGAGGTATCACCTCAAACCTGTTAGAATCGGCATCATCAGAAAATCTACAGACAACAAATTCTGGGGAGGGTGTGGAGAAAAGGAGCCCTCTTCCACTATTGTTGGGAATGTAAATTGATACAGTCACTATGGAGAACAGTATGGAGTTTCCTTAAAAAACCTACAAATAGAAACCTTGACTTTGCCTAACCCTAACCATAGCCTGGAACGGAAACCTACCACCAACCGTGCACCTTATCTACGCGGTACACTAATCCTAATCCGTACGCTGGCACTAACCAGTGAGTCAACATGTACCCTGACTCTAACACGTTTCCGTACCCTCAGCTGTGCCCCAAACCTTGCCGTTGCCTATCCTTAACCTTAGCCCGGAACAGAAACCTACCATCAGCCCTACACCTTACCCTAAGCCGTACCCTAATCCTAATCCATACGTCAACACGTACCCTGACCCTAACACGTTTCCGTACCCTCACCTCTGCCATAAACCTTGTCGTTCCCTTACCTTAACCCTAGCCCGGAACGGAAAACTACCACCAACCCTACACCTTACCTTACGCCATACTCTAATCCTAATTCGTAAGCTGACACTAACCTGTGCATCAACACGTACCCTGACCCTAACACGTTTCGTACCCTCACCTGTGCCCTAAACTTTGCCAGTCCCTAAACATAACCCTAGACTGGAACGGAAACCTACCACCAACCCTACACCTTACTCTATGCGGTACCCTAATCCTCATGCGTACGCTCACACTAACCCGTGAGTCAACACGTACCCTGAACCTAACACATTTCCGTACCATCACCTGTGCCCTATACCTTGCAATTCGCTATCCCTAACCCTACATCGGAATGTAAACCTACCGCCATCCGTACACCTTACTCTACGCCGTACCCTAATCCTAATGCGTACGATGACACTATTCCATGCAACAACATGCACCATGAACCTAACACGTTTCTGTACCCTCACCTGTGCCCTAAGCCTTGCCGTTCACTAACCCTAACCCTAGCCCTGAACTGAAACCCACCACCAGCCCTACACCATACCGTATGTCGTACCCTACTCCTTGCCTGTATGCTGGCACTGACCCGTGCGTCAGCACGTAGCCTGCCTCTCCCAAGTTTCCGTACCCTCACCTGTGCCCTTAGCCTTGCCGTTCCCTAACCCTAACCCTAGCCCAGAACGGAAACCCACCACCAGCCCTACACCTTACCCTACGTCGTACCCTACTCCTGGCCCATACGCTGGCACTGACCCATGCGTCAGCAGGTAACCTGAACCTCCCACGTTTCTGTACCCTCACCTGTGCCCTAAATCTTGACGTTCCCTAACCCTAATCAAACCCCGGAATGGACACCCACCACCAGTCTTACACCTTACCCTACGCCGTACCCTACTCCTGGTCCACACCCTGGCACTGACCCGTGCTTCAGCATGTAGCCTGACCCTCCCACGTTTCCGTACCCTCACCTGTGCCCTAAGACTTGCCGTTCCCTAACCCTAACCCTACACTTTACCCTACGCCATACCCTATTCCTGGGCCGTACGCTGGCACTGACACTTGCATCAGCACGTAGCCTGACCCTCCCACGTTTCTGTACCCTCACCTGTGCCCTAAGCCTTGCCATTCCCTAAACCTAACCCTAGCCGGGAACGGAAACCCACCACCAGCCCTACACCTTACCCTACGCCGTACCCTACTCCTGGGCCGTACACTGGAACTGACCCTTGTGTAAGCACGTAGCCTGCCACTCCCATGTTTCCATACCCTCACCTGTGCCCTAAGCCTTGCCGATCCCTAACCCTAACCCTACCCTGGAACAGAAACCCACCACCAGCCCTACACCTTACCCTACGCCGTACCCTAATTCTGGCGCGTACGCTGGCACTGACCCGTGTGTCAGCACGTAGCGTGCCTCTCCCTCGTTTCCGTACCCTTACCTGTGCCCTAAGCCTTGCCGTTCCCTAACCCTAACCCGGAACAGAAACCCACCAACAGCCCTACACCTTACCCTACTCCGTACCCTAATCCTGGCCCGTACACTGGCACTGAACTGTGCGTCAGCACATAGCCTGACCCTCCCACGTTTCTGTACCCTCAGCTGTGCCCTAAGCCTTGCCGTTCCCTAACCCTAACCCTAGCACGGAATGGAAACCCACAACCAGCCCTACACCATACTTTACTCCTGACCCGTACGCTGGCACTGACACGTTTGTCAGCACGTAGCCTGCCTCTCCCACGTGTCCCTATGCTCACCTGTTCCCTAAACCTTGCCGTTCCCTAACCCTAACCCTAGCCCGGAACGGAAACCCACCAACAGCCCTACACGTTACCCTATGCTGTACCCTACTCCTGGCCCATACGCTGGCACTGACACGTGCGTCAGCACACAGCATGACCATCCCACGACCCTCCCAATACAGAAATGGGCAGAAGATCTCAAGAGACGTTTCTTCAAAGAAGAAACAGAGATGGCCAAGACGCACATGAGAAGCTGCTCAAGAGCACTAATTATTAGAGAAATGCAAATCAAAACTACAATGAGGTATCACCTCACACCTGTTAGAATCGGCATCATCAGAAAATCTACAAACAACAAATTCTGGGGAGGGTGTGGACAAAAGGAGCCCTCTTCCACTATTGGTGGGAATGTAAATTGATAGAGTCACTATGGAGAACACTATGGAGTTTCCTTAAAAAATCTAGAAATAGAATTACCATCTGAGCCAGCAATTCCACTTCTGGGCATATACCCAAATAAAACCATAAATCAAAAAGGCACATTCACCACAATGTTCATTGCAGCACTATTTACAATAGCCAGGTAATGGAAGCAAACTAAACGCCCAAATACAGATGAATGGATAAAGATGGGGTACATATATAAAATGGAATATTACTCGGCCATAAAAAGGAATGAATCTGGGTCATTTGTAGAGACATCGATGGATTTAGAGACTGTCATACAGAATGAAGTAAGTCAGAAAGGGGAAAACAAATATTGTATATTAATGCATATATGTGGAACCTAAAAATTGTACAGATGAACTGGTTTGCAGGGAAGAAATAGAGACACAGAGGTAGAGAACAAACGTATGGACACCAAGTGTGGGAAGCCATGGGGTGGTGGTGGTGGGATGAGTTGGGAGATGGAGATTCACCTGTATACATGTATATGCATAAAACACATAACTAATAATAACCAGTTGTATAAAAAAGTAAATAAAATTAAATTTCAAAATTATAAAAAAATAAAATTTAAAAATAAAACAGAAAAAAGTTCTTCCCTTCACACAGATGTATTTATAGGAATGAATTATTTCCATGCTTATATCTATAAATACATAAAAGAGGAATAAAAGCTAACTTGAACCATAAACGAAGAAAAACCTGAACCGACCAGTTATACCGAGAAAAACACTATCAGGGCACTTGCTCCAACGGTAAACAATATTGAAATTGTTCAGAGGTGGGGAATCATCTCCCATACAGGCAGCAACCCACACCTCACACAAGTAGCTTCCTCATTGCAAAGCGGGGGGACCGAGCCGAGGCATCTCTGAACAAAGGTGAGCTGAGCCCCAGGCCAGCTGTTGCTGAACTGTTCCCACCCTTCCCAGGTAAAACACCTGAATATGTACAAGGGCTTGAAAGACTAGAGGAAGGGCCCTGGAGCCACACCAGCGACAGCACGCAGGTCAACTTGGTGCCTGCAGGCCAGCCAGGGTTGTCCTGGCCCCGGGCGCTCTTCCGGAAGCTTTCCATTGTACTGCCTGAGATAACCCACTTGTCCCGGCCCCCACTGCTTTTTTCATTCCTCACCTCTGTCCGGAGAGATATTCCAGCGGAAGGTATGGGTGACACATCCTCCTCCTTACAGGAGGCAGCCTGGCAACTCCTTCAGAAAGGCCAGCAGAACCCCACTCACACCGGGCCACCAACAAAGCTGTGGCCCCTCACTCCCTCCCACCAGCACAGCCCCGAGACTGCTCACGGGGCAGAGAATATGGAGGCAGGCACAGCTTCAGGAGCTATTGCTGCATGGAGCGCTGTTTATATTGACCTCAACCAGGCACACCTGTGGAGGGCCGGCCGGCAGGATAAGGCTGCCCACGTCAGCTAATCCACAACCCGCAGGGAAGCACATTGTTGAAAAGGGACCTCGCTAAGTCAGAATAGAAGGCAAGGAAAAAAAGGACACAATGCCTTTTGCAGCACCGTAGATGAGTCTAGAGGTAATCACGTGACATGTAGTAAGTCAGAAAGTGAAAGACACATATCATATCATATCACTTATAGGTGTTACCTAAAAATGGATACCAGGGCAGATATTTCCACCGAGAAGGGCAATCAGAGATTCATTAAACAAACTTATGGTTCACCAATGGAAAGGTGTGAGGATTGGTTTCATTACGATATCGGGGTTAACAGACTTATACAAACACAGGTGACATATATAATCACCAAAGACCTACGGAATACCAAAAGACTACTCAACATTCTGTCATAAGGTACATGGGAAAAGGATCCCAGGAAAAACCGACATCTGTATATGTGTAAAAGAACCACATCTTCCACACCTACAACAAGCCAAACATTGTAATCAAACTTGCTGTAATAAAAAATAAAAATTAAATTAAAAACACGAACAAGAAGTAGGGAGACAAACTTGAGGGGTTTTCTCCTGGCACATTCCATTCTAAATTCCATTCTAGAACACGACTTCCATTGAGGCTCTGTTGCCCTAGTAACCAGAATTGGTAAGGGAGAACTGCTGCCACCTTGTGGCCGTTTCACACAACAGCAGCTTTAATCCCAGCGCTAATGGTCACTTGATATTCAAAATCATTGCAGGCGTGTAAATGACACCTGCCCTGAAAACAAATTCTGGGGTCACATATCGACCAAAAAATTCAAAGGACGTCCATATTTCAAAACGACCGTTTCAAAAGGCATATTTTACGCACATTAGTTTTCTACTTCTTTTTCGTTTTTTCTTTTTTGGTTAAAAAAACGGGAAAGGAAAAAGACATCCCTCAAAAGGGGCGAAAATAGTTGCAAACGAATCAATGGACAAAGGTTTAATCTCCAATATATATAAACAGCTCATGCAGCTTAATATTAAAAAAACAAACAACCCAATACAATAATGGGCAGATCTAAAGAGACGTTTCTTCAAAGAAGACACAGTGATGGCCAAGACGCACATGAAAAGCTGTTCAACAGCACTAATTATTAGAGAAATGCAAATCAAAACTACAATGAGGTATCACCTCACACCTGTTAGAATCGGCATCATCAGAAAATCTACAAACAACAAATTCTGGGGAGGGTGTGGACAAAAGGAGACCTCTTCCACTATTGGTGGGAATGTAAATTGATACACTCACTATGGAGAACACTATGGAGTTTCCTTAAAAAAAATAGAAATAGAATTACCATCTGATCCAGCAATCCCACTTCTGCTCATATACCCAAAGAAAACCATAAATCAGAAATGCCCATTCACCACAATGTTCATTGCAGCACTATTTACAAAGGCCAGGTAATGGAAGCAACCTAAATGCCCACACACAGATGAATGGATAAAGATGTGCTACATGTATAAAATGGAATATTACTCAGCCATAAATAGGAATGAAACCGGGTCATTTGTAGAGACAGCGATGGATCAAGAGACTGTCATACAGAATGAAGTAAGTCAGAAAGAGGAAAACAAATATTGTATATTAATGCATATATGTGGAACGTACGAAATTTTACAGAGGAACTGGTTTGCAGGGAAGAAATAGAGACACAGAGGTAGAGAACAAACTTATGGACACCAAGTGTGGAAAGCCATGGGGTGGTGGTGGTGGGATGACTTGGGAGATTGGGATTGACCTGCATACATGTATATGCATAAAATACATAACTAATAATAACCTGCTGTATAAAAAAATAAATAAAATTAAATTTCAAAATTTTAAAAAATAAAATTTAAAAATAATACAGAAAAAAGTTCTTCCCTTCACACAGATGTATTTATAGGAAAGTATTATTTCCATGCTTATATCTATAAATACATAAAAGAGGAATAAAAGCTAACGTGAACCATAAAAGAAGAAAAACCAGAACCCACCAGTTATACAGAGGAAAACACTATCAGGGCACTTGTTCCAACGGCAAACAATATTGAAATTGGTCAGAGGTGGGGAATCATCTCCCATACAGCCATCAACACACACCCCACACAAGGAGCGTCCTCATTGCAAAGCTGGGTGACCGAGCCAAGGCATCTCTGAATAAAGGTGAGCTGAGCCCCAGGTCAGCTGCTGCTGAACTGTTCCCACTCTTCCCAGGTTAAACACCTGAATATGTACATGGGCTTGAAAGACTAGAGAAAGGGCCGTGGAGCCACACCAGCGACAGCACGCAGGTCAACTTGGTGCCTGCAGGCCAGCCAGGGTGGTCCTGGCCACGGGCGCTCTTCCAGAAGCTTTCCATTGTCCTGCCTGAGATACCCACCCTGTCCCGGCCCCCACTGCTTTTTTCCTTCGTCACCTCAGTCCGGAGATAAATTCCAGCGGAAGGTATGGGTGACACATCCTCCTCTTTACAGGAGGCAGCCTGGCATCTCCTGCAGAAAGGCCAGCAGAAACCCACTCACACCTGGCCACCAACAAAGCTGTGGCCCCTCACTCCCTCCCACCAGCACAGCCCCGAGACTGCTCACGGGGCAGAGAATATGGAGGCAGGCACAGCTTTAGGGGCTATTGCTGCATGGAGCGCTGTTTATATTGACCTCAAGCAGGCACACCTTGGAGGGCCGGCCGGCAGGATAAGGCTGCCCACGTCAACTAATCCACAACCCGCAGGGAATCACACTGTTGAAAAGGGACCTCGCTAAGTCAGAATAGAAGGCAAGGAAAAAAAGGACACAATGCCATTTGCAGCACCGTAGATGAGTCTAGAGGTAATCACGTGACATGTAGTAAGTCAGAAAGTGAAAGACACATATCATATCATATCACTTATAGGTGTTACCTAAAAATGGATACCAGGGCAGATATTTCCACCGAGAAGGGCAATTAGAGATTCATTAAACAAACTTATGGTTCACCAATGGAAAGGTGTGAGCATTGGTTTCATTACGATATCGGGGTTAACAGACTTATACAAACACAGGTGACATATTTAATCACCAAAGACCTACGGAATACCAAAAGACTACTCAACATTCTGTGATAACGTACATGGGAAAAGGATCCCAGGAAGAACAGACATCTGTATATGTGTAAAAGAACCACATCTACCATACCTACAACAAGCCAAACATTGTAATCAAACTTGCTGTAATAAAAAATAAAAAATTAAATTAAAAACACGAACAAGAAGTAGTGAGACAAACTTGAGGGGCTTTTTCCTGTCACATTCGGTTCTAAATGCCAATCTAGAAGGCGACTTCCATTGAGGTTCTGTTGCCCTAGTAACCAGATATGAAAGAGAGAACTGCTGCCACCTTGTGGCCGTTTCACACAACAGCAGCTTTAATCCCAGCGCTAATGGTCAGTTGATATTCAAAATCATTGCAGGCCTTTAAATGACACCTGCCCTGAAAACAAATCCTGGGGTCACATATCGACCAAAAAATTTAAAGGACGTCCATATTTCAAAACGACCGTTTCAAAAGGCATATTTTATGCACATTAGTGTTCTGCTTCTTTTTCTTTCTTTCTTTTTTGGTTAAAAACACGGGAATGGAAAAAGGCATCCCTCAGAAGGGGCGAAAACAGTTGCAAACGAATCAATGGACAAAGGTTTAATCTCCAATATATATAAACAGCTCATGCAGCTTATTAAAAAAACAAACAACCCAATACAAACATGGGCAGAAGATCTAAAGAGACGTTTCTTCAAAGAAGACACAGAGATGGCCAAGATGCACATGAAAAGCTGCTCAAGAGCACTAATTATTAGAGAAATGCAAATCAAAACTACAATGAGGTATCACCTCACACCTGTTAGAATCGGCATCATCAGAAAATCTACAAACAACAAATTCTGGGGAGGGTGTGGACAAAAGGAGCCCTCTTCCACTATTGGTGGGAATGTAATTTGATACAGTCACTATGGAGAACAGTATGGAGTTTCCTTTAAAAAACTAGAAATAGAATTACCATCTGACCCAGCAATCCCACTGTTGGGCATATACCCAGAGACAACCATAAATCAAAAAGGCACATTCACCACAAGTTTCATTGCAGCACTATTTACAATAGCCAGGTAATGGAAGCAACCTAAATGCCCACAGACAGATGAATGGATAAAGATGGGGTACATATATAAAATGGAATATTACTCGGCCTTAATAAGGAATGAAACTGGGTCATTTGTAGAGACATCGATGGATCTAGAGACTGTCATACAGAATGAAGTAAGTCAGAAAGAGGAAAACAAATATTGTATATTAATGCATATATGTGGAACCTAAAAATGGTACAGATGAACTGGTTTGCAGGGCAGAAATAGAGACACAGAGGTAGAGAACAATCGTATGGACACCAAATGTGGGAAGCCATGGGGTGGTGGTGGTGGGATGAGTTGGGAGTTTGAGATTGACCTGTATACATGTATATGCATAAAATACATAACTAATAATAACCCGCTGTATAAAAAAGTAAATAAAATTAAATTTCAAAATTTTAAAATATAAAATTTAAAAATAAAACAGAAAAAATTCTTCCCTTCACACAGATGTATTTATAGGAATGAATTATTTCCATGCTTATATCTATAAATACATAAAAGAGGAATAAAATCTAACTTGAACCATAAACGAAAAAAAAACCTGAACCCACCAGTTATACAGAGGAAAACCCTATCAGGGCTCTTGCTCCAGCGGTAAACAATTCTGAAATTGGTCAGAGGTGGGGAATCATCTCCCATACAGCCAGCAACCCACACCCCATGCAAGGAGCATCCTCATTGCAAAGCTGGGGGACCGTGCCGGGGCATCTCTGA
Source organism: Mesoplodon bidens (assembly GCF_964165515.1). NCBI lineage: Eukaryota > Metazoa > Chordata > Mammalia > Artiodactyla > Ziphiidae > Mesoplodon > Mesoplodon bidens. Next base: position 791,557 of record NW_027671428.1, on the reverse strand, counting down.
ATAAAGGTGAGCTGAGCCCCAGGCCAGGTGCTGCTGAACTGTTCCCACCCTTCCCAGGTCAAACACCTGAATATGTACAAAGGCTTGAAAGCCTAGAGGAAGGGCCGTGGAGCCACACCAGCGACAGCACGCAGGCCAACTTGGTGACTGCAGGCCAGCCAGGGTGATCCTGGCCCCGGGCGCTCTTCCGGAAGCTTTCCATTGTCCTGCCTGAGATACCCCATTTGTCCCGGCCCCCACTGCTTTTTTCCTTCCTCACCTCTGTCCGGAGAGAAATTCCAGCGGAAGTTATGGGTGACACATCCTCTTCTTTACAGGTGGCAGCCTGGCAACTCCTGCAGAAAGGCCAGCAGAACCCCACTCACACAGGGCCACCAACAAAGCTGTGGCCCCTCACTCCCTCCCACCAGCACAGCCCCGAGACTGCTGACGGGGCAGAGAATATGGAGTCAGGAACAGCTTCAGGGGCTATTGCTGCGTGGAGCGCTGTCTATATTGACCTCAACCAGGCAGACCTGGGGAGGGCCGGCCGGCAGGGTAAGGCTGCCCAGGTCAGCTAATCCACCACCCTCAGGGAATCACATTGTTGAAAATGGACCTCGCTAAGGCAGAATAGAAGCCAAGGAAAATAAGGACACAATGCCATTTGCAGCACTGTAGATGAGTCTAGAGGTAATCACGTGACTTGTAGTAAGTCAGAAAGTGAAAGACACATATCATTTCATATCACTTATAGGTGTTACCTAAAATAGAATCCAGGGCAGTCATTTCCACTGAGAAGTGCAATCATAGATTCATTAAACAAACTTATGGTTCACCAATGGAAAGGTGTGAGGATTGGTTTCATTACGATATCGGGGTTAACAGACATATACAAACAGAGGTGACATATATAATCACCAAAGACCTACGGAATACCAAGAGAAGACTACTCAACATTCTCTCATAACGTACATGGGAAAAGGATCCCAGGAAGTACAGACATCTGTATATGTGTAAAAGAACCACATCTTCCACACCTACAACAAGCCAAACATTGTAATCAAACTTGCTATAATAAAAAAAAATTAAATTAAAAATACGAACAAGAAGTAGGGAGTCAAACTTGAGGGGCTTTCTCCTGGCACATTCCATTCTAAATTCCAATGTAGAACACGACGTCCATTGACGCTCTGTTGCCCTAGTAACCAGATGTGTTAAGGGAGAACTGCTGCCACCTAGTGGCCGTTTCACACAACAGCAGCTTTAATCCCAGTGCTAATGGTCAGTTGATATTCAAAATCATTGCAGGCCTGTAAATGACACCTGCCCTGAAAACAAATCCTGGGGCCACATATCGACCAAAAAATTTAAAGGACGTCCATATTTCAAAACGACCGTTTCAAAAGGCATATTTTATGCACATTAGTGTTCTGCTTCTTTTTCTTTCTTTCTTTTTTGGTTAAAAACACGGGAATGGAAAAAGGCATCCCTCAGAAGGGGCGAAAATAGTTGCAAACGAATCAATGGACAAAGGTTTAATCTCCAATATATATAAACAGCTCATTCAGCTTAATATTAAAAAAACAAACAACCCAATACAAACATGGGCAGAATATCTAAAGAGACGTTTCTTCAAAGAAGACACAGAGATGGCTAAGACGCACATGAAAAGCTGCCCAAGAGCACTAATTATTAGAGAAATGCAAATCAAAACTACAATGAGGTATCACCTCACACCTGTTAGAATCGGCATCATCAGAAAATCTACAGACAACAAATTCTGGGGAGGGTGTGGACAAAAGGAGCCCTCTTCCACTATTGTTGGGAATGTAAATTGATACAGTCACTATGGAGAACAGTATGGAGTTTCCTTAAAAAACCTACAAATAGAAACCTTGACTTTCCCTAACCCTAACCATAGCCTGGAACGGAAACCTACCACCAACCGTGCACCTTATCTACGTGGTACACTAATCCTAATCCGTACGCTGGCACTAACCGGTGAGTCAACATGTACCCTGACACTAACACGTTTCCGTACCCTCAGCTGTGCCCCAAACCTTGCCGTTGCCTATCCTTAACCTTAGCCCGGAACAGAAACCTACCATCAGCCCTACACCTTACCCTAAGCCGTACCCTAATCCTAATCCATACGTCAACACGTACCCTGACCCTAACACGTTTCCGTACCCTCACCTCTGCCATAAACCTTGCCGTTCCCTTACCTTAACCCTAGCCCGGAACGGAAAACTACCACCAACCCTACACCTTACCTTACGCCATACCCTAATCCTAATTCGTATGCTGACACTAACCTGTGCATCAACACGTACCCTGACCCTAACACGTTTCGTACCCTCACCTGTGCCCTAAACTTTGCCAGTCCCTAAACATAACCCTAGATTGGAACGGAAACCTACCACCAACCCTACACCTTACTCTATGCGGTACCCTAATCCTCATGCGTACGCTCACACTAACCCGTGAGTCAACACGTACCCTGAACCTAACACATTTCCGTACCATCACCTGTGCCCTATACCTTGCAATTCGCTATCCCTAACCCTACATCGGAATGTAAACCTACCGCCATCCGTACACCTTACTCTACGCCGTACCCTAATCCTAATGCGTACGATGACACTATTCCATGCAACAACATGCACCATGAACCTAACAGGTTTCTATACCCTCACCTGTGCCCTAAGCCTTGCCGTTCACTAACCCTAACCCTAGCCCTGAACTGAAACCCACCACCAGCCCTACACCATACCCTATGCCGTACCCTACTCCTTGCCTGTATGCTGGCACTGACCCGTGCGTCAGCACGTAACCTGCCTCTCCCAAGTTTCCGTACCCTCACCTGTGCCCTTAGCCTTGCCGTTCCCTAACCCTAACCCTAGCCAAGAACTGAAACCCACCACCAGCCCTACACCTTACCCTACGCCATACCCTACTCCTGGCCCATACGCTGGCACTGATTCATGCGTCAGCAGGTAGCCTGACTGTACCACGTTTCCGTACCCTCACCTGTGCCCTAAAACTTGACGTTCCCTAACCCTAATCAAACCCCGGAATGGACACCCACCACCAGTCTTACACCTTACCCTACGCCGTACCCTACTCCTGGTCCACACCCTGGCACTGACCCGTGCTTCAGCATGTAGCCTGACCCTCCCACGTTTCCGTACCCTCACCTGTGCCCTAAGCCTTGCCGTTCCCTAACCCTAATCCTACACTTTACCCTACGCCATACCCTATTCCTGGGCCGTACGCTGGCACTGACACTTGCGTCAGCATGTAGCCTGACCCTCCCATGTTTCTGTACCCTCACCTGTGCCCTAAGCCTTGCCATTCCCTAACCCTAACCCTAGCCGGGAACGGAAACCCACCACCAGCCCTACACCTTACCCTACGCCGTACCCTACTCCTGGGCCGTACACTGGAACTGACCCTTGTGTAAGCACGTAGCCTGCCACTCCCATGTTTCCATACCCTCACCTGTGCCCTAAGCCTTGCCGATCCCTAACCCTAACCCTACCCTGGAACAGAAACCCACCACCAGCCCTACACCTTACCCTACACCGTACCCTAATTCTGGCGCGTACGCTGGCACTGACACGTGTGTCAGCACATAGCGTGCCTCTCCCTCGTTTCCGTACCCTTACCTGTGCCCTAAGCCTTGCCGTTCCCTAACCCTAACCCTAGCGCGGAATGGAAACCCACAACCAGCCCTACACCATACTTTACTCCTGACCCGTACGCTGGCACTGACACGTTTGTCAGCACGTAGCCTGCCTCTCCCACGTGTCCCTATGCTCACCTGTTCCCTAAACCTTGCCGTTCCCTAACCCTAACCCGGAACGGAAACCCACCACCAGCCCTACACGTTACCCTATGCTGTACCCTACTCCTGGCCCTTACGCTGGCACTGACACGTGCGTCAGCACACAGCCTGACCATCCCACGACCCTCCCAATACAGAAATGGGCAGAAGATCTCAAGAGACGTTTCTTCAAAGAAGACACAGAGATGGCCAAGACGCACATGAGAAGCTGCTCAAGAGCACTAATTATTAGAGAAATGCAAATCAAAACTACAATGAGGTATCACCTCACACCTGTTAGAATCGGCATCATCAGAAAATCTACAAACAACAAATTCTGGGGAGGGTGTGGACAAAAGGAGCCCTCTTCCACTATTGGTGGGAATGTAATTTGATACAGTCACTATGGAGAACAGTATGGAGTTTCCTTAAAAAATCTAAAAATAGAATTACCATCTGATCCAGCAATTCCACTTCTAGGCATATACCCAAAGAAAACCATAAATCAAAAAGGCACATTCACCACAATGTTCATTGCAGCACTATTTACAATAGCCAGGTAATGGAAGCAACCTAAACGCCCAAAGACAGATGAATGGATAAAGATGGGGTACATATATAAAATGGAATATTACTCGGCCATAAAAAGGAATGAATCTGGGTCATTTGTAGAGACATCGATGGATCTAGAGACTGTCATACAGAATGAAGTAAGTCAGAAAGGGGAAAACAAATATTGTATATTAATGCATATATGTGGAACCTAAAAAATTGTACAGATGAACTGGTTTGCAGGGAAGAAATAGAGACACAGAGGTAGAGAACAAACGTATGGACACCAAGTGTGGGAAGCCATGGGGTGGTGGTGGTGGGATGAGTTGGGAGTTTGAGATTGACCTGTATACATGTATATGCATAAAATACATAACTAATAATAACCCGCTGTATAAAAAAGTAAATAAAATTAAATTTCAAAATTTTAAAATATAAAATTTAAAAATAATACAGAAAAAATTCTTCCCTTCACACAGATGTATTTATAGGAATGAATTATTTCCATGCTTATATCTATAAATACATAAAAGAGGAATAAAATCTAACTTGAACCATAAACGAAAAAAAACCCTGAACCCACCAGTTATACAGAGGAAAACCCTATCAGGGCACTTGCTCCAGCGGTAAACAATATTGAAATTGGTCAGAGGTGGGGAATCATCTCCCATACAGCCAGCAACCCACACCCCATGCAAGGAGCATCCTCATTGCAAAGCTGGGGGACCGTGCCGGGGCATCTCTGAATAAAGGTGACCTGAGCCCCAGGCCAGGTGCTGCTGAACTGTTCCCACCCTTCCCAGGTCAAACACCTGAATATGTACAAAGGCTTGAAAGCCTAGAGGAAGGGCCGTGGAGCCACACCAGCGACAGCACGCAGGCCAACTTGGTGACTGCAGGCCAGCCAGGGTGATCCTGGCCCCGGGCGCTCTTCCGGAAGCTTTCCATTGTCCTGCCTGAGATACCCCATTTGTCCCGGCCCCCACTGCTTTTTTCCTTCCTCACCTCTGTCCGGAGAGAAATTCCAGCGGAAGTTATGGGTGACACATCCTCTTCTTTACAGGTGGCAGCCTGGCAACTCCTGCAGAAAGGCCAGCAGAACCCCACTCACACAGGGCCACCAACAAAGCTGTGGCCCCTCACTCCCTCCCACCAGCACAGCCCCGAGACTGCTGACGGGGCAGAGAATATGGAGTCAGGAACAGCTTCAGGGGCTATTGCTGCCTGGAGCGCTGTTTATATTGACCTCAACCAGGCAGACCTGGGGAGGGCCGGCCGGCAGGGTAAGGCTGCCCAGGTCAGCTAATCCACAACCCTCAGGGAATCACATTGTTGAAAATGGACCTCGCTAAGGCAGAATAGAAGCCAAGGAAAATAAGGACACAATGCCATTTGCAGCACTGTAGATGAGTCTAGAGGTAATCACGTGACTTGTAGTAAGTCAGAAAGTGAAAGACACATATCATTTCTTATCACTTATAGGTGTTACCTAAAATAGAAACCAGGGCAGTCATTTCCACTGAGAAGTGCAATCATAGATTCATTAAACAAACTTATGGTTCACCAATGGAAAGGTGTGAGGATTGGTTTCATTACGATATCGGGGTTAACAGACATATACAAACAGAGGTGACATATATAATCACCAAAGACCTACGGAATACCAAGAGAAGACTACTCAACATTCTGTCATAACGTACATGGGAAAAGGATCCCAGGAAGTACAGACATCTGTATATGTGTAAAAGAACCACATCTTCCACACCTACAACAAGCCAAACATTGTAATCAAACTTGCTATAATAAAAAAAAATTAAATTAAAAATACGAACAAGAAGTAGGGAGTCAAACTTGAGGGGCTTTCTCCTGGCACATTCCATTCTAAATTCCAATGTAGAACACGACGTCCATTGAGGCTCTGTTGCCCTAGTAACCAGATGTGTTAAGGGAGAACTGCTGCCACCTAGTGGCCGTTTCACACAACAGCAGCTTTAATCCCAGTGCTAATGGTCAGTTGATATTCAAAATCATTGCAGGCCTGTAAATGACACCTGCCCTGAAAACAAATCCTGGGGCCACATATCGACCAAAAAATTTAAAGGACGTCCATATTTCAAAACGACCGTTTCAAAAGGCATATTGTATGCACATTAGTGTTCTGCTTCTTTTTCTTTCTTTCTTTTTTGGTTAAAAACACGGGAATGGAAAAAGGCATCCCTCAGAAGGGGCGAAAATAGTTGCAAACGAATCAATGGACAAAGGTTTAATCTCCAATATATATAAACAGCTCATTCAGCTTAATATTAAAAAAACAAACAACCCAATACAAACATGGGCAGAATATCTAAAGAGACGTTTCTTCAAAGAAGACACAGAGATGGCTAAGACGCACATGAAAAGCTGCCCAAGAGCACTAATTATTAGAGAAATGCAAATCAAAACTACAATGAGGTATCACCTCACACCTGTTAGAATCGGCATCATCAGAAAATCTACAGACAACAAATTCTGGGGAGGGTGTGGACAAAAGGAGCCCTCTTCCACTATTGTTGGGAATGTAAATTGATACAGTCACTATGGAGAACAGTATGGAGTTTCCTTAAAAAACCTACAAATAGAAACTTTGACTTTCCCTAACCCTAACCATAGGCTGGAACGGAAACCTACCACCAACCGTGCACCTTATCTACGCGGTACACTAATCCTAATCCGTACGCTGGCACTAACCGGTGAGTCAACATGTACCCTGACACTAACACGTTTCCGTACCCTCAGCTGTGCCCCAAACCTTGCCGTTGCCTATCCTTAACCTTAGCCCGGAACAGAAACCTACCATCAGCCCTACACCTTACCCTAAGCCGTACCCTAATCCTAATCCATACGTCAACACGTACCCTGACCCTAACACGTTTCCGTACCCTCACCTCTGCCATAAACCTTGCCGTTCCCTTACCTTAACCCTAGCCCGGAACGGAAAACTACCACCAACCCTACACCTTACCTTACGCCATACCCTAATCCTAATTCGTATGCTGACACTAACCTGTGCATCAACACGTACCCTGACCCTAACACGTTTCGTACCCTCACCTGTGCCCTAAACTTTGCCAGTCCCTAAACATAACCCTAGATTGGAACGGAAACCTACCACCAACCCTACACCTTACTCTATGCGGTACCCTAATCCTCATGCGTACGCTCACACTAACCCGTGAGTCAACACGTACCCTGAACCTAACACATTTCCGTACCATCACCTGTGCCCTATACCTTGCAATTCGCTATCCCTAACCCTACATCGGAATGTAAACCTACCGCCATCCGTACACCTTACTCTACGCCGTACCCTAATCCTAATGCGTACGATGACACTATTCCATGCAACAACATGCACCATGAACCTAACAGGTTTCTATACCCTCACCTGTGCCCTAAGCCTTGCCGTTCACTAACCCTAACCCTAGCCCTGAACTGAAACCCACCACCAGCCCTACACCATACCCTATGCCGTACCCTACTCCTTGCCTGTATGCTGGCACTGACCCGTGCGTCAGCACGTAACCTGCCTCTCCCAAGTTTCCGTACCCTCACCTGTGCCCTTAGCCTTGCCGTTCCCTAACCCTAACCCTAGCCAAGAACTGAAACCCACCACCAGCCCTACACCTTACCCTACGCCATACCCTACTCCTGGCCCATACGCTGGCACTGATTCATGCGTCAGCAGGTAGCCTGACTGTACCACGTTTCCGTACCCTCACCTGTGCCCTAAAACTTGACGTTCCCTAACCCTAATCAAACCCCGGAATGGACACCCACCACCAGTCTTACACCGTACCCTACGCCGTACCCTACTCCTGGTCCACACCCTGGCACTGACCCGTGCTTCAGCATGTAGCCTGACCCTCCCACGTTTCCGTACCCTCACCTGTGCCCTAAGCCTTGCCGTTCCCTAACCCTAATCCTACACTTTACCCTACGCCATACCCTATTCCTGGGCCGTACGCTGGCACTGACACTTGCGTCAGCATGTAGCCTGACCCTCCCATGTTTCTGTACCCTCACCTGTGCCCTAAGCCTTGCCATTCCCTAACCCTAACCCTAGCCGGGAACGGAAACCCACCACCAGCCCTACACCTTACCCTACGCCGTACCCTACTCCTGGGCCGTACACTGGAACTGACCCTTGTGTAAGCACGTAGCCTGCCACTCCCATGTTTCCATACCCTCACCTGTGCCCTAAGCCTTGCCGATCCCTAACCCTAACCCTACCCTGGAACAGAAACCCACCACCAGCCCTACACCTTACCCTACACCGTACCCTAATTCTGGCGCGTACGCTGGCACTGACACGTGTGTCAGCACATAGCGTGCCTCTCCCTCGTTTCCGTACCCTTACCTGTGCCCTAAGCCTTGCCGTTCCCTAACCCTAACCCTAGCGCGGAATGGAAACCCACAACCAGCCCTACACCATACTTTACTCCTGACCCGTACGCTGGCACTGACACGTTTGTCAGCACGTAGCCTGCCTCTCCCACGTGTCCCTATGCTCACCTGTTCCCTAAACCTTGCCGTTCCCTAACCCTAACCCGGAACGGAAACCCACCACCAGCCCTACACGTTACCCTATGCTGTACCCTACTCCTGGCCCTTACGCTGGCACTGACACGTGCGTCAGCACACAGCCTGACCATCCCACGACCCTCCCAATACAGAAATGGGCAGAAGATCTCAAGAGACGTTTCTTCAAAGAAGACACAGAGATGGCCAAGACGCACATGAGAAGCTGCTCAAGAGCACTAATTATTAGAGAAATGCAAATCAAAACTACAATGAGGTATCACCTCACACCTGTTAGAATCGGCATCATCAGAAAATCTACAAACAACAAATTCTGGGGAGGGTGTGGACAAAAGGAGCCCTCTTCCACTATTGGTGGGAATGTAATTTGATACAGTCACTATGGAGAACAGTATGGAGTTTCCTTAAAAAATCTAAAAATAGAATTACCATCTGATCCAGCAATTCCACTTCTAGGCATATACCCAAAGAAAACCATAAATCAAAAAGGCACATTCACCACAATGTTCATTGCAGCACTATTTACAATAGCCAGGTAATGGAAGCAACCTAAACGCCCAAAGACAGATGAATGGATAAAGATGGGGTACATATATAAAATGGAATATTACTCGGCCATAAAAAGGAATGAATCTGGGTCATTTGTAGAGACATCGATGGATCTAGAGACTGTCATACAGAATGAAGTAAGTCAGAAAGGGGAAAACAAATATTGTATATTAATGCATATATGTGGAACCTAAAAAATTGTACAGATGAACTGGTTTGCAGGGAAGAAATAGAGACACAGAGGTAGAGAACAAACGTATGGACACCAAGTGTGGGAAGCCATGGGGTGGTGGTGGTGGGATGAGTTGGGAGTTTGAGATTGACCTGTATACATGTATATGCATAAAATACATAACTAATAATAACCCGCTGTATAAAAAAGTAAATAAAATTAAATTTCAAAATTTTAAAATATAAAATTTAAAAATAATACAGAAAAAATTCTTCCCTTCACACAGATGTATTTATAGGAATGAATTATTTCCATGCTTATATCTATAAATACATAAAAGAGGAATAAAATCTAACTTGAACCATAAACGAAAAAAAACCCTGAACCCACCAGTTATACAGAGGAAAACCCTATCAGGGCACTTGCTCCAGCGGTAAACAATATTGAAATTGGTCAGAGGTGGGGAATCATCTCCCATACAGCCAGCAACCCACACCCCATGCAAGGAGCATCCTCATTGCAAAGCTGGGGGACCGTGCCGGGGCATCTCTGAATAAAGGTGACCTGAGCCCCAGGCCAGGTGCTGCTGAACTGTTCCCACCCTTCCCAGGTCAAACACCTGAATATGTACAAAGGCTTGAAAGCCTAGAGGAAGGGCCGTGGAGCCACACCAGCGACAGCACGCAGGCCAACTTGGTGACTGCAGGCCAGCCAGGGTGATCCTGGCCCCGGGCGCTCTTCCGGAAGCTTTCCATTGTCCTGCCTGAGATACCCCATTTGTCCCGGCCCCCACTGCTTTTTTCCTTCCTCACCTCTGTCCGGAGAGAAATTCCAGCGGAAGTTATGGGTGACACATCCTCTTCTTTACAGGTGGCAGCCTGGCAACTCCTGCAGAAAGGCCAGCAGAACCCCACTCACACAGGGCCACCAACAAAGCTGTGGCCCCTCACTCCCTCCCACCAGCACAGCCCCGAGACTGCTGACGGGGCAGAGAATATGGAGTCAGGAACAGCTTCAGGGGCTATTGCTGCCTGGAGCGCTGTTTATATTGACCTCAACCAGGCAGACCTGGGGAGGGCCGGCCGGCAGGGTAAGGCTGCCCAGGTCAGCTAATCCACAACCCTCAGGGAATCACATTGTTGAAAATGGACCTCGCTAAGGCAGAATAGAAGCCAAGGAAAATAAGGACACAATGCCATTTGCAGCACTGTAGATGAGTCTAGAGGTAATCACGTGACTTGTAGTAAGTCAGAAAGTGAAAGACACATATCATTTCTTATCACTTATAGGTGTTACCTAAAATAGAAACCAGGGCAGTCATTTCCACTGAGAAGTGCAATCATAGATTCATTAAACAAACTTATGGTTCACCAATGGAAAGGTGTGAGGATTGGTTTCATTACGATATCGGGGTTAACAGACATATACAAACAGAGGTGACATATATAATCACCAAAGACCTACGGAATACCAAGAGAAGACTACTCAACATTCTGTCATAACGTACATGGGAAAAGGATCCCAGGAAGTACAGACATCTGTATATGTGTAAAAGAACCACATCTTCCACACCTACAACAAGCCAAACATTGTAATCAAACTTGCTATAATAAAAAAAAATTAAATTAAAAATACGAACAAGAAGTAGGGAGTCAAACTTGAGGGGCTTTCTCCTGGCACATTCCATTCTAAATTCCAATGTAGAACACGACGTCCATTGAGGCTCTGTTGCCCTAGTAACCAGATGTGTTAAGGGAGAACTGCTGCCACCTAGTGGCCGTTTCACACAACAGCAGCTTTAATCCCAGTGCTAATGGTCAGTTGATATTCAAAATCATTGCAGGCCTGTAAATGACACCTGCCCTGAAAACAAATCCTGGGGCCACATATCGACCAAAAAATTTAAAGGACGTCCATATTTCAAAACGACCGTTTCAAAAGGCATATTGTATGCACATTAGTGTTCTGCTTCTTTTTCTTTCTTTCTTTTTTGGTTAAAAACACGGGAATGGAAAAAGGCATCCCTCAGAAGGGGCGAAAATAGTTGCAAACGAATCAATGGACAAAGGTTTAATCTCCAATATATATAAACAGCTCATTCAGCTTAATATTAAAAAAACAAACAACCCAATACAAACATGGGCAGAATATCTAAAGAGACGTTTCTTCAAAGAAGACACAGAGATGGCTAAGACGCACATGAAAAGCTGCCCAAGAGCACTAATTATTAGAGAAATGCAAATCAAAACTACAATGAGGTATCACCTCACACCTGTTAGAATCGGCATCATCAGAAAATCTACAGACAACAAATTCTGGGGAGGGTGTGGACAAAAGGAGCCCTCTTCCACTATTGTTGGGAATGTAAATTGATACAGTCACTATGGAGAACAGTATGGAGTTTCCTTAAAAAACCTACAAATAGAAACTTTGACTTTCCCTAACCCTAACCATAGGCTGGAACGGAAACCTACCACCAACCGTGCACCTTATCTACGCGGTACACTAATCCTAATCCGTACGCTGGCACTAACCGGTGAGTCAACATGTACCCTGACACTAACACGTTTCCGTACCCTCAGCTGTGCCCCAAACCTTGCCGTTGCCTATCCTTAACCTTAGCCCGGAACAGAAACCTACCATCAGCCCTACACCTTACCCTAAGCCGTACCCTAATCCTAATCCATACGTCAACACGTACCCTGACCCTAACACGTTTCCGTACCCTCACCTCTGCCATAAACCTTGCCGTTCCCTTACCTTAACCCTAGCCCGGAACGGAAAACTACCACCAACCCTACACCTTACCTTACGCCATACCCTAATCCTAATTCGTATGCTGACACTAACCTGTGCATCAACACGTACCCTGACCCTAACACGTTTCGTACCCTCACCTGTGCCCTAAACTTTGCCAGTCCCTAAACATAACCCTAGACTGGAACGGAAACCTACCACCAGCCCTACACCTTACTCTATGCGGTACCCTAATCCTCATGCGTACGCTCACACTAACCCGTGAGTCAACACGTACCCTGAACCTAACACATTTGCGTACCATCACCTGTGCCCTATACCTTGCAATTCGCTATCCCTAACCCTACACCGGAATGTAAACCTACCGCCATCCGTACACCTTACTCTATGCCGTACCCTAATCCTAATGCGTACGATGACACTATTCCATGCATCAACATGCACCATGAACCTAACACGTTTCTGTACCCTCACCTGTGCCCTAAGCCTTGCCGTTCACTAACCCTAACCCTAGGCTTGAAATGAAACCCACCACCAGCCCTACACCATACCCTATGCCGTACCCTAATCCTTGCCTGTATGCTGGCACTGACCCGTGCATCAGCACGTAGCCTGCCTCTCCCAAGTTTCCGTACCCTCACCTGTGCCCTTAGCCTTGCCGTTCCCTAACCCTAACCCTAGCCCAGAACGGAAACCCACCACCAGCCCTACACCTTACCCTACGCCGTACCCTACTCCTGGCCCATACGCTGGCACTGACCCATGCGTCAGCAGGTAGCCTGACCCTCCCACGTTTCCGTACCCTAACCTGTGCCCTAAAACTTGACGTTCCCTAACCCTAATCAAACCCCGGAATGGACACCCACCACCAGTCTTACACCTTACCCTACGCCGTACCCTACTCCTGGTCCACACCCTGGCACTGACCCGTGCTTCAGCATGTAGCCTGACCCTCCCACGTTTCCGTACCCTCACCTGTGCCCTAAGCCTTGCCGTTCCCTAACCCTAACCCTACACTTTACCCTACGCCATACCCTATTCCTGGGCCGTACGCTGGCACTGACACTTGCGTCAGCACGTAGCCTGACCCTCCCACGTTTCTGTACCCTCACCTGTGCCCTAAGCCTTGCCATTCCCTAACCCTAACCCTAGCCGGGAACGGAAACCCACCACCAGCCCTACACCTTACCCTACGCCGTACCCTACTCCTGGGCCGTACACTGGAACTGACCCATGTGTAAGCACGTAGCCTGCCACTCCCATGTTTCCAGACCCACACCTGTGCCCTAAGCCTTGCCGATCCCTAACCCTAACCCTACCCTGGAACAGAAATACACCACCAGCCCTACACCTTACCCTACGCCGTACCCTAATTCTGGCGCGTACGCTGGCACTGACCCGTATGTCAGCACGTAGCGTGCCTCTCCCTCGTTTCCGTACCCTTACCTGTGCCCTAAGCCTTGCCGTTACCTAACCCTAACCCGGAACAGAAACCCACCAACAGCCCTACACCTTACCCTACTCCGTACCCTAATCCTGGCCCGTACACTGGCACTGAACCGTGCGTCAGCACATAGCCTGACCCTCCCACGTTTCTGTACCCTCAGCTGTGCCCTAAGCCTTGCCGTTCCCTAACCCTAACCCTAGCGCGGAATGGAAACCCACAACCAGCCCTACACCATACTTTACTCCTGACCCTTACGCTGGCACTGACACGTTTGTCAGCACGTAGCCTGCCTCTCCCACGTGTCCCTATGCTCACCTGTTCCCTAAACCTTGCCGTTCCCTAACCCTAACCCTAGCCCGGAACGGAAACCCACCACCAGCCCTACACGTTACCCTATGCTGTACCCTACTCCTGGCCCTTACGCTGGCACTGACACGTGCGTCAGCACACAGCCTGACCATCCCAAGACCCTCCCAATACAGAAATGGGCAGAAGATCTCAAGAGACGTTTCTTCAAAGAAGACACAGAGATGGCCAAGACGCACATGAGAAGCTGCTCAAGAGCACTAATTATTACAGAAATGCAAATCAAAACTACAATGAGGTATCACCTCACACCTGTTAGAATCGGCATCATCAGAAAATCTACAAACAACAAATTCTGGGGAGGGTGTGGACAAAAGGAGCCCTCTTCCACTATTGGTGGGAATGTAAATTGATAGAGTCACTATGGAGAACACTATGGAGTTTCCTTAAAAAATCTAGAAATAGAATTACCATCTGAGCCAGCAATTCCACTTCTGGGCATATACCCAAAGAAAACCATAAATCAAAAAGGCACATTCACCACAATGTTCATTGCAGCAGTATTTACAATAGCCAGGTAATGGAAGCAACCTAAACGCCCAAAGACAGATGAATGGATAAAGATGGGGTACATATATAAAATGGAATATTACTCGGCCATAAAAAGGAATGAATCTGGGTCATTTGTAGAGACATCGATGGATCTAGAGACTGTCATACAGAATGAAGTAAGTCAGAAAGGGGAAAACAAATATTGTATATTAATGCATATATGTGGAACCTAAAAAATTGTACAGATGAACTGGTTTGCAGGGAAGAAATAGAGACACAGAGGTAGAGAACAAACGTATGGACACCAAGTGTGGGAAGCCATGGGGTGGTGGTGGTGGGATGAGTTGGGAGTTTGAGATTGACCTGTATACATGTATATGCATAAAACACATAACTAATAATAACCAGCTGTATAAAAAAGTAAATAAAATTAAATTTCAAAATTTTCTAAAATAAAATTTAAAAAGAAAACAGAAAAAAGTTCTTCCCTTCACACAGATGTATTTATAGGAATGAATTATTTCCATGCTTATATCTATAAATACATAAAAGAGGAATAAAAGCTAACTTGAACCATAAACGAAGAAAAACCTGATCCGACCAGTTATACAGAGAAAAACACTATCAGGGCACTTGCTCCAACGGTAAACAATAATGAAATTGTTCAGAGGTGGGGAATCATCTCCCATACAGCCAGCAACCCACACCCCACACAAGGAGCTTCCTCATTGCAAAGCGGGGGGACCGAGCCGAGGCATCTCTGAACAAACGTGAGCTGAGCCCCAGGCCAGCTGTTGCTGAACTGTTCCCACCCTTCCCAGGAAAAACACCTGAATATGTACAAGGGCTTGAAAGACTAGTGGAAGGGCCGTGGAGCCACACCAGCGACAGCACGCAGGCCAACTTGGTGCCTGCAGGCCAGCCAGGGTGGTCCTGGCCCCGGGCGCTATTCCGGAAGCTTTCCATTGTACTGCCTGAGATACCCCACTGTCCCGGCCCCCACTGCTTTTTTCCTTCCTCACCTCTGTCCGGAGAGAAATTCCAGCGGAATGTATGGGTGACACATCCTCCTCCTTACAGGAGGCAGCCTGGCAACTCCTTCAGAAAGGCCAGCAGAACCCCACTCACACCGGGCCACTAACAAAGCTGTGGCCCCTCACTCACTCCCACCAGCACAGCCCCGAGACTGCTCACGGGGCAGAGAATATGGAGGCAGGCACAGCTTCAGGGGCTATTGCTGCATGGAGCGCTGTTTATATTGACCTCAACCAGGCACACCTGGGGAGGGCCGGCCGGCAGGATAAGGCTGCACACGTCAGCTAATCCACAACCCGCAGGGAAGCACATTGTTGAAAAGGGACCTCGCTAAGTCAGAATAGAAGGCAAGGAAAAAAAGGACACAATGCCTTTTGCAGCAACGTAGATGAGTCTAGAGTTAATCACGTGACATGTAGTAAGTCAGAAAGTGAAAGACACATATCATATCATATCACTTATAGGTGTTACCTAAAATAGAAACCAGGGCAGATATTTCCACCGAGAAGGGCAATCAGAGATTCATTAAACAAACTTATGGTTCACCAATGGAAAGGTGTGAGGATTGGTTTCATTACGATATCGGGGTTAACAGACTTATACAAACACAGGTGACATATATAATCACCAAAGACCTACGGAATACCAAAAGACTACTCAACATTCTGTCATAAGGTACATGGGAAAAGGATCCCAGGAAAAAACGACATCTGTATATGTGTAAAAGAACCACATCTTCCACACCTACAACAAGCCAAACATTGTAATCAAACTTGCTGTAATAAAAAATAAAAATTAAATTAAAAACACGAACAAGAAGTAGGGAGACAAACTTGAGGGGTTTTCTCCTGGCACATTCCATTCTAAATTCCAATCTAGAACACGACTTCCATTGAGGCTCTGTTGCCCTAGTAACCAGAATTGGTAAGGGAGAACTGCTGCAACCTTGTGGCCGTTTCACACAACAGCAGCTTTAATCCCAGCGCTAATGGTCAGTTGATATTCAAAATCATTGCAGGCCTGTAAATGACACCTGCCCTGAAAACAAATTCTGGGGTCACATATCGACCAAAAAATTCAAAGGACGTCCATATTTCAAAACGACCGTTTCAAAAGGCATATTTTACGCACATTAGTTTTCTACTTCTTTTTCGTTTTTTCTTTTTTGGTTAAAAAACGGGAAAGGAAAAAGACATCCCTCAAAAGGGGCGAAAATAGTTGCAAACGAATCAATGGACAAAGGTTTAATCTCCAATATATATAAACAGCTTATGCAGCTTAATATTAAAAAAACATACAACCCAATACAAAAATGGGCAGATATAAGAGACGTTTCTTCAAAGAAGACACAGAGATGGCCAAGACGCACATGAAAAGCTGCTCTAGAGCACTAATTATTAGAGAAATGCAAATCAAAACTACAATGAGGTATCACCTCACACCTGTTAGAATCGGCATCATCAGAAAATGTACAAACAACAAATTCTGGGGAGGGTGTGGACAAAAGGAGCCCTCTTCCACTATTGGTGGGAATGTAAATTGATAGAGTAACTATGGAGAACACTATGGAGTTTCCTTAAAAAATCTAGAAATAGAATTACCATCTGATCCAGCAATTCCACTTCTTGGCATATACCCAAAGAAAACCATAAATCAAAAAGGCACATTCACCACAATGTTCATTGCAGCACTATTTACAATAGCCAGGTAATGGAAGCAACCTAAACGCCCAAAGACAGATGAATGGATAAAGATGGGGTACATATATAAAATGGAATATTACTCGGCTATAAAAAGGAATGAATCTGGGTCATTTGTAGAGACATCGATGGATCTAGAGAGTGTCATACAGAATGAAGTAAGTCAGAAAGAGGAAAACAAATATTGTATATTAATGCATATATGTGGAACCTAAAAACTTGTACAGATGAACTGGTTTGCAGGGAAGAAATAGAGACACAGAGGTAGAGAACAAACGTATGGACACCAAGTGTGGGAAGCCATGGGGTGGTGGTGGTGGGATGAGTTGGGAGATTGAGATTGACCTGTATAAATGTATATGCATAAAACACATAACTAATAATAACCAGCTGTATAAAAAAGTAAATAAAATTAAATTTCAAAATTTTCAGAAATAAAATTTAAAAATAAAACAGAAAAAAGTTCTTCCCTTCACACAGATGTATTTATAGGAATGAATTATTTCCATGCTTATATCTATAAATACATAAAAGAGGAATAAAAGCTAACTTGAACCATAAACGAAGAAAAACCTGAACCGACCAGTTATACAGAGAAAAACACTATCAGGGCACTTGCTCCAACGGTAAACAATATTGAAATTGTTCAGTGGTGGGGAATCATCTCCCATACAGCCAGCTACCCACACCCCACACAAGGAGCTTCCTCATTGCAAAGCGGTGGGACCGAGCCGAGGCATCTCTGAACAAAGGTGAGCTGAGCCCCAGGCCAGCTGTTGCTGAACTGTTCCCACCCTTCCCAGGAAAAACACCTGAATATGTACAAGGGCTTGAAAGACTAGAGGAAGGGCCGTGGAGCAACACAAGCGACAGCACGCAGGCCAACTTGGTGCCTGCAGGCCAGCCAGCGTGGTCCTGGCCCCGGGCGCTCTTCCAGAAACTTTCCATTGTACTGCCTGAGATACCCCACTTGTCCCGGCCCCCACTGCTTTTTTCCTTCCTCACCTCTGTCCGGAGAGAAATTCCAGCGGAAGTTATGGGTGACACATCCTCCTCCTTACAGGAGGCAGCCTGGCAACTCCTTCAGAAAGGCCAGCAGAAGCCCACTCACACCGGGCCACCAACAAAGCTGTGGCCCCTCACTCCCTCCCACCAGCACAGCCCCGAGACTGCTCACGGGGCAGAGAATATGGAGGCAGGCACAGCTTCAGGGGCTATTGCTGCATGGAGCGCTGTTTATATTGACCTCAACCAGGCACACCTGGGGAGGGCCGGCCGGCAGGATAAGGCTGCCCACGTCAGCTAATCCACAACCCGCAGGGAAGCACATTGTTGAAATGTGACCTCGCTAAGTCAGAATAGAAGGCAAGGAAAAAAAGGACACAATGCCTTTTGCACCACCGTAGATGAGTCTAGAGGTAATCACGTGACATGTAGTAAGTCAGAAAGTGAAAGACACATATCATATCATATCACTTATAGGTGTTACCTAAAATAGAAACTAGGGCAGATATTTCCACCGAGAAGGGCAATCAGAGATTCATTAAACAAACTTATGGTTCACCAATGGAAAGTTGTGAGGATTGGTTTCATTACAATATCGGGGTTAACAGACTTATACAAACACAGGTGACATATATAATCACCAAAGACCTACGGAATACCAAAAGACTACTCAACATTCTGTCATAAGGTACATGGGAAAAGGATCCCAGGAAAAACCGACATCTGTATATGTGTAAAAGAACCACATTTTCCACACCTCCAACAAGCCAAACATTGTAATCAAACTTGCTGTAAGAAAAAATAAAAATTAAATTAAAAACACGAACAAGAAGTAGGGAGACAAACTTGAGGGGTTTTCTCCTGGCACATTCCATTCTAAATTCCAATCTAGAACACGACTTCCATTGAGGCTCTGTTGCCCTAGTAACCAGAATTGGTAAGGGAGAACTGCTGCAACCTTGTGGCCGTTTCACACAATAGCAGCTTTAATCCCAGCGCTAATGGTCAGTTGATATTCAAAATCATTGCAGGCCTGTAAATGACACCTGCCCTGAAAACAAATTCTGGGGTCACATATCGACCAAAAAATTCAAAGGACGTCCATATTTCAAAACGACCGTTTCAAAAGGCATATTTTACGCACATTAGTTTTCTACTTCTTTTTCGTTTTTTCTTTTTTGGTTAAAAAACGGGAAAGGAAAAAGACATCCCTCAAAAGGGGCGAAAATAGTTGCAAACGAATCAATGGACAAAGGTTTAATCTCCAAAATATATAAACAGCTCATGCAGCTTAATATTAAAAAAACACACAACCCAATACAAAAATGGGCAGATATAAGAGACGTTTCTTCAAAGAAGACACAGAGATGGCCAAGACGCACATGAAAAGCTGCTCTAGAGCACTAATTATTAGAGAAATGCAAATCAAAACTACAATGAGGTATCACCTCACACCTGTTAGAATCGGCATCATCAGAAAATCTACAAACAACAAATTCTGGGGAGGGTGTGGACTAAAGGAGACCTCTTCCACTATTGGTGGGAATGTGAATTGATACACTCACTATGGAGAACACTATGGAGTTTCCTTAAAAAAACTAGAAATAGAATTACCATCTGATCCAGCAATCCCACTTCTGCTCATATACCCAAAGAAAACCATAAATCAGAAAGGCACATTCACCACAATGTTCATTGCAGCACTATTTACAAAAGCCAGGTAATGGAAGCAACCTAAATGCCCACACACAGATGAATGGATAAAGATGTGCTACATGTATAAAATGGAATATTACTCAGCCATAAAAAGGAATGAAACCGGGTCATTTGTAGAGACAGCGACGGATCTAGAGACTGTCATACAGAATGAAGTAAGTCAGAAAGAGGAAAACAAATATTGTATATTAATGCATATATGTGGAACCTACGAAATTTTACAGAGGACCTGGTTTGCAGGGAAGAAATAGAGACACAGATGTAGAGAACAAACGTATGGACACCAAGTGTGGAAAGACATGGGGTGGTGGTGGTGGGATGACTTGGGAGATTGGGATTGACCTGCATACATGTATATGCATAAAATACATAACTAATAATAACATGCAGTATAAAAAATAAATAAAATTAAATTTCAAAATTCAAAAAAAAATTTAAAAATAATACAGAAAAAAGATCTTCCCTTCACACAGATGTATTTATAGGAAAGTATTATTTCCATGCTCATATGTATAAATACATAAAAGAGGAATAAAAGCTAACGTGAACAATAAAAGAAGAAAAACCTGAACCCACCAGTTATACAGAGGAAAACCCTATCAGTGCACTGGTTCCAACGGTAAACAATATTGAAATTGGTCAGAGGTGGGGAATCATCTCCCATACAGCCATCAACACACACCCCACACAAGGAGCGTCCTCATTGCAAAGCTGGGTGACCGAGCCGAGGCATCTCTGTATAAAGGTGAGCTGAGCCCCAGGTCAGCTGCTGCTGAACTGTTCCCACCCTTCCCAGGTTAAACACCTGAATACGTACATGGGCTTGAAAGACTAGAGGAAGGGCCATGGAGCCACACCAGCGACAGCACGCAGGCCAACTTGGTGCCTGCAGGCCAGTCAGGGTTGTCCTGGCCACGGGAGCTCTTCCAGAAGCTTTCCACTGTCCTGCCTGAGATACCCACCCTGTCCCGGCCCCCACTGCTTTTTTCCTTCGTCACCTCAGTCCGGAGAGAAATTACAGCGGAAGGTATGGGTGACACATCCTCCCCTTTACAGGAGGCAGCCTGGCATCTCCTGCAGAAAGGCCAGCAGAACCCCACTCACTCCGGGCCACCAACAAAGCTGTGGCCCCTCACTCCCTCCCACCAGCACAGCCCCGAGACTGCTCACTGGGCAGAGAATATGCAGGCAGGCACAGCTTCAAGGGCTATTGCTGCATGGAGCGCTGTTTATATTGACCTCAACCAGGCACACCTTGGGAGGGCCAGCCGGCAGGATAAGGCTGCCCACGTCAGCTAATCCACAACCCGCAGGGAAGCACATTGTTGAAAAGGGACCTCGCTAAGTCAGAATAGAAGGCAAGGAAAAAAAGGACACAATGCCTTTTGCAGCACCGTAGATGAGTCTAGAGGTAATCACGTGACATGTAGTAAGTCAGAAAGTGAAAGACACATATCATATTATATCACTTATAGGTGTTACCTAAAAATGGATACCAGGGCAGATATTTCCACCGAGAAGGGCAATCAGAGATTCATTAAACAAAATTATGGTTCACCAATGGAAAGGTGTGAGCATTGGTTTCATTAAGATATCGGGGTTAACAGACTTATACAAACACAGGTGACATATATAATCACCAAAGACCTAGGGAATACCAAAAGACTACTCAACATTCTGTCATAACGTACATGGGAAAAGGATCCCAGGAAAAACCGACATCTGTATATGTGTAAAAGAACCACATCTTCCACAACTACAACAAGCCAAACATTTTAATCAAACTTGCTGTAATAAAAAATAAAAATTAAATTAAAAACACGAACAAGAAGTAGGGAGACAAACTTGAGGGGCTTTCTCCTGGCACATTCCATTCTAAATTCCAATCTAGAACACGACTTCCATTGAGGCTCTGTTGCCCTAGTAACCAGAATTTGTAAGGGTGAACAGCTGCCACCTTGTGGCCGTTTCACACAACAGCAGCTTTAATCCCAGCGCTAAAGGTCAGTTGATATTCAAAATCATTGCAGGCCTGTAAATGACACCTGCCCTGAAAACAAATCCTGGGGTCACATATCGACCAAAAAATTCAAAGGACGTCCATATTTCAAAACGACCGTTTCAAAAGCCATATTTTACACACATTAGTGTTCTTCTTCTTTTTGTTTCTTTACTTTTTTGTTAAAAAAAACGGGAATGGGGCTTCCCTGGTGGCGCAGTGTTTGAGAGTCCGCCTGCCGATGCAGGGGACACGTGTTCGTGCCCCGGTCTGGGAAGATCCCACATGCTGCGGAGCAGCTGGGCCCGTGAGCCATGGCCGCTGGGCCTGTGCGTCCGGAGCCTGTGCTCCACAATGGGAGAGGCCACAACAGTGAGAGGCCGGCGTAAAGCAAAAAAAAAAAAAAAAAAAAAAAAAAAAAAAAAAAAAAAAACGGGAATGGAAAAAGGCATCCCTCAGAATGGGCAAAAATCGTTGAAAACGAATCAATGGACAAAGGTTTAATCTCCAATATATAAACAGCTCATGCAGCTTAATATTAAAAAAACAAACAACCCAATACAAAAATGGGCAGAAGATCTAAAGAGACGTTTCTTCAAAGAAGACACAGAGATGGCCAAGACGCACATGAAAAGCTGCTCAAGAGCACTAATTATTAGAGAAATGCAAATCAAAACTGGCCCCACTCAAACAGGGCCACCAACAAAGCTGTGGCCCCTCACTCCCTCCCACCAGCACAGCCCCGAGACTGCTGATGGGGCAGAGAATATGGAGTCAGGCACAGCTTCAGGGGCTATTGCTGCCTGGAGCGCTGTCTATATTGACCTCAACCAGGCAGACCTGGGGAGGGCCGGCCGGCAGGGTAAGGCTGCCCAGGTCAGCTAATCCACCACCCTCAGGGAATCACATTGTTGAAAATGGACCTCGCGAAGGCAGAATAGAAGCCAAGGAAAATAAGGACACAATGCCATTTGCAGCACTGTAGATGAGTCTAGAGGTAATCACGTGACTTGTAGTAAGTCAGAAAGTGAAAGACACATATCATTTCATATCACTTATAGGTGTTACCTAAAATAGAATCCAGGGCAGTCATTTCCACTGAGAAGTGCAATCATAGATTCATTAAACAAACTTATGGTTCACCAATGGAAAGGTGTGAGGATTGGTTTCATTACGATATCGGGGTTAACAGACATATACAAACAGAGGTGACATATATAATCACCAAAGACCTACGGAATACCAAGAGAAGACTACTCAACATTCTCTCATAACGTACATGGGAAAAGGATCCCAGGAAGTACAGACATCTGTATATGTGTAAAAGAACCACATCTTCCACACCTACAACAAGCCAAACATTGTAATCAAACTTGCTATAATAAAAAAAAAATTAAATTAAAAATACGAACAAGAAGTAGGGAGTCAAACTTGAGGGGCTTTCTCCTGGCACATTCCATTCTAAATTCCAATGTAGAACACGACGTCCATTGAGGCTCTGTTGCCCTAGTAACCAGATGTGTTAAGGGAGAACTGCTGCCACCTAGTGGCCGTTTCACACAACAGCAGCTTTAATCCCAGTGCTAATGGTCAGTTGATATTCAAAATCATTGCAGGCCTGTAAATGACACCTGCCCTGAAAACAAATCCTGGGGCCACATATCGACCAAAAAATTTAAAGGACGTCCATATTTCAAAACGACCGTTTCAAAAGGCATATTTTATGCACATTAGTGTTCTGCTTCTTTTTCTTTCTTTCTTTTTTGGTTAAAAACACGGGAATGGAAAAAGGCATCCCTCAGAAGGGGCGAAAATAGTTGCAAACGAATCAATGGACAAAGGTTTAATCTCCAATATATATAAACAGCTCTTGCAGCTTAATATTAAAAAAACAAACAACCCAATACAAACATGGGCAGAATATTTAAAGAGACGTTTCTTCAAAGAAGACACAGAGATGGCTAAGACGCACATGAAAAGCTGCCCAAGAGCACTAATTATTAGAGAAATGCAAATCAAAACTACAATGAGGTATCACCTCACACCTGTTAGAATCGGCATCATCAGAAAATCTACAGACAACAAATTCTGGGGAGGGTGTGGACAAAAGGAGCCCTCTTCCAGTATTGTTGGGAATGTAAAATGATACAGTCACTATGGAGAACAGTATGGAGTTTCCTTAAAAAACCTACAAATAGAAACCTTGACTTTCCCTAACCCTAACCATAGCCTGGAACGGAAACCTACCACCAACCGTGCACCTTATCTACGCGGTACACTAATCCTAATCCGTACGCTGGCACTAACCGGTGAGTCAACATGTACCCTGACCCTAACACGTTTCCGTACCCTCAGCTGTGCCCCAAACCTTGCCGTTGCCTATCCTTAACCTTAGCCCGGAACAGAAACCTACCATCAGCCCTACACCTTACCCTAAGCCGTACCCTAATCCTAATCCATACGTCAACACGTACCCTGACCCTAACACGTTTCCGTACCCTCACCTCTGCCATAAACCTTGCCGTTCCCTTACCTTAACCCTAGCCCGGAACGGAAAACTACCACCAACCCTACACCTTACCTTACGCCATACCCTAATCCTAATTCGTATGCTGACACTAACCTGTGCATCAACACGTACCCTGACCCTAACACGTTTCGTACCCTCACCTGTGCCCTAAACTTTGCCAGTCCCTAAACATAACCCTAGACTGGAACGGAAACCTACCACCAGCCCTACACCTTACTCTATGCGGTACCCTAATCCTCATGCGTACGCTCACACTAACCCGTGAGTCAACACGTACCCTGAACCTAACACATTTCCGTACCATCACCTGTGCCCTATACCTTGCAATTCGCTATCCCTAACCCTACACCGGAATGTAAACCTACCGCCATCCGTACACCTTACTCTACGCCGTACCCTAATCCTAATGCGTACGATGACACTATTCCATGCATCAACATGCACCATGAACCTAACACGTTTCTGTACCCTCACCTGTGCCCTAAGCCTTGCCGTTCACTAACCCTAACCCTAGCCCTGAACTGAAACCCACCACCAGCCCTACACCATACCCTATGCCGTACCCTACTCCTTGCCTGTATGCTGGCACTGACCCGTGCGTCAGCACGTAGCCTGCCTCTCCCAAGTTTCCGTACCCTCACCTGTGCCCTTAGCCTTGCCGTTCCCTAACCCTAACCCTAGCCCAGAACGGAAACCCACCACCAGCCCTACACCTTACCCTACGCCGTACCCTACTCCTGGCCCATACGCTGGCACTGACCCATGCGTCAGCAGGTAGCCTGACCCTCCCTCGTTTCCGTACCCTAACCTGTGCCCTAAAACTTGACGTTCCCTAACCCTAATCAAACCCCGGAATGGACACCCACCACCAGTCTTACACCTTACCCTACGCCGTACCCTACTCTTGGTCCACACACTGGCACTGACCCGTGCTTCAGCATGTAGCCTGACCCTCCCACGTTTCCGTACCCTCACCTGTGCCCTAAGCCTTGCCGTTCCCTAACCCTAACCCTACACTTTACCCTACGCCATACCCTATTCCTGGGCCGTACGCTGGCACTGACACTTGCGTCAGCACGTAGCCTGACCCTCCCACGTTTCTGTACCCTCACCTGTGCCCTAACCCTTGCCATTCCCTAACCCTAACCCTAGCCGGGAACGGAAACCCACCACCAGCCCTACACCTTACCCTACGCCGTACCCTACTCCTGGGCCGTACACTGGAACTGACCCATGTGTAAGCACGTAGCCTGCCACTCCCATGTTTCCATACCCACACCTGTGCCCTAAGCCTTGCCGATCCCTAACCCTAACCCTACCCTGGAACAGAAACCCACCACCAGCCCTACACCTTACCCTACGCCGTACCCAAATTCTGGCGCGTACGCTGGCACTGACCCATGTGTCAGCACGTAGCGTGCCTCTCCCTCGTTTCCGTACCCTTACCTGTGCCCTAAGCCTTGCCGTTCCCTAACCCTAACCCGGAACAGAAACCCACCAACAGCCCTACACCTTACCCTACTCCGTACCCTAATCCTGGCCCGTACACTGGCACTGAACCGTGCGTCAGCATATAGCCTGACCCTCCCACGTTTCTGTACCCTCAGCTGTGCCCTAAGCCTTGCCGTTCCCTAACCCTAACCCTAGCGCGGAATGGAAACCCACAACCAGCCCTACACCATACTTTACTCCTGACCCGTACGCTGGCACTGACACGTTTGTCACACGTAGCCTGCCTCTCCCACGTGTCCCTATGCTCACCTGTTCCCTAAACTTTGCCGTTCCCTAACCCTAACCCTGGCCCGGAACGGAAACCCACCACCAGCCCTACACGTTACCCTATGCTGTACCCTACTCCTGGCCCTTACGCTGGCACTGACACGTGCGTAAGCACACAGCCTGACCATCCCACGACCCTCCCAATACAGAAATGGGCAGAAGATCTCAAGAGACGTTTCTTCAAAGAAGACACAGAGATGGCCAAGACGCACATGAGAAGCTGCTCAAGAGCACTAATTATTAGAGAAATGCAAATCAAAACTACAATGAGGTATCACCTCTCACCTGTTAGAATCGGCATCATCAGAAAATCTACAAACAACAAATTCTGGGGAGGGTGTGGACAAAAGGAGCCCTCTTCCACTATTGGTGGGAATGTAAATTGATAGAGTCACTATGGAGAACACTATGGAGTTTCCTTAAAAAATCTAGAAATAGAATTACCATCTGATCCAGCAATTCCACTTCTGGGCATATACCCAAAGAAAACCATAAATCAAAAAGGCACATTCACCACAATGTTCATTGCAGCACTATTTACAATAGCCAGGTAATGGAAGCAACCTAAACGCCCAAAGACAGATGAATGGATAAAGATGGGGTACATATATAAAATGGAATATTACTCGGCCATAAAAAGGAATGAATCTGGGTCATTTGTAGAGACATCGATGGATCTAGAGACTGTCATACAGAATGAAGTAAGTCAGAAAGGGGAAAACAAATATTGTATATTAATGCATATATGTGGAAGCTAAAAAATGGTACAGATGAACTGGTTTGCAGGGAAGAAATAGAGACACAGAGGTAGAGAACAAACGTATGGACACCAAGTGTGGGAAGCCATGGGGTGGTGGTGGTGGGATGAGTTGGGAGTTTGAGATTGACCTGTATACATGTATATGCATAAAACACATAACTAATAATAACCAGCAGTATAAAAAAGTAAATAAAATTAAATTTCAAAATTTTCAAAAATAAAATTTAAAAAGAAAACAGAAAAAAGTTCTTCCCTTCACACAGATGTATTTATAGGAATGAATTATTTCCATGCTTATATCTATAAATACATAAAAGAGGAATAAAAGCTAACTTGAACCATAAACGAAGAAAAACCTGAACCGACCAGTTATACAGAGAAAAACACTATCAGGGCACTTGCTCCAACGGTAAACAATATTGAAATTGTTCAGAGGTGGGGAATCATCTCCCATACAGGCAGCAACGCACACCCCACACAAGGAGCTTCCTCATTGCAAAGCGGGGGGA
Organism: Mesoplodon bidens; assembly: GCF_964165515.1. Lineage (NCBI taxonomy): Eukaryota > Metazoa > Chordata > Mammalia > Artiodactyla > Ziphiidae > Mesoplodon > Mesoplodon bidens. The sequence goes on along the minus strand of NW_027671428.1, from coordinate 763,803 downwards.
CCGAGCCGAGGCATCTCTGAACAAAGGTGAGCTGAGCCCCAGGCCAGCTGTTGCTGAACTGTTCCCACCCTTCCCAGGTAAAACACCTGAATATGTACAAGGGCTTGAAAGACTAGAGGAAGGGCCGTGGAGCCACACCAGCGACAGCACGCAGGCCAACTTGGTGCCTGCAGGCCAGCCAGGGTGGTCCTGGCCCCGGGCGCTCTTCCGGAAGCTTTCCATTGTACTGCCTGAGATACCCCACTTGTCCCGGCCCCCACTGCTTTTTTCCTTCCTCACCTCTGTCCGGAGAGAAATTCTAGCGGAAGGTATGGGTGACACATCCTCCTCTTTACAGGAGGCAGCCTGGCAACTCCTTCAGAAAGGCCAGCAGAACCCCACTCACACCGGGCCACCAATAAAGCTGTGGCCCCTCACTCCCTCCCACCAGAACAGCCCCGAGACTGCTCACGGGGCAGAGAATATGGAGGCAGGCACAGCTTCAGTGGCTATTGCTGCATGGGGCGCTGTTTATATTGACCTCAACCAGGCACACCTGGGGAGGGCCGACCGGCAGGATAAGGCTGCCCACGTCAGCTAATTCAGAACCCGCAGGGAAGCACATTGTTGAAAAGGGACCTCGCTAAGTCAGAATAGAAGGCAAGGAAAAAAAGGACACAATGCCTTTTGCAACACCGTAGATGAGTCTAGAGGTAATCACGTGACATGTAGTAAGTCAGAAAGTGAAAGACACATATAATATCATATCACTTATAGGTGTTACCTAAAAATGGATACCAGGGCAGATATTTCCACCGAGAAGGGCAATCAGAGATTCATTAAACAAACTTATGGTTCACCAATGGAAAGTTGTGAGGATTGGTTTCATTACGAGATCGGGGTTAACAGACTTACACAAACACAGGTGACATATATAATCACCAAAGACCTACGGAATACCAAAAGACTACTCAACATTCTGTCATAAGGTACATGGGAAAAGGATCCCAGGAAAAACCGACATCTGTATATGTGTAAAAGAACCACATCTTCCACACCTACAACAAGCCAAACATTGTAATCAAACTTGCTGTAATAAAAAATAAATTTTAAATTAAAAACACGAACAAGAAGTAGGGAGACAAACTTGAGGGGTTTTCTCCTGGCACATTCCATTCTAAATTCCAATCTAGAACACGACGTACATTGAGGCTCTGTTGCCCTAGTAACCAGATGTGTTAAGGGAGAACTGCTGCCCCCTAGTGGCCGTTTCACACAACAGCAGCTTTAATCCCAGCGCTAATGGTCAGTTGATATTCAAAATCATTGCAGGCCTGTAAATGACACCCGCCCTGAAAACAAATTCTGGGGTCACATATCGACCAAAAAATTCAAAGGACGTCCATATTTCTAAACGACCGTTTCAAAAGGCATATTTTACGCACATTAGTTTTCTACTTCTTTTTCTTTTATTCTTTTTTGGTAAAAAAAACGGGAAAGGAAAAAGACATCCCTCAAAAGGGGCGAAAATAGTTGCAAACGAATCAATGGACAAAGGTTTAATCTCCAATATATATAAACAGCTCATGCAGCTTAATATTAAAAAAACAAACAACCCAATACAAAAATGGGCAGATCTAAAGAGACGTTTCTTCAAAGAAGACACAGAGATGGCCAAGACGCACATGAAAAGCTGTTCAACAGCACTAATTATTAGAGAAATGCAAATCAAAACTACAATGAGGTATCACCTCACACCTGTTAGAATCGGCATCATCAGAAAATCTACAAACAACAAATTCTGGGGAGGGTGTGGACAAAAGGAGACCTCTTCCACTATTGGTGGGAATGTAAATTGATACACTCACTATGGAGAACACTATGGAGTTTCCTTAAAAAAACTAGAAATAGAATTACCATCTGATCCAGCAATCCCACTTCTGCTCATATACCCAAAGAAAACCATAAATCAGAAAGGCACATTCACCACAATGTTCATTGCAGCAGTATTTACAAAGGCCAGGTAATGGAAGCAACCTAAATGCCCACACACAGATGAATGGATAAAGATGTGCTACATGTATAAAATGGAATATTACTCAGCCATAAAAAGGAATGAAACCGGGTCATTTGTAGAGACAGCGATGGATCTAGAGACTGTCATACAGAATGAAGTAAGTCAGAAAGAGGAAAACAAATATTGTATATTAATGCATATATGTGGAACCTACGAACTTTTACAGAGGAACTGGTTTGCAGGGAAGAAATAGAGACACAGATGTAGAGAACAAACGTATGGACACCAAGTGTGGAAAGCCATGGGGTGGTGGTGGTGGGATGACTTGGGAGATTGGGATTGGCCTGCATACATGTATATGCATAAAATACATAACTAATAATAACCTGCTGTATAAAAAAATAAATAAAATTAAATTTCAAAATTTTCAAAAATAAAATTTAAAAATAATACAGAAAAAAGTTCTTCCCTTCACACAGATGTATTTATAGGAAAGTATTATTTCCATGCTTATATATATAAATACATAAAAGAGGAATAAAAGCTAACGTGAACCATAAAAGAAAAACCTGAACCCACCAGTTATACAGAGGAAAACCCTATCAGGGCACTTGTTCCAACGGTAAACAATATTGAAATTGGTCAGAGGTGGGGAATCATCTCCCATACAGCCATCAACACACACCCCACACAAGGAGCGTCCTCATTGCAAAGCTGGGTGACCGAGACGAGGCATCCTGAATAAAGGTGAGCTGAGCCCCAGGTCAGCTGCTGCTGAACTGTTCCCACCCTTCCCAGGTAAAACACCTGAATATGTACATGGGCTTGAAAGACTAGAGGAAGGGCCATAGAGCCACACCAGCGACAGCACGCAGGACAACTTGGTGCCTGCAGCCCAGCCAGGGTGGTCCTGGCCACGGGCGCTCTTCCAGAAGCTTTCCATTGTCCTGCCTGAGATACCCACCCTGTCCCGGCCCCCACTGCTTTTTTCCTTCGTCACCTCAGTCCGGAGAGAAATTCCAGCGGAAGGAATGGGTGACACATCCTCCTCTTTACAGTAGGCAGCCTGGAATCTCCTGCCGAAAGGCCAGCAGAACCCCACTCACACCGGGCCACCAACAAAGCTGTGGCCCCTCACTCCCTCCCACCAGCACTGCCCCAAGACTGCTCACGGGGCAGAGAATAAGGAGGCAGGCACAGCTTCAGGGGCTATTGCTGCATGGAGCGCTGTTTATATTGACCTCAACCAGGCACACCTGGGGAGGGCCGGCCGGCAGGATAAGGCTGTCCACGTCAGCTAATACACAACCCGCAGGGAATCACATTGTTGAAAAGGGACCTCGCTAAGTCAGAATAGAAGGCAAGGAAAAAAAGGACAAAATTTCTTTTGCAGCACCGTAGATGAGCCTAGAGGTAATCACGTGACATGTAGTAAGTCAGAAAGTGAAAGACACATATCATATCATATCACTTATAGGTGTTACCTAAAAATGGATACCAGGGCAGATATTTCCACCGAGAAGGGCAATTAGAGATTCATTAAACAAACTTACTTTTCACCAATGGAAAGGTGTGAGCATTGGTTTCATTAAGATATCGGGGTTAACAGACTTATACAAACACAGGTGACATATATAATCACCAAAGACCTACGGAATACCAAAAGACTACTCAACATTCTGTCATAACGTACATGGGAAAAGGATCCCAGGAAAAACAGACATCTGTATATGTGTAAAAGAACCACATCTTCCACACCTACAACAAGCCAAACATTTTAATCAAACTTGCTGTAATAAAAAATAAAAATTAAATTAAAAACACGAACAAGAAGTAGGGAGACAAACTTGAGGGGCTTTCTCCTGGCACATTCCATTCTAAATTCCAATCTAGAACACGACTTCCATTGAGGCTCTGTTGCCCTAGTAACCAGAATTGGTAAGGGAGAACTGCTGCCACCTTGTGGCCGTTTCACACAACAGCAGCTTTAATCCCAGCGCTCATGGTCAGTGGATATTCAAAATCATTGCAGGCCGGTAAATGACACCTGCCCTGAAAACAAATCCTGGGGTCACATATCGACCAAAAAATTCAAAGGACGTCTATATTTCAAAACGACCGTTTCAAAAGGCATATTTTCGCACATTAGTGTTCTTCTTCTTTTTGTTTCTTTACTTTTTTGTTTAAAAAACGGGAATGGAAAAAGGCATCCCTATGAATGGGCAAAAATCGTTGAAAACGAATCAATGGACAAAGGTTTAATCTCCAATATATAAAGAGCTCATGCAGCTTAATATTAAAAAAAACAAACAACCCAATACAAAAATGGTCAGAAGATCTAAAGAGACGTTTCTTCAAAGAAGACACAGAGATGGCCAAGACGCACATGAAAAGCTGCTGAAGAGCACTAATTATTAGAGAAATGCAAATCGAAACTACAATGAGGTATCACCTCACACCTGTTAGAATCGGCATCATCAGAAAATCTACAAACAACTAATTCTGGGGAGGGTGTGGACAAAAGGATCCCTCTTCCACTATTGGTGGGAATGTAAATTGATACAGTCACTATGGAGAACACTATGGAGTTTCCTTAAAAAAACTAGAAATAGAATTACCATCTGATCTTGCAATCCCACCTCTGGGAATAGACCCAGAGAAAAACATAAATCAAAAAGGCACATTCACCACAATGTTCATTGCAGCACTATTTACAAAGGCCAGGTAATGGAAGCAACATAAATGCCCTCACACAGATGAAAGGATAAAGATGTGGTACATGTATAAAGTGGAATATTACTCAACCATAAAAAGGAATGAAACTGGGTCATTTGTAGAGACATCGATGGATCTAGAGACTGTCATACAGAATGAAGTAGGTCAGAAAGAGGAAAACAAATATTGTATATTAATGCATATATGTGGAACCTAAAAACTGGTAGAGATGAACTGGTTTGCAGGGAAGAAATAGAGACACAGAGGTAGAGAACAAACGTATGGACACCAAGTGTGGGAAGCCATGGGGTGGTGGTGGTGGGATGAGTTGGGAGTTTGAGATTGACCTGTATACATGTATATGCATAAAATACATAACTAATAATAACCTGCTGTATATAAAAGTAAATAAAATTAAATTTCAAATTCTTAAAAAATAAAATTTAAATATAAAACAGAAAAAAGTTCTTCCCTTCACACAGATGTATTTATAGGAATGAATTATTTCCATGCTTATATCTATAAATATATAAAAGAGGAATAAAATCTAACTTGAACCATAAAAGGAAAAAAACCTGAACCCACCAGTTATACAGAGGAAAACCCTATCAGGGCACTTGCTCCAGCGGCAAACAATTCTGAAATTGGTAAGTGGTGGGGAATCATCCCCATACAGCCAGCAACCCACACCACACACAAGGAGCGCCCTCATTGCAAAGCTGGGGGACCGAGCCGAGGCATCTCTAAAAAAAGGTGAGCTGAGCCGCAGGCCAGCTGTTGCTGAACTGTTCCCACCCTTCCCAGGTAAAACAACTGAATATGTACAAGGGCTTGAAAGACTAGAGGAAGGGCCGTGGAGCCACAACAGCGACAGCACGCAGGCCAACTTGGTGCCTGCAGGCCAGCCAGGTTGGTCCTGGCCCCGGGCGCTCTTCCGGAAGCTTACCATTGTCCTGCCTGAGATACCCAACCTGTCCCGGCCCTCACTGCTTTTTTCCTTCCTCACCTCTGTCCGGAGAGAAATTCCAGCAGAAGGTATGGTTGACACATCCTATTCTTTACAGGAGGCAGCCTGGCAAATACTGCAGAAAGGCCAGGAGAACCCCACTCACACCGGGCCACCAACAAATCTGTGGCACCTCATTCCCTCCCACCAGCACAACCCCGAGACTGCTGACGGGGCAGAGAATATGGAGTCAGGAACAGCTTCAGGGGCTATTGCTGCCTGGAGCGCTGTTTATATTGACCTCAACCAGGCACACCTGTGGAGGGCCGGGCGGCAGGGTAAGGCTGCCCAGGTGAGCTAATCCACAACACTCAGGGAATCACATTGTTGAAAATGGACCACGCTAAGGCAGAAGAGAAGCCAAGGAAAAAAAGAACACAATGCCATTTGCACCACCGTAGATGAGTCTAGAGGTAATCACGTGACTTGTAGTAAGTCAGAAAGTGAAAGACACATATCATATCATATCACTTATAGGTGTTACCTAAAAATGGATAACAGGGCATATATTTCCACCGAGAAGGGCAATCAGAGATTCATTAAACAAACTTATGGTTCACCAATGGAAAGGTGTGAGGATTGGTTTCATTACGATATCGGGGTTAACAGACTTATACAAACACAGGTGACATATATAATCACCAAAGACTTACGGAATACCAAAAGACTACTCAACATTCTGTCATAACGTACATGGGAAAAGGATCCCAGGAAAAACAGACATCTGTATATGTGTAAAAGAACCACATCTTCCACACCTACAACAAGCCAAACATTGTAATCAAACTTGCTGTAATAAAAAACAAAAAATTAAATTAAAAACACGAACAAGAAGTAGGGAGACAAACTTGTGGGGCTTTCTCCTGTCACATTCCATTCTAAATTCCAATCTAGAACACGACTTCCATTGAGGCTCTGTTGCCCTAGTAACCAGAATAGGTAAGGGAGAACTGCTGCCACCTTGTGGCCGTTTCACACAACAGCAGCTTTAATCCCAGCGCTCATGGTCAGTGGATATTCAAAATCATTGCAGGCCTGTAAATGACACCTGCCCTGAAAACAAATCCTGGGGTCACATATCGACCAAAAAATTTAAAGGACGTCCATATTTCAAAATGACCGTTTCAAAAGGCATATTTTATGCACATTAGTGTTCTGCTTCTTTTTCTTTCTTTCTTTTTTGGTTAAAAACACGGGAATGGAAAAAGGCATCCCTCAGAAGGGGCGAAAATAGTTGCAAACGAATCAATGGACAAAGGTTTAATCTCCAATATATATAAACAGCTCATGCAGCTTATTAAAAAAACAAACAACCCAATACAAAAATGGGCAGAAGATCTAAAGAGACGTTTCTTCAAAGAAGACACAGAGATGCCCAAGACGCACATGAAAAGCTGCTCAAGAGCACTAATTATTAGAGAAATGCAAATCAAAACTACAATGAGGTATCACCTCACACCTGTTAGAATCGGCATCATCAGAAAATCTACAAACAAATTCTGGGGAGGGTGTGGACAAAAGGAGCCCTCTTCCACTATGGTGGGAATGTAAATTAATACAGTCACTATGGAGAACAGTATGGAGTTTCCTTCAAAGAACTAGAAATAGAAACCTTGACTTTCCCTATCCCTAACCATAGCCCGGAACGGAATCCTACCACCAACCCTACACCTTATCTATGCCGTACACTAATCCTAATCCGTACGCTGGCACTAACCAGTGAGTCAACACGTACCCTGACCCTAACACGTTTCCATACCCTCAGCTGTGCCCTAAAACTTGTCGTTGCCTATCCTTAACCTTAGCCCGGTACGGAAACCTACCATCAGCCCTACACCTTACCCTAAGCTGTACCCTAAACCTAATTCATACATCAACACGTACCCTGACCCTAACACGTTTCCGTACCCTCACCTCTGCCATAAACCTTGCCGTTCCCTAACCCTAACCCTAGCCCGGAACGGAAACCTACCACCAACCCTACACCTTACCTTACGCCGTACCCTAATCCTAATTCGTATGCTGACACTAACCTGTGCATCAACACATACCCTGACCCTAACACGTTTCGTACCCTCACCTGTGCCCTAAACTTTGCCGGTCCCTAAACATAACCCTAGACTGGAACGGAAATGTACCACCAACCCTACACCTTACTCTATGCGGTACCCTAATCCTCATGCGTATGCTGACACTAACCCGTGAGTCAACACGTACCCTGAACCTAACACATTTCTGTACCATCACCTGTGCCCAAAACCTTGCAATTCGCTAACCCTAACCCTACAACGGAATGGAAACCTACCGCCCTCCGTACACCTTACCCTACGCCGTACCCTAATCCTAATGCGTATGATGACACTATTCCATGTATCAACATGTATCATGACCCTAACACGTTTCTGTACCGTCACGTGTACCCTAAACCTTTCCGTACCCTAACACTAACCCTAGCCCAGAATGGAAAACTACCACAAACCGTACAGCATACCCTACACGGTACCCTAATCCTAATCCGTACACTGACACTAACCCGTGCGTCAACACGTACACTGACCCTAACACTTTTCCATTCCCTCACCTGTGCCCTAAACCGTGCCGTTGCCTAACCCTAACCCTAGCCCAAAACGGAAACCTACCACCAACCCTACACGTTACTCTACGCCATACCCTAATCATAATCCGAGCGTCAACACGTACCCTGACCCTAACACATTTCCGTACCCTCACCTATGCCCTAAACCTTGCCGTTCCATAACACTAACCCTAGCCTGGAACGGAAACCTACCACCAACCCTACACCTTAACCTACGAAGGACCATAAACCTACTCCGTATGCTGACACTAACACATGCGTCAACACTTACCCTGACCCTAACACGTTTCCGTACCTTCACCTGTGACCTAAACCTTGCCATTCCCTAACCCTAAACCTAGACCACAATGGAAACCTACCACCAAGCCTACACCTTACCCTAAGCCGTACCCTAATGCTAATCCATATGTCAACACGTACCCTGACACTAACACGTTTCCATACCCTCATCTGTGCCCAAAACCTTGCCGTTCCCTAACACTAACCCTAGCCTGAAACGGAAACCTACCACCAACCATACACTTTACCCTATGCCGCACCATAATCCTCATCTGTACGTTCACACTAACCCGTGCGTCAACACGTACCCTGAGCCTAACACGTTTCGATACCCTCACGTGTGCCCTAAACCTTGCCGTTCCCTAACCCTAACCCTAGCCCAGAACGGAAACCCACCACCAGCCCTACACCTTACCCTACGACGTACACTACTCCTGGCCCGTACGCTGGCACTGACCCGTGCGTCAGCACATAGCCTGACTCTCCCACGTTTCCGTACCCGCACCTGTGCCCTAAGACTTGCCGTTCCCTAACCCTAACCCTAGCCCGGAAAGGAAGCCCACCACCAGCCCTACACCTTTCCCTACGCCGTAGCCTACGACTGGCCCATACGCTGGCACTGACACGTGTGTCAGCACGTAACATGACCGTCCCACGTTTCCATACCCTCACCTGTGCCCTAAGCGTTGACATTCCCTAACCCTAGCCCTAGCCCGGAAAGGAAACCAACCACCAGCCCTACACCTTACCCTACGTTGTTGCCTACTCCTGGCCTGTACGCTGGCACTGACCCGTGCGTCAGCACATAGCTTGACCCTCCACCATTTCCGTACCCTCAACTGTGCCCTAAGTCTTGTCCTTCCCTAAACCTAAACCTAACCCTAGCCCAGAACAGAAACCCACCACCAGCCCTACAGCTTACCCTACGCCGTAGCCTAATCCTGGCCCGTACGCTGGCACTGATCCGTGCGTCAGCACGTAGCCTGACCTTCCCACGTTCCCGTACCCTCACCTGTGTCCTAAGCCTTGCCGTTCCATAACCCTAACCATAACCCCAAACGGAAACCCACCACCAGCCCTAAACCTTACCCTACGCCGTACCCTACACCTGGCCCGTATGCTGGCACTGATCCGTGCGTCAACATGTAGCCTAACCCTCCCACTTTTCCTTACCCTCACCTGTTCCCTAAGCCTTGCCGATCCCTAACTCTAACCCTAGCCCGGAACGGAAACCCACCACCAGCCCTACACCCTACCCTACGTCGTAGCCTACTGCTGGCCCGTAAGCTGGCACTCTCCCATGTGTCAGCCCGTAGCCTGCCTCTCCCACGTTTCCGTACCCTCACCTGTGCCCTAAGCCTTGCAGTTCCCTACCTCTAACCCTAGCCCGGAACGGAAACCACCACCAGCCCTACACATTACGCTATGCCGTACCCTACTCCTGGCCCGTACGCTGGCACTGACCCATTCTTCAGCACGTATCCTGACCCTCCCACGTTTCCGTACCCTCACCTGTGTCCTAAGCCTTAACGTTCCCTAACCCTAACCCTAGACCGGAATGGACACCCACCACCGCCCTTACACCATACCCAACGCCGTACCCTACTCCTGGTCCACACCCTGGCACTGACCCGTTCTTCAGCATGTAGCCTGACCCTCCCACGTTTCCGTACCCTCACCTGTGCCCTAAGCCTTGCCGCTCCCTAACCCTAACACTAGCCCTGAATGGACACCCACCACCAGCCTTACACTTTAACCTACGCCGTACCCTACTCCTGGTCCATACCCTGGCATTGAACCGTGCTTCAGCATGTAGCCTAACCCTCCCACGTTTCCGTACCCTCACCTGTGCCCTAAGCCTTGCCTTTCCCTATCCCTAACCCTAGCCCGGAACGGAAACCCACCACAAAACCTAAACCATAACGTACGCCGTAGACTACTCCTGACCCGTACACTGGCAGTGACCCTTGCGTCAGCACATAGCCAGCCTCTGCCACGTTTCCATACCCTCACCTGTGCACTAAGCCTTGCCGTTCCCTAACTCTAACCTGGAACGGAAACCCACAACCAGCCCTAAACCTTACCCAATGCCGTACCCGAATCCTGGCGCGTACGCTGGCAAAGACCCGTGCGTCATCACGTAGCCTGACCCTCCCACGTTTCCGTACCCTCACCTGTGCCGTAAGCCTTGCCGTTCCCTAACCCTAACCCTACACCTAACCCTACGCCATACCCTACACTTGGCCCATACGCTGGCACTGACCCGTGCGTCGGCACGTAGCCTGACCCTCCCACTTTTCCGTACCATCTACTGTGCCCTAAGCTTTGCCATTCCCTAACCCTAAACCTAGCCTGAAACGGAAACCCACCACCAGCCCTAAACCTTACCCTACGCCGTACCCTAATCCTGCCCCGTACGCTGACACTGACCCGTGCGTCAGCACGTAGCCTGCCACTCCTACGTTTCCGTACCCTCACCTGTGCCCTAAACCTTGCCGTTCCCTAATCCTAACCCGGAACATAAACCCACCACCAGCCCTAAACCTTACCCTACGCTGTACCCTACTCCTGGCCCCTACGCTGGCACTGACCTGTGCGTCAGCACGTAGCCTGCCTCTCCCACGTTTCCATACCCTCACCTGTGTCCTAAGCCTTGCCGTTCCCTAACCCTAACCCTAGCCCAGAACGGAAACCCACCACCAGCCCTAAACCTTAGGCTACGACGTACCCTAATCCTGGCCCGTACGCTGGCACAGACCCGTGCGTCAACACATAGCCTGGCACTCCCACGTTTCCGTACGTTCACCTGTGCTCTAAGCCTTGCTGTTCCCTCACCCTAACCCTAGCCCGGAACGGAAACCCACCACCAGCCCTAAACCTTACCCTACGCCATACCCTACTCCTGGCCCGTACGCTGGCACTGACCCGTGCGTCAGCACGTAGCCTGACCCTCCCACGTTTCCTTACGTTCACCTGTGCCCTAAGCCTTGCCGTTCCCTGACCCTAACCCTAGTCCGGAACGGTATCTCACAACCAGCCCTACTCCTTACCCAACGCCGTTCCCTATTCCTGGCCCGTACGCTGGCACTGACCCGTGCGTCAGCACATAGCCGGACCCTCCCACGTTTCCGTACCCTCACCTGTGCCCTAAGCCTTGTCATTCCCTAACCCTAACCCTAGCACCGAACGGAAACCCACCACCAGCCCTACACATTAGCCTACGCCGTAGCCTATTCCTGGCCCGTACATTGGCACTGACCCATGCGTAAGAACGTAGCCTGACCATCCCACGTTTCCGTACCCTCACCTGGGCCCTAAGTCTTGCCGTTCCCAAACCCTAAACCTAGCCCGGAACGGAAACCACCACCAGACCTACAACTTACCCTACGCAGTACCCTACTCCTGGCCTTTACGCTGGCACTGACACGTGCGTGAGCACATAGCCTTAACCTCCAACCACCCTCCAAATACAGAAATGGTCAGAAGATCTCATGAGACGATCCTTCAAAGAAGACACAGACATGGCCAAGACGCAGATGAAAAGCTGCTCAACATCACTAATTATTAGAGAAATGCAAAGCAAAACTACAATGAGGGGGCTTCCCTGGTGGCGCAGTGGTTGAGAGTCCGCCTGCCGATGCAGGGGACACGGGTTCGTGCCCCGGTCCGGGAAGATCCCACATGTCGCGGAGCAGCTGGGCCCGTGAGCCATGGCCACTGAGCCTGCGCGTCCGGAGCCTGTGCTCCGCAACGGGACAGGCCACAAAAGTGAGAGGCCCGCGTACAAAAAAATAAATAAATAAATAAATAAATAAAAAACAAAACAAAAAAAAACTACAATGAGGTATCACCTCACACATGTTAGAATCGGCATCATCAGAAAATCTACAAACAACAAATTCTGGGGAGGGTGTGGACAAAAGGAGCCCTCTTCCACAATTGGTGGGAATGTAAATTGATACAGTCACTATGGAGAACTGTATGGAGTTTCCTTTAAAAAACTAGAAATAGAATTACCATCTGACCCAGCAATCCCACTGTTGGGCATATACCCAGAGACAACCATAAATCAAAAAGGCACATTCACCACAAGGTTCATTGCAGCACTATTTACAATAGCCAGGTAATGGAAGCAACCTAAATGCCCACAGACAGATGAATGGATAAAGATGGGGTACATATATAAAATGGAATATTACTCGGCCATAAAAAGGAATGAAACTGGGTCATTTGTAGAGACATCGATGGATCTAGAGACTGTCATACAGAATGAAGTAAGTCAGAAAGAGGAAAACAAATATTGTATATTAATGCATATATGTGGAACCTAAATAATTGTACAGATGAACTGGTTTGCAGGGAAGAAATAGAGACACAGAGGTAGAGAACAAACGTATGGACACCAAGTGTGGGAAGCCATGGGGTGGTGGTGGTGGGATGAGTTGGGAGTTTGAGATTGACCTGTATACATGTATATGCATAAAACACATAACTAATAATAACCTGCTGTATATAAAAGTAAATAAAATTAAATTTCAAAATCTTAAAAAATAAAATTTAAATATAAAACAGAAAAAAGTTCTTCCCTTCACACTGATATATTTATAGGAATGAATTATTTCCATGCTTATACCTATAAATATATAAAAGAGGAATAAAATCTAACTTGAACCATAAAAGGAAAAAAACCTGAACCCACCTGTTATACAGATGAAAACCCTGTCAGGGCACTTGCTCCAGCGGTAAACAATTCTGAAATTGGTGAGAGGGGGGGAATCATCTCCCATACAGCCAGCAACCCACACCCCATGCAAGGAGCATCCTCATTGCAAAGCTGGGGGACCGTGCCGGGGCATCTCTGAATAAAGGTGAGCTGAGCCCCAGGCCAGCTGCTGCTGAACTGTTCCCACCCTTCCCAGGTCAAACACCTGAATATGTACAAAGGCTTGAAAGCCTAGAGGAAGGGCCGTGGAGCCTCACCAGCGACAGCACGCAGGCCAACTTGGTGACTGCAGGCCAGCCAGGGTGATCCTGGCCCCGGGCGCTCTTCCGGAAGCTTTCCATTGTCCTGCCTGAGATACCCCATTTGTCCCGGCCCCCACTGCTTTTTTCCTTCCTCACCTCTGTCCGGAGAGAAATTCCAGCGCAAGGTATGGGTGACACATCCTCTTCTTTACAGGTGGCAGCCTGGCAACTCCTGCAGAAAGGCCAGCAGAACCCCACTCACACAGGGCCACCAACAAAGCTGTGGCCCCTCACTCCCTCCCACCAGCACAGCCCCGAGACTGCTGACGGGGCAGAGAATATGGAGTCAGGCACAGCTTCAGGGGATATTGCTGCCTGGTGCGCTGTTTATATTGACCTCAACCAGGCAGACCTGGGGAGGGCCGGCCGGCAAGGTAAGGCTGCCCAGGTCAGCTAATCCACAACCCTCAGGGAATCACATTGTTGAAAATGGACCTCGCTAAGGCAGAATAGAAGCCAAGGAAAATAAGGACACAATGCCATTTGCAGCACTGTAGATTAGTCTAGAGGTAATCACGTGACTTGGAGTAAGTCAGAAAGTGAAAGACACATATCATTTCATATCACTTACTGGTGTTACCTAAAATAGAAACCAGGGCAGTCATTTCCACTGAGAAGTGCAATCATAGATTCATTAAACAAACTTATGGTTCACCAATGGAAAGTTGTGAGGATTGGTTTCATTAAGATATCGGGGTTAACAGACTTATACAAACACAGGTGACATATATAATCACCAAAGACCTACGGAATACCAAAAGACTACTCAACATTCTGTCATAACGTACATGGGAAAAGGATCCCAGGAAAAACAGACATCTGTATATGTGTAAAAGAACCACATCTTCCACACCTACAACAAGCCAAACATTGTAATCAAACTTGCTGTAATAAAAAACAAAAAATTAAATTAAAAACACGAACAAGAAGTAGGGAGACAAACTTGAGGGGTTTTCTCCTGGCACATTCCATTCTAAATTCCATTCTAGAACACGACTTCCATTGGGGCTCTGTTGCCCTAGTAACCAGAATTGGTAAGGGGGAACTGCTGCCACCTTGTGGCCGTTTCACACAACAGCAGCTTTAATCCCAGCGCTCATGGTCAGTTGATATTCAAAATCATTGCAGGCCTGTAAATGACACCTGCCCTGAAAACAAATCCTGGGGTCACATATCGACCAAAAAATTTAAAGGACGTCCATATTTCAAAATGACCGTTTCAAAAGGCATATTTTATGCACATTAGTGTTCTGCTTCTTTTTCTTTCTTTCGTTTTTGGTTAAAAACACGGGAAAAGGGCTTCCCTGGTGGCGCAGTGGTTGAGAGTCCGCCTGCCGATGCAGGGGAGACGGGTTCGTGCCCCTATCCCGGAAGATCCCACATGCTGTGGAGCGGCTGGGCCCGCGAGCCATGGTCGCGGGGCCTGTGTGTCCGGAGCCTGTGCTCCGCAACGGGAGAGGCCACAGCAGTGAGAGGCCCGCGTACAGCAAAAAAAAAAAAAAAAAAAAAAAAAATAAACACGGGAATGGAAAAAGGCATCCCTCAGAAGGGGCGAAAATAGTTGCTAACGAATCAATGGACAAAGGTTTAATCTCCAATATATATAAACAGCTCATGCAGCTTATTAAAAAAACAAACAACCCAATACAAAAATGGGCAGAAGATCTAAAGAGACGTTTCTTCAAAGAAGACACAGAGATGGCCAAGACGCACATGAAAAGCTGCTCAAGAGCACTAATTATTAGAGAAATGCAAATCAAAACTACAATGAGGTATCACCTCACACCTGTTAGAATCGGCATCATCAGAAAATCTACAAACAAATTCTGGGGAGGGTGTGGACAAAAGGAGCCCTCTTCCACTATGGTGGGAATGTAAATTGATACAGTCACTATGGAGAACAGTATGGAGTTTCCTTAAAAGAACTAGAAATAGAAACCTTGACTTTCCCTAACCCTAACCATAGCCCGGAACGGAATCCTACCACCAACCCTACACCTTATCTATGCCGTACACTAATCCTAATCCGTACGCTGGCACTAACCAGTGAGTCAACACGTACCCTGACCCTAACACGTTTCCATACCCGCAGCTGTGCCCTAAAACTTCTCGTTGCCTATCCTTAACCTTAGCCCGGAACGGAAACCTACCATCAGCCCTACACCTTACCCTAAGCTGTACCCTAATCCTAATTCATACATCAACACGTACCCTGACCCTAACACGTTTCCGTACCCTCACCTCTGCCATAAACCTTCCCGTTCCCTAACCCTAACCCTAGCCCGGAATGGAAACCTACCAACAACCCTACACCTTACCTTACGCCGTACCCTAATCCTAATTCGTATGCTGACCCTAACACGATTCGTACCCTCACCTGTGCCCTAAACTTTGCCGGTCCCTAAACATAACCCTAGACTGGAACGGAAACGTACCACCAACCCTACACCTTACTCTATGCGGTACCCTAATCCTCATGCGTATGCTGACACTAACCCGTGAGTCAACACGTACCCTAAACCTAACACATTTCTGTACCATCACCTGTGCCCAAAACCTTGCAATTCGCTAACCCTAACCCTACAACGGAATGGAAACCTACCGCCCTCCGTACACCTTACCCTACGCCGTACCCTAATCCTAATGCGTATGATGACACTATTCCATGTATCAACATGTATCATGACCCTAACACGTTTCTGTACCGTCACCTGTACCCTAAACCTTGCCGTACCCTAACACTAACCCTAGCCCAGAATGGAAAACTACCACAAACCGTACAGCATACCCTACACGGTACCCTAATCCTAATCCGTACACTGACACTAACCCGTGCATCAACACGTACACTCACCCTAACACTTTTCCGTTCCCTCACCTGTGCCCTAAACCGTGCCGTTCCCTAACCCTAACCCTAGCCCAAAACGGAAACCTACCACCAACCCTACACGTTACTCTACGCCATACCCTAATCACAATCTGAGCGTCAACACGTACCCTGACCCTAACACATTTCCGTACCCTCACCTATGCCCTAAACCTTGCCGTTCCATAACACTAACCCTAGCCTGGAATGGAAACCTACCACCAACCCTAGACCTTAACCTACGAAGGACCATAAACCTACTCCGTACGCTGACACTAACACATGCGTCAACACTTACCCTGACCCTAACACGTTTCCGTACCTTCACCTGTGACCTAAACCTTGCCATTCCCTAACCCTAACCCTAGACCACAATTGAAACCTACCACCAAGCCTACACCTTACCCTAAGCCGTACCCTAATGCTAATCCATATGTCAACACGTACCCTGACACTAACACGTTTCCTTACTCTCATCTGTGCCCAAAACCTTGCCGTTCCCTAACACTAACCCTAGCCTGAAACGGAAACCTACCACCAACCATACACTTTACCCTATGCCGCACCATAATCCTCATCTGTACGTTCACACTAACCCGTGCGTCAACACGTACCCTGAGCCTAACACGTTTCGATACCCTCACGTGTGCCCTAAACCTTGCCGTTCCCTAACCCTAACCCTAGCCCAGAACGGAAACCCACCACCAGCCCTACACCTTACCCTACGACGTACACTACTCCTGGCCCGTACGCTGGCACTGACCCGTGCGTCAGCACATAGCCTGACTCTCCCACGTTTCCGTACCCGCACCTGTGCCCTAAGACTTGCCGTTCCCTAACCCTAACCCTAGCCCGGAAAGGAAGCCCACCACCAGCCCTACACCTTTCCCTACGCCGTAGCCTACGACTGGCCCATACGCTGGCACTGACACGTGTGTCGGCACGTAGCATGACCCTCCCACGTTTCCATACCCTCACCTGTGCCCTAAGCCTTGACATTCCCTAACCCTAACCCTAGCCCGGAATGGAAACCAACCACCAGCCCTACACCTTACCCTACGTTGTTGCCTACTCCTGGCCTGTACGCTGGCACTGACCCATGCGTCAGAAAATAGCCTGACCCTCCACCATTTCCGTACCCTCAACTGTGCCCGAAGTCTTGTCCTTCCCTAACCCTAACCCTAGCCCAGAACAGAAACCCACCACCAGCCCTACAGCTTACACTACGCCGTAGCCTATTCCTGGCCCGTACGCTGGCACTGATCCGTGCGTCAGCACGTAGCCTGACCTTCCCACGTTCCCGTACCCTCACCTGTGCCCTAAGCCTTGCCGTTCCATAACCCTAACCATAACCCCAAACGGAAACCCACCACCAGCCCTAAACCTTACCCTACGCCGTACCCTATACCTGGCCCGTACGCTGGCACTGATCCGTGCGTCAGCATGTAGCCTAACCCTCCCACTTTTCCTTACCCACACCTGTTCCCTAAGCCTTGCCGATCCCTAACTCTAACCCTAGCCCGGAACGGAAACCCACCACCAGCCCTACACCCTACCCTACGTCGTAGCCTACTGCTGGCCCGTAAGCTGGCACTCTCCCATGTGTCAGCCCGTAGCCTGCCTCTCCCACGTTTCCGTACCCTCACCTGTGCCCTAAGCCTTGCAGTTCCCTACCTCTAACCCTAGCCCGGAACGGAAACCACCACCAGCCCTACACATTACGCTATGCCGTACCCTACTCCTGGCCCGTACGCTGGCACTGACCCATTCTTCAGCACGTATCCTGACCCTCCCACGTTTCCGTACCCTCACCTGTGTCCTAAGCCTTAACGTTCCCTAACCCTAACCCTAGACCGGAATGGACACCCACCACCGCCCTTACACCATACCCAACGCCGTACCCTACTCCTGGTCCACACCCAGGCACTGACCGTTCTTCAGCATGTAGCCTGACCCTCCCACGTTTCCGTACCCTCACCTGTGCCCTAAGCCTTGCCGCTCCCTAACCCTAACACTAGCCCGGAATGGACACCCACCACCAGCCTTACACATTACCCTATGCCGTACCCTACTCCTGGTCCATACCCTGGCATTGAACCGTGCTTCAGCATGTAGCCTAACCCTCCCACTTTTCCGTACCATCTTCTGTGCCCTAAGCTTTGCCGTTCCCTAACCCTAAACCTAGCCTGGAAGGGAAACCCACCACCAGCCCTAAACCTTACCCTACGCCGTACCCTAATCCTGCCCCAACGCTGCCACTGACCCGTGCGTCAGCACGTAGCCTGCCACTCCTACGTTTCCGTACCCTCACCTGTGCCCTAAGCCTTGCCGTTCCCTAACCCTAACCCGGAACATAAACCCACCACCAGCCCTAAACCTTACCCTACGCTGTACCCTACTCCTGGCCCCTACGCTGGCACTGACCTGTGCGTCAGCACGTAGCCTGCCTCTCCCACGTATCCATACCCTCACCTGTGTCCTAAGCCTTGCCGTTCCCTAACCCTAACCCTAGCCTGGAACGGAAACCCACCACCAGCCCTAAACCTTACGCTACGACGTACCCTAATCCTGGCCCGTACGCTGGCACAGACCCGTGCGTCAACACGTAGCCTGCCACTCCCACGTTTCCGTACGTTCACCTGTGCCCTAAGCCTTGCTGTTCCCTCACCCTAACCCTAGCCCGGAACGGAAACCCACCACCAGCCCTAAACCTTACCCTACGCCATACCCTACTCCTGGCCCGTACGCTGGCACTGACCCGTGCGTCAGCACGTAGCCTGACCCTCCCACGTTTCCTTACGTTAACCTGTGCCCTAAGCCTTGCCGTTCCCTAACCCTAACCCTAGCCCGGAACGGTATCTCACAACCAGCCCTACTCCTTACCCTACGCCGTTCCCTATTCCTGGCCCGTACGCTGGCACTGACCCGTGCGTCAGCACATAGCCGGACCCTCCCACGTTTCCGTACCCTCACCTGTGCCCTAAGCCTTGTCATACCATAACCCTAACCCTAGCACGGAAAGGAAACCCACCACCAGCCCTACACATTAGCCTACGCCGTAGCCTATTCCTGGCCCGTACATTGGCACTGACCCATGCGTAAGAACGTAGCCTGACCATCCCACGTTTCCGTACCCTCACCTGGGCCCTAAGCCTTGCCGTTCCCAAACACTAAACCTAGCCCGGAACGGAAACCACCACCAGACCTACACCTTACCCTACGCAGTACCCTACTCCTGGCCCTTACGCTGGCACTGACATGTGCGTGAGCACATAGCCTTACCCTCCAACCACCCTCCCAATACAGATATGGTCAGAAGATCTCATGAGACGATCCTTCAAAGAAGACACAGACATGGCCAAGACGCAGATGAAAAGCTGCTCAACATCACTAATTATTAGAGAAATGCAAATCAAAACTACAATGAGGGGGCTTCCCTGGTGGCACAGTGGTTGAGAGTCCGCCTGACGATGCAGGGGACACGGGTTCGTGCCCCGGTCCGGAAAGATCCCACATGTCGCGGAGCAGCTGGGCCCGTGAGCCATGGCCACTGAGCCTGCGCGTCCGGAGCCTGTGCTCCGCAACGGGAGAGGCCACAACAGTGAGAGGCCCGCGTACCACAAAAAAAATAAAAATAAAAAATAAAAATAAAAAAAAAAACTACAATGAGGTATCACCTCACACATGTTAGAATCGGCATCATCAGAAAACCTACAAACAACAAATTCTGGGGAGGGTGGGGACAAAAGGAGCCCTCTTCCACAATTGGTGGGAATGTAAATTGATACAGTCACTATGGAGAACAGTGTGGAGTTTCCTTAAAAAAACTAGAAATAGAATTACCATCTGATCCAGCAATCGCACTTCTGGGCATATACCCAGAGAAAACCATAAATCAAAAAGGCACATTCACCACAATGTTCATTGCAGCACTATTTACAATAGCCAGGTAAGGGAGCAAACTAAATACCCACAAACAGATGAATGGGTAAAGATGTGGTACATATATAAAATGGAATATTACTCGGCCATAAAAAGGAATGAAACTGGGTCATTTTTAGAGACATCGATGGATCTAGAGACTGTCATACAGAATGAAGTAAGTCAGAAAGAGGAAAACAAATATTGTATATTAATGCATATATGTGGAACCTAAAAAGTGGTACAGATGAACTGGTTTGCAGGGAAGAAATAGAGACACAGGTAGAGAACAAACTTATGGACACCAAGTGTGGGAAGCCATGGGGTGGTAGAGGTGGGATGAGTTGGGAGATTGGGATTGGCCTGCATACATGCATATGCATAAAATACATAACTAATAATAACCTGCTGTATAAAAAAATAAAACTAAATTTCAAAACTTTAAAAAATAAAATTTAAAAATAAAAGAGAAAAAAGTTCTTCCCTTCACACAGATGTATTTATAGGAATGTATTATTTCCATGCTTATATCTATAAATACATAAAAGAGGTATAAAATCTAACTTGAACCATAAACGAAAAAAAACCTGAACCCCCCAGTTATACAGAGGAAAGCCCTATCAGGGAACTTGCTCCAGTGGTAAACAATTCTGAAATTGGTCAGAGGTGGGGAATCATCTCCCATACAGCCAACAACCCACCCCGCATGCAAGGAGCGTCCTCATTGCAAAGCTGGGGGACCGTGCCGAGGCATCTCTGAATAAAGGTGAGCTGAGCCCCAGGCCAGCTGCTGCTGAACTGTTCCCACCCTTCCCAGGTAAAACACCTGAATATGTACAAGGGCATGAAATCCTAGAGGAAGGGCCGTGGAGCCACACCAGCGACAGCACACAGGCCAACTTGGTGCCTGCAGGCGAGGCAGGATGGTCCTGACCCTGGGCGCTCTTCTGGAAGCTTTCCATTTCCCTGCCTGAGATACCCCTCCTGTCCCGGACCCCACCCATTTTTTTCCTTCCTTACCTCAGCCCGGAGAGAAATTCCACTGGAACTTATGGGTGACACATCCTCTTCTTTACAGGTTGCAGCCTGGCAACTCCTGCACAAAGTCCAGCAGAGCCCCACACACACCGGGCCACCCACAAAGCCGTGGCCCCTCACACGCTCCCACCAGCAGAGCCCCGAGACTGCTGACGGGGCAGAGAATATGGAGTCAGGCACAGCTTCAGGGGCTATTGCTGCCTGGAGCGCTGTTTATATTGACCTCAACCAGGCACACCTGGGGAGGGCCGGCCGGCACGGTAAGGCTGCCCAGGACAGCTAATCCACAACCCTCAGGGAATCACATTGTTGAAAATGGACCTCGCTAAGGCAGAATAGAAGCCAAGGAAAATAAGGACACAATGCCATTTGCAGCACCATAGATGAGTCTAGAGGTAATCATGTGACATGTAGTAAGTCGGAAAGTGAAAGGCACATATCGTATCATATCACTTATAGGTGTTACCTAAAAATGGATACCAGGGCAGATATTTCCACGGAGAAGGGCAATCACATATTCATTAAACAAACTTATGGTTCACCAATGGAAAGGTGTGAGGATTGGTTTCATTACGATATTGAGGTTAACAGACATACAAACACAGGTGATATATATAATCACCAAAGAGCTACGGAATACCAAAAGACTACTCAACATTCTGTCATAACGTACATGGGAAAAGGATCCCAGGAAGAACAGACATCTGTATATGTGTAAAAGAACCACATCTACCATACCTACAACAAGCCAAACATTGTAATCAAACTTGCTGTAATAAAAAATAAAAAATTAAATTAAACACACGGACAAGAAGTAGTGAGACAAATTTGAGGGGCTTTTTCCTGTCACATTCGGTTCTAAATTCCAATCTAGAAGGCGACTTCCATTGAGGCTCTGTTGCCCTAGTAACCAGATATGAAAGAGAGAACTGCTGCCACCTTGTGGCCGTTTCACACAACAGCAGCTTTAATCCCAGCGCTAATGGTCAGTTGATATTCAAAATCATTGCAGGCCTGTAAATGACACCTGCCCTGAAAACAAATCCTGGGGTCACATATCGACCAAAAAATTTAAAGGACGTCCATATTTCAAAACGACCATTTCAAAAGGCATATTTTATGCACATTAATGTTCTGCTTCTTTTTCTTTCTTTCTTTTTTGGTTAAAAACACGGGAATGGAAAAAGGCTTCCCTCAGAATGGGCGAAAATAGTTGCAAACGAATCAATGTACAAAGGTTTAATCTCCAATATATATAAACAGCTCATGCAGCTTATTAAAAAAACAAACAACACAATACAAAATGGGCAGAAGATCTAAACAGACGTTTCTTCAAAGAAGACTCAGAGATGGCCAAGACGCACATGAAAAGCTGCTCAAGAGCACTAATTATTAGAGAAATGCAAATCAAAACTACAATGAGGTATCACCTCACACCTGTTAGAATCGGCATCATCAGAAAATCTACAAACAACAAATTCTGTGGAGGGTGTGGACAAAAGGAGCCCTCTTCCACTATTGGTGGGAATGTAAATTGATACAGTCACTATGGAGAACAGTATGGAGTTTCCTTTAAAAAACTAGAAATAGAATTACCATCTGACCCAGCAATCCCACTGTTGGGCATATACACCGAGACAACCATAAAACAAAAAGGCACATTCACCACAAGGTTCATTGCAGCACTATTTACAATAGCCAGGTAATGGAAGCAACCTAAATGCCCACAGACAGATGAATGGATAAAGATGGGGTACATATATAAAATGGAATATTACTCGGCCATAAAAAGGAATGAAACTGGGTCATTTGTAGAGACATCGAAGGATCTAGAGACTGTCATACAGAATGAAGTAAGTCAGAAAGAGGAAAACAAATATTGTATATTAATGCATATGTGTGGAACCTAAAAATGGTACAGATGAACTGTTTTGCAGGGCAGAAATAGAGACACAGAGGTAGAGAACAATCGTATGGACACCAATTGTGGGAAGCCATGGGGTGGTGGTGGTGGGATGAGTTGGGAGTTTGAGATTGACCTGTATACATGTATATGCATAAAACACATAACTAACAATAACCAGCTGAATAAAAAAGTAAATAAAATTAAATTTCAAAATTTTAAAATATAAAATTTAAAAATAAAACAGAAAAAATTGTTCCCTTCACACAGATGTATTTATAGGAATGAATTATTTCCATGCTTATATCTATAAATACATAAAAGAGGAATAAAATCTAACTTGAACCATAAACGAAAAAAAAACCTGAACCCACCAGTTATACAGAGGAAAACCCTATCAGGGCACTTGCTCCAGCGGTAAACAATTCTGAAATTGGTCAGAGGTGGGGAATCATCTCCCATACAGCCAGCAACCCACACCCCATGCAAGGAGCATCCACATGGCAAAGCTGGGGGACCATGCCGGGGCATCTCTGAATAAAGGTGAGCTGAGCCCCAGGCCAGCTGCTGCTGAACTGTTCCCACCCTTCCCAGGTCAAACACCTGAATATGTACAAAGGCTTGAAAGCCTAGAGGAAGGGCCGTGGAGCCACACCAGCGACAGCACGCAGGCCAACTTGGTGACTGCAGGCCAGCCAGGGTGATCCTGGCCCCGGGCGCTCTTCCGGAAGCTTTCCATTGTCCTGCCTGAGATACCCCATTTGTCCCGGCCCCCACTGCTTTTTTCCTTCCTCACCTCTGTCCGGAGAGAAATTCCAGCGGAAGTTATGGGTGACACATCCTCTTCTTTACAGGTGGCAGCCTGGCAACTCCTGCAGAAAGGCCAGCAGAACCCCACTCACACAGGGCCACCAACAATGCTGTGGCCCCTCACTCCCTCCCACCAGCACAGCCCCGAGACTGCTGACGGGGCAGAGAATATGGAGTCAGGAACAGCTTCAGGGGCTATTGCTGCCTGGAGCGCTGTTTATATTGACCTCAACCAGGCAGACCTGGGGAGGGCCGGCCGGCAGGTTAAGGCCGCCCAGGTCAGCTAATCCACAACCCTCAGGGAATCACATTGTTGAAAATGGACCTCGCTAAGGCAGAATAGAAGCCAAGGAAAATAAGGACACAATGCCATTTTCAGCACTGTAGATGAGTCTAGAGGTAATCACGTGACTTGTAGTAAGTCAGAAAGTGAAAGACACATATCATTTCATATCACTTATAGGTGTTACCTAAAATAGAAACCAGGGCAGTTATTTCCACTGAGAAGTGCAATCACAGATTCATTAAACAAACTTATAGTTCACCAATGGAAAGGTGTGAGGATTGGTTTCATTACGATATCGGGGTTAACAGACATATACAAACAGAGGTGACATATATAATCACCAAAGACCTACGGAATACCAAGAGAAGACTACTCAACGTTCTGTCATAACGTACATGGGAAAAGGATCCCAGGAAGTACAGACATCTGTATATGTGTAGAAGAACCACATCTTCCACACCTACAACAAGCCAAACATGGTAATCAAACTTGCTATAATAAAAAAAAAATTAAATTAAAAATACGAACAAGATGTAGGGAGTCAAACTTGAGGGGCTTTCTCCTGGCACATTCCATTCTAAATTCCAATGTAGAACACGACTTCCATTGAGGCTCTGTTGCCCTAGAAACCAGATGTGTTAAGGGAGAACTGCTGCCACGTAGTGGCCGTTTCACACAACAGCAGCTTTAATCCCAGTGCTAATGGTCAGTTGATATTCACAATCATTGCAGGCCTGTAAATGACACCTGCCCTGAAAACAAATCCTGGGGCCACATATCGACCAAAAAATTTAAAGGACGTCCATATTTCAAAATGACCGTTTCAAAAGGCGTATTTTATGCACATTAGTGTTCTGCTTCTCTTTCTTTCTTTCTTTTTTGGTTAAAAACACGGGAATGGAAAAAGGCATCCCTCAGAATGGGCGAAAATAGTTGCAAACGAATCAATGGACAAAGGTTTAATCTCCAATATATATAAACAGCTCATGCAGCTTAATATTAAAAAAACAAACAACCCAATACAAACATGGGCAGAATATCTAAAGAGACGTTTCTTCAAAGAAGACACAGAGATGGCTAAGACGCACATGAAAAGCTGCCCAAGAGCACTAATTATTAGAGAAATGCAAATTAAAACTACAATGAGGTATCACCTCACACCTGTTAGAATCGGCATCATCAGAAAATCTACAGACAACAAATTCTGGGGAGGGTGTGGAGAAAAGGAGCCCTCTTCCACTATTGTTGGGAATGTAAATTGATACAGTCACTATGGAGAACAGTATGGAGTTTCCTTAAAAAACATACAAATAGAAACCTTGACTTTCCCTAACCCTAACCATAGCCTGGAACGGAAACCTACCACCAACCGTGCACCTTATCTATGCGGTACACTAATCCTAATCCGTACGCTGGCACTAACCGGTGAGTCAACATGTACCCTGACTCTAACACCTTTCCGTACCCTCAGCTGTGCCCCAAACCTTGCCGTTGCCTATCCTTAACCTTAGCCCGGAACAGAAAACTACCATCAGCCCTACACCTTACCCTAAGCCGTACCCTAATCCTAATCCATACGTCAACACGTACCCTGACCCTAACACGTTTCCGTACCCTCACCTCTGCCATAAACCTTGCCGTTCCCTTACCTTAACCCTAGCCCGGAACGGAAAACTACCAACAACCCTACACCTTACCTTACGCCATACCCTAATCCTAATTCGTATGCTGACACTAACCTGTGCATCAACACGTACCCTGACCCTAACACGTTTCGTACCCTCACCTGTGCCCTAAACTTTGCCAGTCCCTAAACATAACCCTAGATTGGAACGGAAACCTACCACCAACCCTACACCTTACTCTATGCGGTACCCTAATCCTCATGCGTACGCTCACACTAACCCGTGAGTCAACACGTACCCTGAACCTAACACATTTCCGTACCATCACCTGTGCCCTATACCTTGCAATTCGCTATCCCTAACCCTACACCGGAATGTAAACCTACCGCCATCCGTACACCTTACTCTACGCCGTACCCTAATCCTAATGCGTACGATGACACTATTCCATGCATCAACATGCACCATGAACCTAACACGTTTCTGTACCCTCACCTGTGCCCTAAGCCTTGCCGTTCACTAACCCTAACCCTAGCCCTGAACTGAAACCCACCACCAGCCCTACACCATACCCTATGCCGTACCCTACTCCTTGCCTGTATGCTGGCACTGACCCGTGCGTGAGCACGTAGCCTGCCTCTCCCAAGTTTCCGTACCCTCACCTGTGCCCTTAGCCTTGCCGTTCCCTAACCCTAACCCTAGCCCAGAACGGAAACCCACCACCAGCCCTACACCTTACCCTACGTCGTACCCTACTCCTGGCCCATACGCTGGCACTGACCCATGCGTCAGCAGGTAGCCTGAACCTCCCACGTTTCTGTACCCTCACATGTGCACTAAAACTTGACGTTCCCTAACCCTAATCAAACCCCGGAATGGACACCCACCACCAGTCTTACACCTTACCCTACGCCGTACCCTACTCCTGGTCCACACCCTGGCACTGACCCGTGCTTCAGCATGTAGCCTGACCCTCCCACGTTTCCGTACCCTCACCTGTGCCCTAAGCCTTGCCGTTCCCTAACCCTAACCCTACACTTTACCCTATGCCATACCCTATTCCTGGGCCGTACGCTGGCACTGACACTTGCGTCAGCACGTAGCCTGACCCTCCCACGTTTCTGTACCCTCACCTGTGCCCTAAGCCTTGCCATTCCCTAACCCTAACCCTAGCTGGGCACGGAAACCCACCACCAGCCCTACACCTTACCCTACGCCGTACCATACTCCTGGGCCGTACACTGGAACTGACCCTTGTGTAAGCACGTAGCCTGCCACTCCCATGTTTCCATACCCTCACCTGTGCCCTAAGCCTTGCCGATCCCTAACCCTAACCCTACCCTGGAAGAGAAACCCACCACCAGCCCTACACCTTACCCTACGCCGTACCCTAATTCTGGCGCGTACGCTGGCACTGACCCGTGTGTCAGCACGTAGCGTGCCTCCCCCTCTTTTCCGTACCCTTACCTGTGCCCTAAGCCTTGCCGTTCCCTAACCCTAACCTTAGCCCGGAACGGTATCTCACAACCAGCCCTACACCTTACCCTACGCCGTTCCCTATTCCTGGCCCGTACGCTGGCACTGACCCGTGCGTCAGCACATAGCCTGACCCTCCCACGTTTCTGTACCCTCACCTGTGCCCTAAGCCTTGCCGTTCCCTAACCCTAACCCTAGCGCGGAATGGAAACCCACAACCAGCCCTACACCATACTTTAGTCCTGACCCGTACACTGGCACTGATACGTTTGTCAGCACGTAGCCTGCCTCTCCCACGTGTCCCTATGCTCACCTGTTCCCTCAATCTTGCCGTTCCCTAACCCTAACCCTAGCCCGGAACGGAAACCCACCACCAGCCCTACACGTTACCCTATGCTGTACCCTACTCCTGGCCCTTACGCTGGCACTGACACGTGCGTCAGCACACAGCCTGACCATCCCACGACCCTCCCAATACAGAAATGGGCAGAAGATCTCAAGAGACGTTTCTTCAAAGAAGACACAGAGATGGCCAAGACGCACATGAGAAGCTGCTCAAGAGCACTAATTATTAGAGAAATGCAAATCAAAACTACAACGAGGTATCACCTCACACCTGTTAGAATCGGCATCATCAGAAAATCTACAAACAACAAATTCTGGGGAGGGTGTGGACAAAAGGAGCCGTCTTTCACTATTGGTGGGAATGTAAATTGATAGAGTCACTATGGAGAACACTATGGAGTTTCCTTAAAAAATCTAGAAATAGAAATACCATCTGATCCAGCAATCCCACTTCTGGGCATATACCCAAAGAAAACCATAAATCAAAAAGGCACATTCACCACAATGTTCATTGCAGCACTATTTACAATAGCCAGGTAATGGAAGCAACCTAAATGCCCACAGACAGATGAATGGATAAAGATGGGGTACATATATAAAATGGAATATTACTCGGCCATAAAAAGGAATGAAACTGGGTCATTTGTAGAGACATCGATGGATCTAGAGACTGTCATACAGAATGAAGTAAGTCAGAAAGGGGAAAACAAATATTGTATATTAATGCATATATGTGGAACCTAAAAAATTGTACAGATGAACTGGTTTGCAGGGAAGAAATAGAGACACAGAGGTAGAGAACAAACGTATGGACACCAAGTGTGGGAAGCCATGGGGTGGTGGTGGTGGGATGAGTTGGGAGATTGAGATTGACCTGTATACATGTATATGCATAAAACACATAACTAATAATAACCAGCTGTATAAAAATGTAAATAAAATTAAATTTCAAAATTATAAAAAATAAAATTGAAACATAAAACAGAAAAAAGTTCTTACCTTCACACAGATGTATTTATAGGAATGAATTATTTCCATGCTTATATCTATAAATACATAAAAGAGGAATAAAAGCTAACTTGAACCATAAACGAAGAAAAGCCTGAACCGACCAGTTATACAGAGAAAAACACTATCAGGGCACTTGCTCCAACGGTAAACAATATTGAAATTGTTCAGAGGTGGGGAATCATCTCCCATACAGCCAGCAACCAACACCCCACACAAGGAGCTTCCTCATTGCAAGGCGGGGGTACCGAGCCGAGGCATCTCTGAACAAAGGTGAGCTGAGCCCCAGGCCAGCTGTTGCTGAACTGTTCCCACCCTTCCCAGGTAAAACACATGAATATGTACATGGGCTTGAAAGACTAGAGGAAGGGCCATAGAGCCACACCAGCGACAGCACGCAGGCCAACTTGGTGCCTGCAGGCCAGCCAGGGTGGTCCTGGCCACGGGCGCTCTTCCAGAAGCTTTCCATTGTCCTGCCTGCGTTACCAACCCTGTCCCGGCCCCCAATGCTATTTTCCTTCGTCACCTCAGTCCGGAGAGAAATTCCAGCGGAAGGTATGGGTGACACATCCTCCCCTTTACAGGAGGCAGCCTGGCATCTCCTGCAGAAAGGCCAGCAGAACCCCACTCACACCGGGCCACCCACAAAGCTGTGGCCCCTCACTCCCTCCCACCAGCACAGCCCCGAGACTGCTCACGGGGCAGTGAATATGGAGGCAGGCACAGCTTCAGGGGCTATTGCTGCATGGAGCGCTGTTTATATTGACCTCAACCAGGCACACCTTGGGGAGGCCGGTCGGCAGGATAAGGCTGCCCACGTCATCTAATCCACAACCCGCAGGGAATCACATTGTTGAAAAGGGACCTCGCTAAGTCAGAATAGAAGGCAAGGAAAAAACGGACACAATGCCTTTTGCAGCACCGTAGATGAGTCTAGAGGTAATCACGTGACATGTAGTAAGTCAGAAAGTGAACGACACATATCGTATCATATCACTTATAGGTGTTACCTAAAAATGGATACCAGGGCAGATATTTCCACGGAGAAGGGCAATCACAGATTCATTAAACAAACTTATGGTTCACCAATGGAAAGGTGTGAGGATTGGTTTCATTACGATATTGGGGTTGACAGACATATACAAACACAGGTGACATATATAATCACCTAAGACCTACGGAATATAAAGAGAAGACTACTCAACATTCTGTCATAACGTACATGGGCAAAGGATCCCAGGAAGAACAGACATCTGTATATGTGTAAAAGAACCACATCTTCCACACCTACAACAAGCCAAACATTGTAATCAAACTTGCTATAATAAAAAATAAAAAATTAAATTAAAAACACGAACAAGAAGTAGTGAGACAAACATGAGGGGCTTTCTCCTGGCACATTCCATTCTAAATTCCAATCTAGAACACGACTTCCATTGAGGCTCTGTTGCACTAATAACCAGATTTGAAAGAGAGAACTGCTGCCACCTTGTGGCCTTTTCACACAACAGCAGCTTTAATCCCAGCGCTAAAGGTCAGTTGATATTCAAAATCATTGCAGGCCTGTAAATTACACCTGCCCTGAAAACAAATTCTGGGGTCACATATCGACCAAAAAATTCAAAGGACGTCCATATTTCAAAACGACCGTTTCAAAAGCCATATTTTACGCACATTAGTGTTCTGCTTCTTTGTCTTTCTTTCTTTATTGGTTAAAAAAACGGGAATGGAAAAAGGCATCCCTCAGAAAGGGCGAAAATCGTTGCAAACCAATCAATGGACAAAGGTTTACTCTCCAATATATATAAACAGCTCATGCGGCTTAATATTAAAAAAACAAAAAAAACAATACAAAATGGGCAGAAGATCTAAAGAGAGGTTTCTTCAAAGAAGACACAGAGAGGACCAAGACGCACATGAAAAGCTGCTCAAGAGCACTAATTATTAGAGAAATGCAAATCAAAACTACAATGAGGTATCACCTCACACCTGTTAGAATCGGCATCATCAGAAAATCTACAAACAACAAT
Source organism: Mesoplodon bidens (assembly GCF_964165515.1). Lineage (NCBI taxonomy): Eukaryota > Metazoa > Chordata > Mammalia > Artiodactyla > Ziphiidae > Mesoplodon > Mesoplodon bidens. The sequence goes on along the minus strand of NW_027671428.1, from coordinate 732,878 downwards.
TTCTGGGGAGGGTGGGGACAAAAGGATCCCTCTTCCACTATTGGTGGGAATGTAAATTGATACAGTCACTATGGAGACCACTATGGAGTTTCCTTAAAAAAACTAGAAATAGAATTACCATCTGATCCAGCAATTCCACTTCTGGGCATATACCCAAAGAAAACCATAAATCAAAAAGGCACATTCACCACAATGTTCATTGCAGCACTATTTACAATAGCCAGGTAATGGAAGCAACCTAAACGCCCAAAGACAGATGAATGGATAAAGATGGGGTACATATATAAAATGGAATATCACTCGGCCATAAAAAGGAATGAATCTGGGTCATTTGTAGAGACATCGATGGATCTAGAGACTGTCATACAGAATGAAGTAAGTCAGAAAGGGGAAAACAAATATTGTATATTAATGCATATATGTGGAACCTAAAAAATTGTACAGATGAACTGGTTTGCAGGGAAGAAATAGAGACACAGAGGTAGAGAACAAACGTATGGACACCAAGTGTGGGAAGCCATTGGGTGGTGGTGGTGGGATGAGTTGGGAGATTGAGATTGACCTGTATACATGTATATGCATAAAACACATAACTAATAATAACCAGCTGTATAAAAAAGTAAATAAAATTAAATTTCAAAATTATAAAAAATAAAATTGTAACATAAAACAGAAAAAAGTTCTTACCTTCACACAGATGTATTTATAGGAATGAATTATTTCCATGCTTATATCTATAAATACATAAAAGAGGAATAAAAGCTAACTTGAACCATAAACGAAGAAAAACCTGAACCGACCAGTTATACAGAGAAAAACACTATCAGGGCACTTGCTCCAACGGTAAACAATATTGAAATTGTTCAGAGGTGGGGAATCATCTCCCATACAGCCAGCAACCCACACCCCACACAAGGAGCTTCCTCATTGCAAAGCGGGGGTACCGAGCCGAGGCATCTCTGAACAAAGGTGAGCTGAGCCCCAGGCCAGCTGTTGCTGAACTGTTCCCACCCTTCCCAGGTAAAACACCTGAATATGTACAAGAGCTTGAAAGACTAGAGGAAGGGCCGTGGAGCCACACCAGCGACAGCACGCAGGCCAACTTGGTGCCTGCAGGCCAGCCAGGGTGGTCCTGGCCCCGGGCGCTCTTCCGGAAGCTTTCCATTGTACTGCCTGAGATACCCCACTTGTCCCGGCCCCCACTGCTTTTTTCCTTCCTCACCTCTGTCCGGAGAGAAATTCCAGCGGAAGGTATGGGTGACACATCCTCCTCCTTACAGGAGGCAGCCTGGCAACTCCTTCAGAAAGGCCAGCAGAAGCCCACTCACACCGGGCCACCAACAAAGCTGAGGCCCCTCACTCCCTCCCACCAGCACAGCCCCGAGACTGCTCACGGGGCAGAGAATATGGAGGCAGGCACAGCTTCAGGGGCTATTGCTGCATGGAGCGCTGTTTATATTGACCTCAACCAGGCACACCTTGGGGAGGCCGGTCGGCAGGATAAGGCTGCCCACGTCATCTAATCCACAACCCGCAGGGAATCACATTGTTGAAAAGGGACCTCGCTAAGTCAGAATAGAAGGCAAGGAAAAAACGGACACAATGCCTTTTGCAGCACCGTAGATGAGTCTAGAGGTAATCACGTGACATGTAGTAAGTCAGAAAGTGAACGACACATATCGTATCATATCACTTATAGGTGTTACCTAAAAATGGATACCAGGGCAGATATTTCCACGGAGAAGGGCAATCACAGATTCATTAAACAAACTTATGGTTCACCAATGGAAAGGTGTGAGGATTGGTTTCATTACGATATTGGGGTTGACAGACATATACAAACACAGGTGACATATATAATCACCTAAGACCTACGGAATACAAAGAGAAGACTACTCAACATTCTGTCATAACGAACATGGGAAAAGGATCCCAGGAAGAACAGACATCTGTATATGTGTAAAAGAACCACATCTTCCACACCTACAACAAGCCAAACATTGTAATCAAACTTGCTATAATAAAAAATAAAAAATTAATTAAAAACACGAACAAGAAGTAGTGAGACAAACATGAGGGGCTTTCTCCTGGCACATTCCATTCTAAATTCCAATCTAGAACACGACTTCCATTGAGGCTCTGTTGCACTAATAACCAGATTTGAAAGAGAGAACTGCTGCCACCTTGTGGCCGTTTCACACAACAGCAGCTTTAATCCCAGCGCTAAAGGTCAGTTGATATTCAAAATCATTGCAGGCCTGTAAATGACACCTGCCCTGAAAACAAATTCTGGGGTCACATATCGACCAAAAATTTCAAAGGACGTCCATATTTCAAAACGACCGTTTCAAAAGCCATATTTTACGCACATTAGTGTTCTACTTCTTTGTCTTTCTTTCTTTATTGGTTAAAAAAACGGGAATGGAAAAAGGCATCCCTCAGAAAGGGCGAAAATCGTTGCAAACCAAGCAATGGACAAAGGTTTACTCTCCAATATATATAAACAGCTCATGTGGCTTAATATTAAAAAAACAAACAAACCAATACAAAAATGGGCAGAAGATCTAAAGAGACGTTTCTTCAAAGAAGACACAGAGAGGACCAAGACGCACATGAAAAGCTGCTCAAGAGCACTAATTATTAGAGAAATGCAAATCAAAACTACAATGAGGTATCACCTCACACCTGTTAGAATCGGCATCATCAGAAAATCTACAAACAACAAATTCTGGGGAGGGTGGGGACAAAAGGATCCCTCTTCCACTATTGGTGGGAATGTAAATTGATACAGTCACTATGGAGACCACTATGGAGTTTCCTTAAAAAAACTAGAAATAGAATTACCATCTGATCCAGCAATCCCACTTCTGGGCATATACCCAGAGAAAACCATAAATCAAAAAGGCACATTCACCACAATGTTCATTGCAGCACTATTTACAATAGCCAGGTAATGGAAGCAACCTAAATGCCCACATCAGATGAATGGGTAAAGAAGTGGTACTTGTATAAAATGGAATATTACTCAGCCATAAAAAGGAATGAAACTGGGTCATTTGTAGAGACATCGATGGATGTAGAGACTGTCATACAGAATGAAGTAAGTCAGAAAGAGGACAAATATTGTATATTAATGCATATATGTGGAACCTAAAAACTGGTACAGATGAACTGGTTTGCAGGGAAGAAATAGAGACAGAGGTAGAGAACAAACGTATGGACAACAAGTGTGGGAAGCCATGGTGTGGTGGTGGTGGGATGAGTTGGGAGATTGGGATTGACCTGCATACATGTATATGCATAAAATACATAACTGATAATAACCTGCTGTATAAAAAAGTAAATAAAATTAAATTTCAAAATTTACAAAAATAAAATTTAAAAATAATACAGAAAAAAGTTCTTCCCTTCACACAGATGTATTTATAGGAATGAATTATTTCCATGCTTATATCTATAAATACATAACAGAGGAATAAAATCTAACTTGAACCATAAAAGAAAAAAAAAAACCTGAACCCACCAGTTATACAGAGGAAAACCCTATCAGGGCACTTGATCCAGCGGTAAACAATTCTGAAATTGGTCAGAGGTGGGGAATCATCTCCCATACAGCCAGCAACCCACACCCCACGCAAGGAGCGTCCTCATTGCAAAGCTGGGGGACCGTGCCGAGGCATCTCTGAATAAACATGAGCTGAGCCCCAGGCCAGCTACTGCTGAACTGTTCCCACCCTTCCCAGGTAAAACACCTGAATATGTACAAGGGCTTGAAAGACTAGGGGAAGGGTCGTGGAGCCACACCAGCAACAACACACAGGCCAACTTGGTGCCTGCAGGCCAGCCAGGGTGGTCCTGCCCCCGGACGCTCTTCCGGAAGCTTTCCATTGTGCTGCCTGAGATACCCCACCTGTCCCGGCCCCCACTGCTTTTTTCCTTCCTCACCTCTGTCCGGAGAGAAATTCCAGCGGAAGGTATGGGTGACACATCCTCTTCTTTACAGGTGGCAGCTTGGCAACTCCTGCAGAAAGGCCAGCAGAACTCCACTCACACCGGGCCACCAACAAAGTTGTGGCCCCTCACTCCCTCCCACCAGCACAGCCCCGAGATGGCTCACGGGGCAAAGAATATGGAGGCAGGCACAGCTTCAGGGGCTATTGCTGCCTGGAGCGCTGTTTATATTGACCTCAACCAGGCACACCTGGGGAGGGCCGGCCGGCAGGGTAAGGCTGCCCAGGTCAGCTAATCCACAACCCTCAGGGAATCACATTGTTGAAAATGGACCTCGCTAAGGGAGAATAGAAGCCAAGGAAAAAAAGGACACAATGCCATTTGCAGCACCGTAGATGAGCCTAGAGGTTATCACATGACTTGTTGTAAGTCAGAAAGTGAAAGACACATATCGTATCATATCACTTATAGGTGTTACCTAAAAATGGATACCAGGGCAGTTATTTCCACGGAGAAGGGCAATCACAGATTCATTAAACAAACTTATGGTTCACCAATGGAAAGGTGTGGGGATGGGTTTCATTACGATATTGGGGTTAACAGACATATACAAACACAGGTGACATAGATAATCACCAAAGACCTACGGAATACAAAGAGAGGACTACTCAACGTTCTGTCATAACGTACATGGGAAAAGGATCCCAGGAAGAACAGACATCTGTATATGTGTAAAAGAACCACATCTTCAACACCTACAACAAGCCAAGCATTGTAATCAAACTTGCTGTAATAAAAAATAAAAAATTAAATTAAAAACACGAACAAGAAGTAGTGAGACAAACTTGAGGGGCTTTCTCCTGGCACATTCCATTCTAAATTCCAATCTAGAACACGACTTCCATTGAGGCTCTGTTGCACTAATAACCAGATTTGAAAGAGAGAACTGCTGCCACCTTGTGGCCGTTTCACACAACAGCAGCTTTAATCCCAGCGCTAAAGGTCAGTTGATATTCAAAATCATTGCAGGCGTGTAAATGACACCTGCCCTGAAAACAAATCCTGGGGTCACATATCGACCAAAAAATTCAAAGGACGTCCATATTTCAAAACGACCGTTTCAAAAGCCATATTTTACGCACATTAGTGTTCTGCTTCTTTGTCTTTCTTTCTTTTTTGTTTAAAAAAACGGGAATGGAAAAAGGCATCCCTCAGAAAGGGCGAAAATCGTTGCAATGAATCAATGGACAAAGGTTTACTCTCCAATATATATAAACATCTCATGCGGCTTAATATTAAAAAAAACAAACAACCCAATACAAAAATGGGCAGAAGATCTAAAGAGACGTTTCTTCAAGGAAGACACAGAGATGGCCAAGACGCACATGAAAAGATGCTCAACAGCACTAATTATTAGAGAAATGCAAATCAAAACTACAATGACGTATCACCTCACACCTGTTAGAATCGGCATCATAAGAAAATCTACAAAGAACAAATTCTGGGGAGGGTGGGGACAAAAGGATCCCTCTTCCACTATTGTTGGGAATGTAAATTGATACAGTCACTATGGAGAACACTATGCAGTTTCCTTAAAAAAACTAGAAATAGAATTACCATCTGATCCAGCAATCCCACTTCTGGGCATATACCCAGAGAAAACCATAAATCAAAAAGGCACATTCACCACAATGTTCATTGCAGCACTATTTACAATAGCCAGGTAATGGAAGCAACCTAAATGCCCACAGACAGATGAATGGATAAAGATGTATTATATGTATAAAATGGGATATTACTCAGCCATAAAAAGGAATGAAACTGGGTCATTTTTAGAGACATCGATGGATCTAGAGACTGTCATACAGAATGAAGTAAGTCAGAAAGAGGACAAATATTGTATATTAATGCATATATGTGGAACCTAAAAACTGGTACAGATGAACTGGTTTGCAGGGAAGAAATAGAGACAGAGGTAGAGAACAAACGTATGGACACCAAGTGTGGGAAGCCATGGTGTGGTGGTGGTGGTGGGATGAGTTGGGAGATTGGGATTGACCTGCATACATGTATATGCATAAAATACATAACTGATAATAACCTGCTGTATAAAAAAGTAAATAAAATTAAATTTCAAAATTTTCAAATATAAAATTTAAAAATAATACAGAAAAAAGTTCTTCCCTTCACACAGATGTATTTATACGAATGAATTATTTCCATGCTTATATCTATAAATACATAAAAGAGGAATAAAATCTAACTTGAAACATAAAAGAAAAAAAAACCTGAACCCACCAGTTATACAGAGGAAAACCCTATCAGGGCACTTGCTCCAGTGGTAAACAATTCTGAAATTGGTCAGAGGTGGGGAATCATCTCCCATACAGCCAGCAATCCACACCCCATGCAAGGAGCGTCCTCATTGCAAAGCTGGGGGATCGTGCCGAGGCATCTCTGAATAAAGGTGAGCTGAGGCCCAGCAGAGCTGCTGCTGAACTGTTCCCACCCTTCCCAGGTAAAACACCTGAATATGTACAAGGGCTTGAAAGACTAGAGGAAGGGCCGTGGAGCCACACCAGCAACAGCACGCAGGCCAACTTGGTGCCTGCAGGCCAGCCACGGTGGTCCTGCCCCCGGGCGCTCTAACGGAAGCTTTCCATTGTCCTGCCTGAGATACCCCACCTGTCCCGGCCCCCACTGCTTTTTTCCTTCCTCACCTCTGTCCGGAGAGAAATTCCACCGGAAGGTATGGGTGACACATCCTCTTCTTTACAGGTGGCAGCCTGGCACTCCTGCAGAAAGGCCAGCAGAACCCCACTCACACCGGGCCACCAACAAAGCTGTGGCCCCTCATTCCCTCCCACCAGCACAGCCCCGAGACTGCTGACGGGGCAGAGAATATGGAGTCAGGCACAGCTTCAGGGGCTATTGCTGCCTGGAGCGCTGTTTATATTGACCTCAACCAGGCACACCTGGGGAGGGCCGGCCGGCAGGGTAAGGCTGCCCAGGTCAGCTAATCCACAACACTCAGGGAATCACATTGTTGAAAATGGACCTTGCTAAGGCAGAAGAGAAGCCAAGGAAAAAAGGGACACAATGCCATTTGCACCACCGTAGATGAGTCTAGAGGTAATCACGTGACTTGTAGTAAGTCAGAAAGTGAAAGACACATATCATATCAAATCACTTATAGGTGTTACCTAAAAATGGACACCAGGGCAGATATTTCCACCGAGAAGGGCAATCAGAGATTCATTAAACAAACTTATGGTTCACCAATGGAAAGGTGTGAGGATTGGTTTCATTACGATATTGGGGTTAACAGACATATACAAACACAGGTGACATAGATAATCACCTAAGACCTACGGAATACAAAGAGAGGACTACTCAACATTCTGTCATAATGTACATGGGCAAAGGATCCCAGGAAGAACAGACATCTGTATATGTGTAAAAGAACAACATCTTCCACACCTACAACAAGCCAAACATTGTAATCAAACTTGCTGTAATAAAAAATAAAAAATTAAATTAAAAACACGAACAAGAAGTAGTGAGACAAACTTGAGGGGCTTTCTCCTGGCACATTCCATTCTAAATTCCAATCTAGAACAAGACTTCCATTGAGGCTCTGTTGCACTAATAACCAGATTTGAAAGAGAGAACTGCTGCCACCTTGTGGCCGTTTCACACAACAGCAGCATTAATCCCAGCGCTAAAGGTCAGTTGATATTCAAAATCATTGCAGGCCTCTAAATGACACCTGCCCTGAAAACAAATCCTGGGGTCACATATCGACCAAAATATTCAAAGGACGTCCATATTTCAAAATGACCGTTTCAAAAGGCATATTTTCTGCACATTAGTGTTCTGCTTCTTTTTCTTTCTTTCTTTTTTGGTTAAAAACACGGGAAAAGGGCTTCCCTGGTGGCGCAGTGGTTGAGAGTCCGCCTGCCAATGCAGGGGACACGGGTTCGTGCCCCTATCCAGGAAGACCCCACATGCCGTGGAGCGGCTGGGCCCGCAAGCCATGGCCGCGGGGCCTGTGTGTCCGGAGCCTGTGCTCCGCAACGGGAGAGGCCACAGCAGTGAGAAGCCCGCGTACAGCAAAAAAAAAAAAAAAAAAAAAAAAAAAAAAAACACGGGAATGGAAAAATGCATCCCTCAGAAGGGGCGAAAATAGTTGCTAACGAATCAATGGACAAAGGTTTAATCTCCAATATATATAAACAGCTCATGCAGCTTATTAAAAAAACAAACAACCCAATACAAAAATGGGCAGAAGATCTAAAGAGACGTTTCTTCAAAGAAGACACAGAGATGGCCAAGACGCACATGAAAAGCTGCTCAAGAGCACTAATTATTAGAGAAATGCAAATCAAAACTACAATGAGGTATCACCTCACACCTGTTAGAATCGGCATCGTTAGAAAATCTACAAACAAATTCTGGGGAGGGTGTGGACAAAAGGAGCCCTCTTCCACTATGGTGGGAATGTAAATTGATACAGTCACTATGGAGAACAGTATGGAGTTTCCTTAAAAGAACTAGAAATAGAAACCTTGACTTTCCCTAACCCTAACCATAGCCCGGAACGGAATCCTACCACCAACCCTACACCTTATCTATGCCCTACACTAATCCTAATCCGTACGCTGGCACTAACCAGTGAGTCAACACGTACCCTGACCCTAACACGTTTCCATACCCTCAGCTGTGCCCTAAAACTTGTCGTTGCCTATCCTTAACCTTAGCCCGGAACGGAAACCTACCATCAGCCCTACACCTTACCCTAAGCTGTACCCTAATCCTAATTCATACATCAACACGTACCCTGACCCTAACACGTTTCCGTACCCTCACCTCTGCCATAAACCTTGCCGTTCCCTAACCCTAACCCTAGCCCGGAACGGAAACCTACCACCAACCCTACACCTTACCTTACGCCGTACCCTAATCCTAATTCGTATGCTGACACTAACCTGTGCATCAACACATACCCTGACCCTAACACGTTTCGTTCCCTCACCTGTGCCCTAAACTTTGCCGGTCCCTAAACATAACCCTAGACTGGAACGGAAATGTACCACCAACCCTACACCTTACTCTATGTGGTACCCTAATCCTCATGCGTATGCTGACACTAACCCGTGAGTCAACACGTACCCTGAACCTAACACATTTCTGTACCATCACCTGTGCCCAAAACCTTGCAATTCGCTAACCCTAACCCTACAACGGAATGGAAACCTACCGCCCTCCGTACACCTTACCCTACGCCGTACCCTAATCCTAATGTGTATGATGACACTATTCCATGTATCAACATGTATCATGGCCCTAACACGTTTCTGTACAGTCACCTGTACCCTAAACCTTGCCGTACCCTAACACTAACCCTAGCCCAGAATGGAAAACTACCACAAACCGTACAGCATACCCTACACGGTACCCTAATCCTAATCCGTACACTGACACTAACCCGTGCGTCAACACGTACACTGACCCTAACACTTTTCCGTTCCCTCACCTATGCCCTAAACCTTGCCGTTCCATAACACTAACCCTAGCCTGGAACGGAAACCTACCACCAACCCTAGACCTTAACCTACGAAGGACCATAAACCTACTCCGTACGCTGACACTAACACATGCGTCAACACTTACCCTGACCCTAACACGTTTCCGTACCTTCACCTGTGACCTAAACCTTGCCATTCCCTAACCCTAACCCTAGACCACTATGGAAACCTACCACCAAGCCTACACCTTACCCTAAGCCGTACCCTAATGCTAATCCATATGTCAACACGTACCCTGACACTAACACGTTTCCATACCCTCATCTGTGCCCAAAACCTTGCCGTTCCCTAACACTAACCCTATCCTGAAACGGAAAACTACCACCAACCATACACTTTACCCTATGCCGCACCATAATCCTCATCTGTACGTTCACACTAACCCGTGCGTCAACACGTACCCTGAGCCTAACACGTTTCAATACCCTCACGTGTGCCCTAAACCTTGCCGTTCCCTAACCCTAAACCTAGCCAAGAACGGAAACCCACCACCAGCCCTACACCTTACCCTACGACGTACACTACTCCTGGCCCGTACGCTGGCACTGACCCGTGCGTCAGCACATAGCCTGACTCTCCCACGTTTCCGTACCCGCACCTGTGCCCTAAGACTTGCCGTTCCCTAACCCTAACCCTAGCCCGGAAAGGAAGCCCACCACCAGCCCTACACCTTTCCCTACGCCGTAGCCTACGACTGGCCCATACGCTGGCACTGACACGTGTGTCAGCACGTAGCATGACCCTCCCACGTTTCCATACACTCACCTGTGCCCTAAGCCTTGATATTCCCTAACCCTAACCCTAGCCCAGAAAGGAAAACAACCACCAGCCCTACACCTTACCCTACGTTGATGCCTACTCCTGGCCTGTACGCTGGCACTGACCCGTGCGTCAGCACATAGCCTGACCCTCCACCATTTCCGTACCCTCAACTGTGCCCAAAGTCTTGTCCTTCCCTAACCCTAACCCTAGCCCAGAACAGAAACCCACCACCAGCCCTACAGCTTACCCTATGCCGTAGCCTAATCTTGGCCCGTACGCTGGCACTGATCCGTGCGTCAGCACGTAGCCTGACCTTCCCACGTTCCCGTACCCTCACCTGTGTCCTAAGCCTTGCCGTTCCATAACCCTAACCATAACCCCAAACGGAAACCCACCACCAGCCCTAAACCTTACCCTACGCCGTACCCTACACCTGGCCCGTACGCTGGCACTGATCCATGCGTCAGCATGTAGCCTAACCCTCCCACTTTTCCTTACCCTCACCTGTTCCCTAAGCATTGCCGATCCCTAACTCTAACCCTAGCCCGGAACGGAAACCAACCACCAGCCCTACACCATACCCTACGTCGTAGCCTACTGCTGGCCCGTAAGCTGGCACTCTCCCATGTGTCAGCCCGTAGCCTGCCTCTCCCACGTTTCCGTACCCTCACCTGTGACCTAAGCCTTGCACTTCCCTACCTCTAACCGTAGCCCGGAACGGAAACCACCACCAGCCCTACACATTACGCTATGCCGTACCCTACTCCTGGCCCGTACGCTGGCACTGACCCATTCTTCAGCACGTATCCTGACCTTCCCACGTTTCCGTACCCTCACCTGTGTCCTAAGCCTTAACGTTCCCTAACCCTAACCCTAGACCGGAATGGACACCCACCACCGCCCTTACACCATACCCAATGCCGTACCCTACTCCTGGTCCACACCCTGGCACCGACCCGTTCTTCAGCATGTAGCCTGACCCTCCCACGTTTCCGTACCCTCACCTGTGCCCTAAGCCTTGCCGTTCCCTAACCCTAACCCGGAACATAAACCCACCACCAGCCCTAAACCTTACCCTACGCTGTACCCTACTCCTGGACCCTACGCTGGCAATGACCTGTGCATCAGCACGTAGCCTGCCTCTCCCACGTTTCCATACCCTCACCTGTGTCCTAAGCCTTGCCGTTCCCTAACCCTAACCCTAGCCTGGAACGGAAACCCACCACCAGCCCTAAACCTTACGCTACGACGTACCCTAATCCTGGCCCGTACGCTGGCACAGACCCGTGCGTCAACACATAGCCTGGCACTCCCACGTTTCCGTACGTTCACCTGTGCCCTAAGCCTTGCTGTTCCCTCACCCTAACCCTAGCCAGGAACGGAAACCCACCACCAGCCCTAAACCTTACCCTACGCCATACCCTACTCCTGGCCCGTACGCTGGCACTGACCCGTGCGTCAGCACGTAGCCTGACCCTCCCACGTTTCCTTACGTTCACCTGTGCCCTAAGCCTTGCCATTCCCTAACCCTAACCCTAGCCCGGAACGGTATCTCACAACCAGCCCTACACCTTACCCTATGTCGTTCCCTATTCCTGGCCCGTACGCTGGCACTGACCCGTGCGTCAGCACATAGCCGGACCCTCCCACGTTTCCGTACCCTCACCTGTGCCCTAAGCCTTGTCATTCCCTAACCCTAACCCTAGCACAGAACGGAAACCCACCACCAGCCCTACACATTAGCCTACGCCGTAGCCTATTCCTGGCCCGTACATTGGCACTGACCCATGCGTAAGAACGTAGCCTGACCATCCCACGTTTCCGTACCCTCACCTGGGCCCTAAGCCTTGCCGTTCCCAAACCCTAAACCTAGCCCGGAACGGAAACCACCACCAGACCTACACCTTACCCTACGCAGTACCCTACTCCTGGCCCTTACGCTGGCACTGACACGTGCGTGAGCACATAGCCTTACCCTCCAACCACCCTCCCAATACAGAAATGGTCAGAAGATCTCATGAGACGATCCTTCAAAGAAGACACAGACATGGCCAAGACGCAGATGAAAAGCTGCTCAACATCACTAATTATTAGAGAAATGCAAATCAAAACTACAATGAGGGGGCTTCCCTTGTGGCGCAGTGGTTGAGAGTCCGTCTGCCGATGCAGGGGACACGGGTTCGTGCCCCGGTCCGGGAAGATCCCTCATGTCGTGGAGCAGCTGGGCCCGTGAGCCATGGCCACTGAGCCTGCGCGTCCGGAGCCTGTGCTCCGCAACGGGACAGGCCACAACAGTGAGAGGCCCGCGTACAACAACAACAACAAAAAAAAAAAAAAAAAAAAAAAACTACAATGAGGTATCACCTCACACATGTTAGAATCGGCATCATCAGAAAACCTAAAAAAAACAAATTCTGGTGAGGGTGTGGACAAAAGGAGCCCTCATCCACTATTGGTGGGAATGTAAATTGATACAGTCACTATGGAGAACAGTGTGGAGTTTCCTTAAAAAAACTAGAAATAGAATTACCATCTGATCCAGCAATCGCACTTCTGGGCATATACCCAGAGAAAACCATAAATCAAAAAGGCACATTCACCACAATGTTCATTGCAGCACTATTTACAATAGCCAGGTAAGGGACCAAACTAAATACCCACAAACAGATGAATGGGTAAAGATGTGGTACATATATAAAATGGAATATTACTCGGCCATAAAAAGGAATGAAACTGGGTCATTTTTAGAGACATCGATGGATCTAGAGACTGTCATACAGAATGAAGTAAGTCAGAAAGAGGAAAACAAATATTGTATATTAATGCATATATGTGGAACCTAAAAAGTGGTACAGATGAACTGGTTTGCAGGGAAGAAATAGAGACACAGTTAGAGAACAAACTTATGGACACCAAGTGTGGGAAGCCATGGGGTGGTAGAGGTGGGATGAGTTGGGAGATTGGGATTGGCCTGCATACATGCATATACATAAAATACATAACTAATAATAACCCGCTGTATAAAAAAATAAAACTAAATTTCAAAATTTTAAAAAATAAAATTTAAAATTAAAAGAGAAAAAAGTTCTTCCCTTCACACAGATGTATTTATAGGAATGTATTATTTCCATGCTTATATCTATAAATACATAAAAGAGGTATAAAATCTAACTTGAACCATAAACGAAAAAATACCTGAACCCACCAGTTATACAGAGGAAAGCCCTATCAGGGAACTTGCTCCAGCGGTAAACAATTCTGAAATTGGTCAGAGGTGGGGAATCATCTCCCATACAGCCAGCAACTCACCCCGCATGCAAGGAGCGTCCTCATTGCAAAGCTGGGGGACCGTGCCGAGGCATCACTGAATAAAGGTAAGCTGAGCCCCAGGCCAGCTGCAGCTGAACTGTTCCCACCCTTCCCAGGTAAAACACCTGAATATGTACAAGGGCATGAAATCCTAGAGGAAGAGCCGTGGAGCCACACCAGCGACAGCACACAGGCCAACTTGGTGCCTGCAGGCGAGGCAGGATGGTCCTGACCCCGGGTGCTCTTCCGGAAGCTTTCCATTTCCCTGCCTGAGATACCACTCCTGTCCCGGACCCCTCCCCTTTTTTTCCTTCCTTACCTCAGCCCGGAGAGAAATTCCAGTGGAACTTATGGGTGACACATCCTCTTCTTTACAGGTGGCAGCCTGGCAACACCTGCACAAAGTCCAGCAGAGCCCCACACACACCGGGCCACCCACAAAGCCGTGGCCCCTCACACGCTCCCACCAGCAGAGCCCCGAGACTGCTGACGGGGCAGAGAATATGGAGACAGGCACAGCTTCAGGGGCTATTGCTGCCTGGAGCGCTGTTTATATTGACCTCATCCAGGCACACCTGGGGAGGGCCGGCCGGCACGGTAAGGCTGCCCAGGTCAGCTAATCCACAACCCTCAGGGAATCACATTGTTGAAAATGGACCTCGCTAAGGCAGAATAGAAGCGAAGGAAAATAAGGACACAATGCCATTTGCAGCACCGTAGATGAGTCTAGAGGTAATCACGTGACATGTAGTAAGTCAGAAAGTGAAAGGCACATATCGTATCATATCACTTATAGGTGTTACCTAAAATAGAAACCAGGGCAGTCATTTACACTGAGAAGTGCAATCATAGATTCATTAAACAAACTTATGGTTCACCAATGGAAAGGTGTGAGGAGTCGTTTCATTACGATATCGGGGTTAACAGACATATACAAACAGAGGTGACATATATAATCACCAAAGACCTACGGAATACCAAGAGAAGACTACTCAACATTCTGTCATAACGTACATGGGAAAAGGATCCCAGGAAGTACAGACATCTGTATATGTGTAAAAGAACCACATCTTCCACACCTACAACAAGCCAAACATTGTAATCAAACTTGCTATAATAAAAAAAAATTAAATTAAAAATACGAACAAGAAGTAGGGAGTCAAACTTGAGGGGCTTTCTCCTGGCACATTCCATTCTAAATTCCAATGTAGAACACGACGTCCATTGAGGCTCTGTTTCCCTAGTAACCAGATGTGTTAAGGGAGAACTGCTGCCACCTAGTGCCCGTTTCACACAACAGCAGCTTTAATCCCAGTGCTAATGGTCAGTTGGTATTCAAAATCATTGCAGGCCTGTAAATGACACCTGCCCTGAAAACAAATCCTTGGGCCACATATCGACCACAAAATTTAAAGGACATCCATATTTCAAAACGACCGTTTCAAAAGGCATATTTTATGCACATTAGTGTTCTGCTTCTTTTTCTTTCTTTCTTTTTTGGTTAAAAACACGGGAATGGAAAAAGGCATCCCTCAGAAGGGGCGAAAATAGTTGCAAACGAATCAATGGACAAAGGTTTAATCTCCAATATATATAAACAGCTCATGCAGCTTAATATTAAAAAAAACAAACAACCCAATACAAAAATGGGCAGAATATCTAAAGAGACGTTTCTTTAAAGAAGACACAGAGATGGCTAAGACGCACATGAAAAGCTGCTGAACAGCAGTAATTATTAGAGATATGCAAATCAAAACTATAATGAGGTATGACCTCACACCTGTTAGAATCGGCATCATCAGAAAATCTACAAACAACAAATTCTGGGGAGGGTGCGGACAAAAGGAGCCGTCTTCCTCTATGGTGGGAATGTAAATTGATACAGTCACTATGGAGAACAGTATGGAGTTTCCTTAAAAAAACTAGAAATAGAAACCTTGACTTTCCCTAACCCTAACCATAGCCCGGAACGGAAACCTACCACCAACCCTACACCTTATCTATGCCGTACACTAATCTTAATCCGTACGCTGGCACTAACCGGTGAGTCAACACGTACCCTGACCCTAACACGTTTCCGTACCCTCAGCTGTGCCCTAAACCTTGCCGTTGCCTATCCTTAACCTTAGCCCGGAATAGAAACCATCAGCCCTACACCTTACCCTAAGCCGTACCCTAATCCTAAACCATACGTCAACACGTACCCTTACCCTAACACGTTTCCGTACCCTCACCTCTGCCATAAACCTTGCCGTTCCCTAACCCTAACCCTAGCCCAGAACGGAAACCTACCACCAACCCTACACTTTACCTTACGCCGTACCCTAATCCTAATTCGTATGCTGACACTAAATTGTTCATCAACACGTACCCTGACCCTAACACGTTTCGTACCCTCACCTGTGCCCTAAACTTTGCCGGTCCCTAAACATAACCCTAGACTAGAACGGAAACCTACCACCAACCCTACACCTTACTCTATGCGGTACCCTAATCCTCCTACGTATGCTGACACTAACCCGTGAGTCAACACGTACCCTGAACCTAACACATTTCCGTACCATCACCTGTGCCCAAAACCTTGCAATTCGCTAACCCTAACCCTACATCGGAATGGAAACCTACTGCCATCCGTACACCTTACCCTACGCCGTACCCTAATCCTAATGCGTACGATGACACTATTCCATGCATCAACATGTACCATGACCCTAACACGTTTCTGTACCCTCACCTGTGCCCTAAACCTTGCCGTACCCTAACACTAACCCTAGCCCAGAATGGAAAACTACCACAAACCGTACAGCATACCCTACACGGTACCCTAATCCTAATCCGTACACTGACACTAACCCGTGCGTCAACACGTACACTGACCCTAACACTTTTCCTTTCCCTCACCTGTGCCCTAAACCGTGCCGTTGCCTAACCCTAACCCTAGCCCAAAACGGAAACCTACCACCAACCCTACACGTTACCCTACGCCATACCCTAATCATAATCCGAGCGTCAACACGTACCAAGACCCTAACACATTTCCGTACCCTCACCTATGCCCTAAACCTTGCCGTTCCATAACACTAACCCTAGCCTGGAACGGAAACCTACCACCAACCCTAGACTTTAACCTACGAAGGACCATAAACCTACTCCGTACGCTGACACTAACCCATGCGTCAACACTTACCCTGACCCTAACACGTTTCCGTACCTTCACCTGTGACCTAAACCTTGCCATTCCCTAACCCTAACCCTAGCCCACAACGGAAACCTACCACCAAACCTACACCTTACCCTAAGCCGTACCCTAATGCTAATCCATATGTCAACACGTACCCTGACACTAACACGTTTCCATACCCTCATCTGTGCCCAAAACCTTGCCGTTCCCTAACACTAACCCTAGCCTGGAACGGAAACCTACCACCAACCATACACCTTACCCTATGCCGCACCATAATCCTCATCTGTACTTTCCACTAACCCGTCCGTCAACACGTACCCTGAGCCGAATACGTTTCAATACCCTCACGTGTGCCCTAAACCTTGTCATTCCCTAACCCTAACCCAAGCCCGGAACGGAAACCTACCACCAACACAACACCTTACACTAAGCCATACCGTAATACTAATCTGTACGTCCACATGTACCCTGACCCTAAAACGTTTCCGTACCCTCACCTGTACCCTAAACATTGCAATTCCCTAACCCTAACCCTAGCACGGAACGGAAACCTACCACTAACCCTACACATTACCCTACGCCGTACCCTAATCCTAATCCATACGCTGACACTAACCCGTGTTTCAACACGTACCTTGACTGTAACAAGTTTCTGTAAGCTCACCTGTGCCCAAACTTTGCCAATCCCTAACCCTAACCCTAGCCCGGAAAGGAAACCCACCACCAGCCCAACACATTACCCTACACCGAAGCCTACTCCTGGCCCGTACGCTGGCACTGACCCGTGTGTCAGCACGTAGCCTGACCCTCCGACGTTTCCATACCCTCACCTGGGCCCTAAGCCTTGTCGTTCCCTAACCCTAACCCTAGCCCGGAACGGAAACCCACCACCAGCCCTACACCTTACCCTATGCCGTACCCTACTCCTGGCCCGTACGCTGGCCCTGACACGTGCGTCAGCACGGAGCCTGACCCTCCCACGTTTCCGTACCCTCACCTTTGCCCTAAACCTTGCCATTCCCTAACCCTAACCCTAGCCTGGAAAGGAAACCAACCACCAGCCCTACACCTTAACCTAAGCCATTGCCTACTCCTGGCCTGTATGCTGGCACTGACCCGTGCGTCACCACGTAGCCTGACCGTCCCCCGTTTCTGTACCCTCACCTGTGCCCTAAGCCTTGCCGTTCCCTAACCCTAACCCTAGCCCGAAACGGAAACCCACCACCAGCCCTACACCTTACCCTACGCCGTACCATACTCCTGGAGCGTACGCTGGAACTGAACCCTGCGTCAGATGCAGCCTGACCCTCCCACGTTTCCGTACCCTCACCTGTGCCCTAAGCCTTCCCGTTCCCTAACCCTAACCCTAGCCCGGAACAGAGACCCACCACCAGCCCTACACCTTACCCTACGTCGAAGCCTACTCCTGCCCAGAAGCTGACACTGACACGTGCGTGAGCACGTAGCCTGACCCTCCCACTTTTCCGTACCCTCACCTGTGCCCTAAGCCTTGCCGTTCGCTAACCCTAACCCTAGCCCAGAACGGAAACCCACCACCGGGCCTACACCTTACCCTACGCCGAAGGCTACACCTGGGCGTACGCTGTCATTGACCCGTGTGTCAGCACGTAGCCTGACACTCCCACGTTTCCGTAACCTCACCTGTGCCCTAAGCCTTGCGATTCCCTACCCCTAACCCTAGCCCGGAACGGAATCCCACGACCACCCCTACAGCATACCCTACGCCGTACCCAACTCCTGGCCCGTACGGTGGCACTGACCTGTGTGTCAGCACGTAGCCTGCCTCTCACATGTTTCCGAACTCTCACCTGTGCCCTAAGCCTTACCGTTCCCTAACCCTAGCCCGAAAAGGAAACCCACCACCAGCCCTACACCTTTCCCTACGCCGTAGCCTACGCCTGGCCCATATGCTGGCACTGACCCGTGTGTCAGCACGTAGCATGACCCTCCCACGTTTCCATACCCTCACCTGTGCCCTATGCCTTGCCATTCCCTAACCCTAACCCTAGCCCGGAAAGGAAACCAACCACCAGCCCTACACCTTACCCTACGCTGTTGCCTACTCCTGGCCTGTACGCTGGCTCTGACACGTGCGTCAGCACATAGCCTGACCCTCCCCCATTTCCGTACCCTCACCTGTGCCCTAAGGCTTGTCGTGCCCTAACCCTAACCCTAGCCCAGAGCAGAAACCCACCACCAGCCCTAAACCTTACCCTACGCCGTAGCCTATTCCTGGCCCGTACGCTGGCACTGATCCGTGCGTCAGCACGTAGCCTGACCCTCCCACGTTCCCGTACCCTCACCTCTGTCCTAAGCCTTGCCGTTCCATAACCCTAACCATAACCCCGAACGGAAACCTACCACCAGCTCTACACCTTACTCTACGCCATAGCCCACTCCTGGCCCATACGCTGGCACTGACTTGTGCGTCAGCACGTAGCCTGCCCCTCCCACGTTTCCGTATCCTCACCCGAACCCGAAGCCTTGTCATTCCCTAAACCTAACCTTAGCCCGGAAAGGAAACCCACCACCAGCCCTACACCTTACCCTACGCCGTACCTTACTCCTGGCCCGTACGCTGGCACTGACCCGTGCGTCAGAACATAGCCTGAACCTCCCACGTTTCCGTACCCGCAACTGTGCCCTAAGGCTTGTCGTTCTCTAGCCCTAACCCTATCCCGGAACGGAAAACAACCCCCTGCCCTAAACCTTACACTACACTGTACCCTACTTCTGGCCAGTACACTGGCACTGACCCGTGCGTCAGCATGTAGCCTGACCCTCCCACGTTTCCGTACCCTCACCCGTGCCCTAAGCCTTGCCGTTCCCTAACCCTAACCCTACACCTTACCCTATGCCGTACCCTACTCTTGGCCCGTACGCTGGAACTGACCCGTGCGTCAACACATAGCATGACCCTCCCACGTTTCCGTGCCATCTTCTGTGCCCTAAGCTTTGCCATTCCCTAACCCTAACCCTAGCCCAGAATGGAAACCCACCACCAGCCCTACACCTTACCCTACGCCGTACCCTAATCCTGCCCCGTATGCTAGCACTGACCCGTGCGTCAGCATGGAGCCTGACACTCCCACGTTTCCGTACCCTCACCTGTGCCCTAAGCCTCGCCGTTCCCTAACCCTAACCCTAGCCCGGAACGGAGACCCACCATCAGCCCTACCCCTTACCCTTGTCGAAGCCTACTCCTGCCCGGAAGCTGACACTGACACGTGCGTGAGCACGTACCCAGACCCTCCCACTTTTCCGTACCCTCACCTGTTCCCTAAGCCTTGCGTTCGCTAACCCTTACCCTGGCCCGGAACGGAAACCCACCACCGGGCCTACACCTTACACTACGCCGAAGACTACACCTGGGCGTACGCTGTCATTGACCCGTGCGTCAGCATGTAGTGTGACCCCCCCACGTTTCTGTAACCTCACCTGTGCCCTAAGTCTTGTGGTTCCCTTCCCCTAACAGTTGCCCGGAAAGGAAACCCACCACCACCCCTACACCATACCCAACGTCATACCCAACTCCTGCCCCGTACGGTGGCACTGACCAGTGTGTCAGCACGTAGCCTGCCTTTCCCACGTTTCCTTACCCTCACCTGTGCCCTAAGCCTCGCAATTCCCTAACACTAACCCTAGCCCGGAACAGAAACCCACCACCAGCCCTACACCTTACCCTACGCCGTACCCTATTCCTGGACCGTACGCTGGCACTGACACGTGATTCAGCATGTAGCCTGACCCTCCCACGTTTCCGTACCCTCACCTGTGCCCTAAGCATTGCCTTTCCCTAACACTAACCCTAGCCGGGAACGGAAACCCACCACCAGCCGTACACCTTACCGTACGCCGTTCCCTACTCTTGGCCTATACGCTGGCACTGACCCGTGCGTCAGCACGTAGCCTGACCCACCCACGTTTCCGTACCCTCACCTGTGCCCTAAGCCTTGCCGTTCCGTAACCCTAACCCTAGCCCGGAACGGGAAACCACAGCCAGCCCGACACCTTACCCTATGCCGTAAACGACTCCTGTCCCGTATGCTGGCACTGACCCGTGCGTCAGCACGTAGCCTGACCCTCCCACTTTTCCGAACCCTCACCTGTGCCCTAAGCCTTGCCGTTCCGTAACCCTAACCCTAGCCCGGAACGGAAACCCACCACCAGCCCTAAACCTTACCCTACGCCGTACCATACTCCTGGCCCGTACGCTGGCACTGAACCGTGCGTCAGCATGTAGCCTGACCCTCCCACTTTTCCTTACCCTCACCTGTTCCCTAAGCCTTACCGATCCCTAACTCTAACCCTAGCCCGGAACGGAAACCCACCACCAGCCCTACACCCTACCCTACGTCGTAGCCTACTGCTGGCCCATAAGCTGACACTCTCCCATGTGTCAGCCCGTAGCCTGCCTCTCCCACGTTTCCGTACCCTCACCTGTGCCCTAAGCCTTGCCGCTCCCTAACCCTAACCCTAGCCCGGAATGGACACCCACCACCAGCCGTACACTTTACCCTACGCCGTACCCTACACCTGGTCCATACCCTGGAACTAACCCTTGATTCAGCATGTAGCCTGACCCTCCGACGTTTCTATACCCTCACCTGTGCCCTAAGCCTTGCCATTCCCTAACCCTAACCCTAGCCCGGAACGGAAACCCACCACCAGCCCTACACCTTACCCTATGCCGTATCCTACTCCTGTCCCGTACACTGGCACTGACCCGTGCGTCAGCACGGAGCCTGACCCTCCCACGTTTCCGTACCTTCACCTGTGCCCTAAGACTTCCCGTTCCCTAACCCTAACACTAGCCCAGAACAGAGACCCACCACCAGCCCTACACCTTACCCTACGTCGAAGCCTACTCCTGCCCAGAAGCTGACACTGACACGTGCGTGAGCACGTAGCCTGACTCTCCCACTTTTCCGTACCCTCACCTGTGCCCTAAGACTTGCCGTTCGCTAACCCTAACCCTAGCCCAGAACGGAAACCCACCACCGGGCCTACACCTTACCCTACACCGAAGCCTACACATGGGCGTACGCTGTCATTGACCCATGTGTCAGCACGTAGTCTGACACTCCCACGTTTCCATAACCTCACCTGTGCCCTAAGTCTTGCGGTTCCCTACCCCTAACCCTAGCCTGGAACGGAATCCCACGACCACCCCTACAGCATACCCTACGCCGTACCCAACTCCTGGCCCGTACGGTGGCACTGACTTGTGTGTCAGCACGTAGCCTGCCTCGCACACGTTTCCGTACCCTCACATGTGCCCTAAGCCTTACCGATACCTAACCCTAACCCTAGCCCGGAAAGGAAACCCACCACCAGCCCTACACCTTACCGTACGCCGTAGCCTACGCCGGGCCCATATGCTGGCACTGACCCGTGTGTCAGCACGTAGCATGACCCTCCCACGTTTCCATACCCTCACCTGTGCCCTATGCCTTGCCATTCCCTAACCCTAACCCTAGCCCGGAAAGGAAACCAACCAACAGCCCTACACCTTACCCTACGCTGTTTCCTACTCCTGGCCTGTACGCTGGCACTGACCCGTGCGTCAGCACATAGCCTGACCCTCCCCCGTTTCCGTACCCTCACCTGTGCCCTAAGGCTTGTCGTGCCCTAACCCTAACCCTAGCCCAGAACAGAAACCCACCACCAGCCCTACACCTTACCCTACGCCGTAGACTAATCCTGGCCCGTACGCTGACACAGATCCGTGCGTCAGCACGTAGCCTGACCCTCCCACGTTCCCGTACCCTCACCTGTGTCCTAAGCATTGCCATTCCATAACCCTAACCATAACCACGAAAGGAAACCTACCACCAGCCCTACACCGTACCCTACGCCGTACCCTACTCTTGGCCTGTACGCTGGCACTGACCCGTGCGTCAGCACGTAGCCTGACCCACCCACGTTTCCGTACCCTCACCTGTGCCCTAAGCCTTGCCGTTCTGTTACCCTAACCTCAGCCCAGAACGGGAAACCACAGCCAGCCCGACACCTTACCCTACGCCGTACACGAATTCTGGCCCGTATGCTGTCACTGAACCATGCGTCAGCGCGTAGCCTGACCCTCCCACGTTTCTGTACCCTCACCTGTGCCCTAAGCCTTGCCGTTCCCTAACCCTAACCCTACACCTTACACTACGCCGTACCCTACTCTTGGCCCGTACGCTGGCACTGACCCGTGCGTCAACACGTAGCCTGACCTTCCCACGTTTCCGTACCATCTACTGTGCCCTAAGCTTTGCCATTGCCTAACCCTAACCCTAGCCCGTAACGGAAACCCACCACCAGCCCTACACCTTACCATACGCCGTACGCTAATCCTGCCCCATACGCTAGCACTGACCCGTGCCTCAGCACATAGCCTACCACTCCCACGTTTCCGCACCCTCACCAGTGCCCTAAGCCTTGCCGTTCCCTAACCCTAACCCTAGCCCAGACTGGAAACACACCACCAGCCCTAGAGCTTACCCTACGCCGTACCCTACTCCTTGCCCGTACGCTGGCACTGACCCATGCGTCAGCACGTAGCCTACCTCTCCCAACACTCTGTACCCTCACCTGTGCCCTTAGCCTTGCCGTTCCCTAACCCTATACCAAAACGGAAACCCACCACCAGCCCTAAACCTTACCCTACGCAGTAACTTACTCCTGGCCCGTACGCTGGAACTGACCCGTGCGTCAGCATGGAGCCTGACCCTCCCACGTTTCCGTACCCTCAACTGTGCCTTAAGCCTTCCCGATCCCTAACCCTAACCCTAGCCCAGAACGGAGACCCACCACCAGCCCTACACCTTACCGTACGTCGAAGCCTACTCCTGCCCGGAAGCTGACACTGACACGTGCGTGAGCACGTACCCTGAACCTCCCACTTTTCCGTACCCTCACCTGTGCCCTAAGCCTTGCCATTCGCTAACCCTTACCCTGGCCTGGAACGGAAACCCACCACCGGGCCTACACCTTACCCTACGCCGAAGCCTACACCTGGGTGTACGCTGTCATTGACCCGTGCATCAGCACGTAGTCTGACCCTCCCACGTTTACGTAACCTCACCTGTGCCCTAAGTCTTGCGGTTCCCTACCCCTAACCCTTGTCTGGAACGGAAACCCACCTTGACCCCTACACCATACCCTACGCCGTACCCAACTCCTGGCCCATACGCTGGCACTGACACGTTTTTCAGCACGTAGCCTGACCCTCCCACGTTTCCGTACCCTCACGTGTGCCCTAAGCCTTAACGTTCCCTAACCCTAACCCTAGACCGGAATGGACACCCACCGCCGCCCTTACACCCTACCCTACGCCGTACCCTACTCCTGGTCCACACCCTGGCACTGACCCGTTCTTCAGCACGTAGCCTGACCCTCCCACGTTTCCGTACCCTCTCCTGTGCCCTAAGCCTTGCCGCTCCCTAACCCTAACCCTAGCCCGGAATGGATCCCAACCACCAGCCTTACACTTTACCCTACGCCGTACCCTACTCCTGGTTCATACCCTGGCACTGACCAGTGCTTCAGCATGTAGCCTGACACGCCCACGTTTCCGTACCCTCACCTGGGCCCTAAGCCTTGCCTTTACCTATCCCTAACCCTAGCCCGGAACGGAAACCCACCAGAAACCCTAAACCTTAATGTATGCCGTAGCCTACTCCTGACCCGTACGCTGTCAGTGACCATTGCGTCAGCACATAGCCTGCCTCTGCCACGTTTCCATACCCTCACCTGTGCACTAAGGCTTGCCGTTCCCTAACCCTAACCTGGAACGGAAAACCAACACCAGCCCTACCCTTTACCCTACACCGTACCATACTCCTGGACCGTACGCTGTCACTGACACGTACGTCAGCACGTAGACTGACCCTAACACGTTTCCGTACCCTCACCTGTGCCCTAAGCCTTGCCGTTCCCTAACCCTAACCCTAGCCCGTAACGGAAACCTACCAGCAGCCCTACACCTTACTCTACGCCGTACCCTAATCCTGCCCCGTACGCTGGCACTGGCCCGTGCGTCAGCACGTAGCCTGCCACTCCTAAGTTTCCGTACCCTCACCTGTGTCCTAAGCCATGCCATTCCCTAACCCTAACCCTAGCCCGGAACATAAACCCACCACCAGCCCTAGACCTTACACTACGCCGTACCCTACTCCTGGCCCCTACACTGGCACTGACCTGTGCGTCAGCTCGTAGCCTGCCTCTCCCACGTTTCCGGACCCTCACCTGTGTCCTAAGCCTTGCCGTTCCCTAACCCTAACTCAAGCCTGGAACGGAAACCCACCACCAGCCCTAAACCTTACGTTACGACGTACCCCACTCCTGGCCCGTACGCTGGCACAGATCCGTGCGTCAACACGTAACCTGCCACTCCCACGTTTCTGTACGTTCACCTGTGCCCTAAGCCTTGCTGTTCCCTCACCCTAACCCTAGCCCGGAACGGAAACCCACCACCAGCCCTAAACCTTACCCTACGCCATACCCTACTCCTGGCCCGTACGCTGGCACTCACCCGTGCGTCAGCACGTAGCCTGACCCTCCCACGATTCCATACGTTCACCTGTGACCTAAGCCTTGCCGTTCCCTAACCCTAACCCTACCCCGGAATGGTATCTCACAACCAGCCCTACGCATTACCCTATGCCGTACCCTATTCCTGGCCCGTACGCTGGCACTGACGCATGCGTCAGCGCCTAGCCTGACCTTCCCACGTTTCCGTACCCTCACCTGTGCCCTAAGCTTTGTCATTCCGTAACCCTAACACTAGCACGGAACGGAAACGCACCACCAGCCCTATACATTAGCCTACGCCGTAGCCTAATCCTGGCCCGTACATTGGTACTGACCCGTGCGTAAGAACGTAGCCTGACCATCCCACGTTTCCGTACCCTCAGATGTGCCCTAAGCCTTGCCGTTCCCTACTTCTAACCATAGCCGGGAACGGAAACCACCACCAGCCCTACACATTACGCTATGCCGTACCCTACTCCTGGCCCGTACGCTGGCACTGACCCATTCTTCAGCACGTATCCTGACCCTCCCACGTTTCCGTACCCTCACCTGTGTCCTAAGCTTTAACGTTCCCTAACCCTAACCCTAGACCGGAATGGACACCCACCACCGCCCTTACACCATACCCAACGCCGTACCCTACTCCTGGTCCACACCCTGGCACTGACCCGTTCTTCAGCATGTAGCCTGACCCTCCCACGTTTCCGTACCCTCACCTGTGCCCTAAGCCTTGCCGCTCCCTAACCCTAACACTAGCCCGGAATGGACACCCACCACCAGCCTTACACTTTACCCTACGCCGTACCCTACTCCTGGTCCGTACCCTGGCATTGAACCGTGCTTCAGCATGTAGCCTAACCCTCCCACGTTTCCGTACCCTCACCTGTGCCCTAAGCCTTGCCTTTCCCTATCCCTAACCCTAGCCCGGAACGGAAACCCACCACAAAACCTAAACCTTAACGTACGCCATAGACTACTCCTGACCCGTACGCTGGCAGTGACCCTTTCGTCAGCACATAGCCAGCCTCTGCCACGTTTCCATACCCTCACCTGTGCACTAAGCCTTGCCGTTCCCTAACTCTAACCTGGAACGGAATCCCACAACCAGCCCTACACCTTAACCAATGCCATACCCGAATCCTGGCGCGTACGCTGGCAAAGACCCGTGCGTCATCACGTAGCCTGACCCTCCCACGTTTCCGTACCCTCACCTGTGCCCTAAGCCTTGCCGTTCCCTAACCCTAACCCTACACCTAACACTACGCCATACCCTACACTTGGCCCATACGCTGGCACTGACCCGTGCCTCAGCACGTAGCCTGACCCTCCCACTTTTCCGTACCATCTTCTGAGCCCTAAGCTTTGCCGTTCCCTAACCCTAAACCTAGCCTGGAACGGAAACCCACCACCAGCCCTAAACCTTACCCTACGCCGTCCCCTAATCCTGCCCCGTACGCTGGCACTGACCCGTGCGTCGGCACGTAGCCTGCCACTCCTACGTTTCCGTACCCTCACCTGTGCCCTAAGCCTTGCCGTTCCCTAACCCTAACCCGGAACATAAACCCACCACCAGCCCTAAACCTTACCCTACGCTGTACCCTACTCCTGGACCCTACGCTGGCACTGACCTGTGCGTCAGCACGTAGCCTGCCTCTCCCACGTTTCCATACCCTCACCTGTGTCCTAAGGCTTGCCGTTCCCTAACCCTAACCCTAGCCTGGAACGGAAACCCACCACCAGCCCTAAACCTTACGCTACGACGTACCCTAATCCTGGCCCGTACGCTGGCACAGACCCATGCGTCAACACATAGCCTGGCACTCCCACGTTTCCGTACGTTCACCTGTGCCCTAAGCCTTGCTGTTCCCTCACCCTAACCCTAGCTCGGAACGGAAACCCACCACCAGCCCTAAATCTTACCCTACGCCATACCCTACTCCTGGCCCGTACGCTGGCACTGAACCGAGCGTCAGCACGTAGCCTGACCCTCCCACGTTTCCTTACGTTCACCTGTGCCCTAAGCCTTGCCGTTCCCTGACCCTAACCCTAGCCCGGAACGGTATCTCACAACCAGCCCTACTCCTTACCCTACGCCGTTCCCTATTCCTGGCCCGTACGCTGGCACTGACCCGTGCGTCAGCACATAGCCGGACCCTCCCACGTTTCCGTACCCTCACCTGTGACCTAAGCCTTGTCATTCCCTAACCCTAACCCTAGCACGGAACGGAAACCCACCACCATCCCTACACATTAGCCTACGCCGTAGCCTATTCCTGGCCCATACATTGGCACTGACCCATGCGTTAGAACGTAGCCTGACCATCCCACGTTTCCGTACCCTCACCTGGGCCCTAAGCCTTGCCGTTCCCAAACCCTAAACCTAGCCCGGAACGGAAACCACCACCAGACCTACACCTTACCCTACGCAGTACCCTACTCCTGGCCCTTACGCTGGCACTGACACGTGCGTGAGCACATAGCCTTACCCTCCAACCACCCTCCCAATACAGAAATGGTCAGAAGATCTCATGAGACGATCCTTCAAAGAAGACACAGACATGGCCAAGACGCAGATGAAAAGCTGCTCAACATCACTAATTATTAGAGAAATGCAAATCAAAACTACAATGAGGGGGCTTCCCTGGTGGCGCAGTGGTTGAGAGTCCGCCTGCCGATGCAGGGGACAGGGGTTCGTGCCCCGGTCCGGGAAGATCCCACATGTCGCGGAGCAGCTGGGCCCGTGAGCCATGGCCACTGAGCCTGCGCGTCCGGAGCCTGTGCTCCGCAACGGGAGAGGCCACAACAGTGAGAGGCCCGCGTACCACAAAAAAAATAAAAAATAAAAAATAAACTACAATGAGGTATCACCTCACACATGTTAGAATTGGCATCATCAGAAAACCTACAAACAACAAATTCTGGGGAGGGTGTGGACAAAAGGATCCCTCTTCCACTATTGGTGGGAATGTAAATTGATACAGTCACTATGGAGAACAGTGTGGAGTTTCCTTAAAAAAACTAGAAATAGAATTACCATCTGATCCAGCAATCGCACTTCTGGGCATATACCCAGAGAAAACCATAAATCAAAAAGGCACATTCACCACAATGTTCATTGCAGCACTATTTACAATAGCCAGGTAAGGGAGCAAACTAAATACCCACAAACAGATGAATGGGTAAAGATGTGGTACATATATAAAATGGAATATTACTCGGCCATAAAAAGGAATGAAACTGGGTCATTTGTAGAGACATCGATGGATCTAGAGACTGTCATACAGAATGAAGTAAGTCAGAAAGAGGAAAACAAATATTGTATATTAATGCATATATGTGGAATCTAAAAAGTGGTACAGATGAACTGGTTTGCAGGGAAGAAATAGAGACACAGGTAGAGAACAAACTTATGGACACCAAGTGTGGGAAGCCATGGGGTGGTAGAGGTGGGATGAGTTGGGAGTTTGGGATTGGCCTGCATACATGCATATGCATAAAATACATAACTAATAATAACCTGCTGTATAAAAAAATAAAACTAAATTTCAAAATTTTAAAAAATAAAATTTAAAAATAAAAGAGAAAAAAGTTCTTCCCTTCACACAGATGTATTTATAGGAATGTATTATTTCCATGCTTATATCTATAAATACATAAAAGAGGAATAAAATCTAACTTGAACCATAAACGAAAAAAAACCTGAACCCACCAGTTATACAGAGGAAAGCCCTATCAGGGAACTTGCTCCAGCGGTAAACAATTCTGAAATTGGTCAGAGGTGGGGAATCATCTCCCATACAGCCAGCAACCCACCCCGCATGCAAGGAGCGTCCTCATTGCAAAGCTGGGGGACCGTGCCGTGGTATCTCTGAATAAAGGTGAGCTGAGCCACAGGCCAGCTGCAGCTGAACTGTTCCCAACCTTCCCAGGTAAAACACCTGAATATGTACAAGGGCATGAAATCCTAGAGGAACGGCCGTGGAGCCACACCAGCGACAGCACACAGGCCAACTTGGTGCCTGCAGGCGAGGCAGGATGGTCCTGACACCGGGCGCTCTTCTGGAAGATTTCCATTTCCCTGCCTGAGATACCCATCCTATCCTGGACCCCACCCCTTTTATTCCTTCCTTACCTCAGCCCGGAGAGAAATTCCAGTGGAACTTATGGGTGACACATCCTCTTCTTTACAGGTGGCAGCCTGGCAACTCCTGCACAAAGTCCAGCAGAACCCCACACACACCGGGCCACCCACAAAGCCGTGGCCCCTCACACGCTCCCACCAGCAGAGCCCCGAGACTGCTGATGGGGCAGAGAATATGGAGTCAGGCACAGCTTCAGGGGCTATTGCTGCCTGGAGCGCTGTTTATATTGACCTCAACCAGGCACACCTGGGGAGGGCCGGCCGGCACGGTAAGGCTGCCCAGGACAGCTAATCCACAACCCTCAGGGAATCACATTGTTGAAAATGGACCTCGCTAAGGCAGAATAGAAGCCAAGGAAAATAAGGACACAATGCCATTTGCAGCACCGTAGATGAGTCTAGAGGTAATCATGTGACATGTAGTAAGTCAGAAAGTGAAAGGCACATATCGTATCATATCACTTATAGGTGTTACCTAAAAATGGATACCAGGGCAGATATTTCCACGGAGAAGGGCAATCACATATTCATTAAACAAACTTATGGTTCACCAATGGAAAGGTGTGAGGATTGGTTTCATTACGATATTGGGGTTAACAGACCTACAAACACAGGTGATATATATAATAACCAAAGAGCTACGGAATACAAAGTGAGTAGTACACAACATTCTGTCATAACGTACATGGGAAAAGGATCCCAGGAAGAACAGACATCTGTATATGTGTAAAAGAACCACATCTACCATACCTACAACAAGCCAAACATTGTAATCTAACTTGCTGTAATAAAAAATAAAAAATTAAATTAAAAACACGAACAAGAAGTAGTGAGACAAACTTGAGGGGCTTTTTCCTGTCACATTCTGTTCTAAATTCCAATCTAGAAGGCGACTTCCATTGAGGCTCTGTTGCCCTAGTAACCAGATATGAAAGAGAGAACTGCTGCCACCTTGTGGCCGTTTCACACAACAGCAGCTTTAATCCCAGCGCTAATGGTCAGTTGATATTCAAAATCATTGCAGGCCTGTAAATGACACCTGCCCTGAAAATAAATCCTGGGGTCACATATCGACCAAAAAATTTAAAGGACGTCCATATTTCAAAACGACCGTTTCAAAAGGCATATTTTATGCCCATTAATGTTCTGCTTCTTTTTCTTTCTTTCTTTTTTGGTTAAAAACACGGGAATGGAAAACGGCATCCCTCAGAAGGGGCGAAAATAGTTGCAAACGAATCAATGGACAAAGGTTTAATCTCCAATATATATAAACAGCTCATGCAGCTTATTAAAAAAACAAACAACCCAATACAAAAATGGGCAGAAGATCTAAAGAGACGTTTCTTCAAAGAAGACACAGAGATGGCCAAGACGCACATGAAAAGCTGCTCAAGAGCACTAATTATTAGAGAAATGCAAATCAAAACTACAATGAGGTATCACCTCACACCTGTTAGAATCGGCATCATCAGAAAATCTACAAACAACAAATTCTGGGGAGGGTGGGGACAAAAGGAGCCCTCTTCCACTATTGGTGGGAATGTAAATTGATACAGTCACTATGGAGAACAGTATGGAGTTTCCTTTAAAAAACTAGAAATAGAATTACCATCTGACCCAGCAATCCCACTGTTGGGCATATACCCAGAGACAACCATAAATCAAAAAGGCACATTCACCACAAGGTTCATTGCAGCACTATTTACAATAGCCAGGTAATGGAAGCAACCTAAATGCCCACAGACAGATGAATGGATAATGATGGGGTACATATATAAAATGGAATATTACTCGGCCATAAAAAGGAATGAAACTGGGTCATTTGTAGGGACATCAATGGATCTAGAGACTGTCATACAGAATGAAGTAAGTCAGAAAGAGGAAAACAAATATTGTATATGAATGCATATATGTGGAACCTAAAAAATTGTACAGATGAACTGGTTTGCAGGGAAGAAATAGAGACACAGAGGTAGAGAACAAACGTATGGACACCAAGTGTGGGAAGCCATGGGGTGGTGGTGGTGGGATGAGTTGGGAGTTTGAGATTGACCTGTATACATGTATATGCATAAAATACATAACTAATAATAACCCGCTGTATAAAAAAGTAAATAAAATTAAATTTCAAAATTTTAAAATATAATTTTTAAAAATAAAACAGAAAAAAGTTCTTCCCTTCACACAGATGTATTTATAGGAATGAATTATTTCCATGCTTATATCTATAAATACATAAAAGAGGAATAAAATCTAACTTGAACCATAAACGAAAAAAAAACCTGAACCCACCAGTTATACAGAGGAAAACCCTATCAGGGCACTTGCTCCAGCGGTAAACAATTCTGAAATTGGTCAGAGGTGGGGAATCATCTCCCATACAGCCAGCAACCCACACCCCATGCAAGGAGCATCCTCATTGCAAAGCTGTGGGACCGTGCCGGGGCATCTCTGAATAAAGGTGAGCTGAGCCCCAGGCCAGCTGCTGCTGAACTGTTCCCACCCTTCCCAGGTAAAACACCTGAATATGTACAAAGGCTTGAAAGCCTAGAGGAAGGGACGTGGAGCCACACCAGCGACAGCACGCAGGCCAACTTGGTGACTGCAGGCCAGCCAGGGTGATCCTGGCCCCGGGCGCTCTTCCGGAAGCTTTCCATTGTCCTGCCTGAGATACCCCATTTGTCCCGGCCCCCACTGCTTTTTTCCTTCCTCACCTCTGTCCGGAGAGAAATTCCAGCGGAAGTTATGGGTGACACATCCTCTTCTTTACACGTGGCAGCCTGGCAACTCCTGCAGAAAGGCCAGCAGAACCCCACTCACAGAGGGCCACCAACAAAGCTGTGGCCCCTCACTCCCTCCCACCAGCACAGCCCCGAGACTGCTGATGGGGCAGAGAATATGGAGTCAGGCTCAGCTTCAGGGGCTATTGCTGCCTGGAGAGCTGTTTATATTGACCTCAACCAGGCAGACCTGGGGAGGGCCGGCCGGCAGGGTAAGGCTGCCCAGGTCAGCTAATCCACAACCCTCAGGGAATCACATTGTTGAAAATGGACCTCGCTAAGGCAGAATAGAAGCCAAGGAAAATAAGGACACAATGCCATTTGCAGCACTGTAGATGAGTCTTGAGGTAATCACGTGACTTGTAGTAAGTCAGAAAGTGAAAGACACATATCATTTCATATCACATATAGGTGTTACCTGAAATAGAAACCAGGGCAGTCATTTCCACTGAGAAGTGCAATCATAGATTCATTAAACAAACTTATGGTTCACCAATGGAAAGGTGTGAGGATTGGTTTCATTACGATATCGGGGTTAACAGACATATACAAACAGAGGTGACATATATAATCACCGAAGACCTACGGAATACCAAGAGAAGACTACTCAACATTCTGTCATAATGTACATGGGATAAGGATCCCAGGAAATACAGACATCTGTATATGTGTAAAAGAACCACATCTTCCACACCTACAACAAGCCAAACATTGTAATCAAACTTGCTATAATAAAAAAAAATTAAATTAAAAATACGAACAAGAAGTAGGGAGTCAAACTTGAGGGGCCTTCTCCTGGCACATTCCATTCTAAATTCCAATGTAGAACACGACATCCATTGAGGCTCTGTTGCCCTAGTAACGAGGTGTGTTAAGGGAGAACTGCTGCCACCTAGTGGCCATTTCACACAACAGCAGCTTTAATCCCAGTGCTAATGGTCAGTTGATATTCAAAATCATTGCAGGCCTGTAAATGACACCTGCCCTGAAAACAAATCCTGGGGCCACATATCGACCAAAAAATTTAAAGGACGTCCATATTTCAAAACGACCGTTTCAAAAGGCATATTTTATGCACATTAGTGTTCTGCTTCTTTTTCTTTCTTTCTTTTTTGGTTAAAAACACGGGAATGGAAAAAGGCATCCCTCAGAAGGGGCGAAAATAGTTGCAAACGAATCAATGGACAAAGGTTTAATCTCCAATATATATAAACAGCTCATGCAGCTTAATATTAAAAAAACAAACAACCCAATACAAACATGGGCAGAATATCTAAAGAGACGTTTCTTCAAAGAAGACACAGAGATGGCTAAGACGCACATGAAAAGCTGCCCAAGAGCACTAATTATTAGAGAAATGCAAATCAAAACTACAATGAGGTATCACCTCACACCTGTTAGAATCGGCATCATCAGAAAATCTACAGACAACAAATTCTGGGGAGGGTGTGGACAAAAGGAGCCCTCTTCCACTATTGTTGGGAATGTAAATTGATACTGTCACTATGGAGAACAGTATGGAGTTTCCTTAAAAAACCTACAAATAGAAACCTTGACTTTCCCTAACCCTAACCATAGACTGGAACGGAAACCTACCACCAACCGTGCACCTTATCTACGCGGTACACTAATCCTAATCCGTACGCTGGCACTAACCGGTGAGTCAACATGTACCCTGACACTAACACGTTTCCGTACCCTCAGCTGTGCCCCAAACCATGCCGTTGCCTATCCTTAACCTTAGCCTGGAACAGAAACCTACCATCAGCCCTACACCTTACCCTAAGCCGTACCCTAATCCTAATCCATACGTCAACACGTACCCTGACCCTAACACGTTTCCGTACCCTCACCTCTGCCATAAACCTTGCCGTTCCCTTACCTTAACCCTAGCCCGGAAAGGAAAACTACCACCAACCCTACACCTTACCTTACGCCATACCCTAATCCTAATTCGTATGCTGACACTAACCTGTGCATCAACACGTACCCTGACCCTAACACGTTTCGTACCCTCACCTGTGCCCTAAACTTTGCCAGTCCCTAAACAAAACCCTAGACTGGAACGGAAACCTACCACCAACCCTACACCTAACTCTATGCGGTACCCTAATCCTCATGCGTACGCTCACACTAACCCGTGAGTCAACACGTACCCTGAACCTAACACATTTGCGTACCATCACCTGTGCCCTATACCTTGCAATTCGCTATCTCTAACCCTACAACGGAATGGAAACCTACCGCCCTCCGTACACCTTACCCTACGCCGTACCCTAATCCTAATGCGTATGATGACACTATTCCATGTATCAACATGCACCATGAACCTAACACGTTTCTGTACCCTCACCTGTGCCCTAAGCCTTGCCGTTCACTAACCCTAACCCTAGCCCTGAACTGAAACCCACCACCAGCCCTACACCATACCCTATGCCGTACCCTACTCCTTGCCTGTATGCTGGCACTGACCCGTGTGTCAGCACGTAGCCTGCCTCTCCCAAGTTTCCGTACCCTCACCTGTGCCCTTAGCCTTGCCGTTCCCTAACCCTAACCCTAGCCCAGAACGGAAACCCACCACCAGCCCTACACCTTACCCTACGCCGTACCCTACTCCTGGCCCATACGCTGGCACTGACCCATGCGTCAGCAGGTAGCCTGACCCTCCCAAGTTTCCGTACCCTCACCTGTGCCCTAAAACTTGACGTTCCCTAACCCTAATCAAACCCCGGAATGGACACCCACCACCAGTCTTACACCTTATCCTACGCCGTACCCTACTCCTGGTCCACACACTGGCACTGACCCGTGCTTCAGCATGTAGCCTGACACTCCCACGTTTCCGTACCCTCACCTGTGCCCTAAGCCTTGCCGTTCCCTAACCCTAACCCTACACTTTACCCTACACCATACCCTATTCCTGGGCCGTACGCTGGCACTGACACTTGCGTCAGCACGTAGACTGACCCTCCCACGTTTCTGTACCCTCACCTGTGCCCTAAGCCTTGCCATTCCCTAACCCTAACCCTAGCCGGGAACGGAAACCCACCACCAGCCCTACACCTTACCCTACGCCGTACCCTACTCCTGGGCCGTACACTGGAACTGACCCTTGTGTAAGCACGTAGCCTGCCACTCCCATGTTTCCATACCCTCACCTGTGCCCTAAGCCTTGCCGATCCCTAACCCTAACCCTACCCAGGAACAGAAATCCACCACCAGCCCTACACCTTACCCTACGCCGTACCCTAATTCTGGCGCGTACGCTGGCACTGACCCGTGTGTCAGCACGTAGCGTGCCTCTCCCTCGTTTCCGTACCCTTACCTGTGCCCTAAGCCTTGCCGTTCCCTAACCCTAACCCGGAACAGAAACCCACAAACAGCCCTACACCTTACCCTACTCCGTACCCTAATCCTGGCCCGTACACTGGCACTGAACCATGCGTCAGCACATAGCCTGACCCTCCCACGTTTCTGTACCCTCAGCTGTGCCCTAAGCCTTGCAGTTCCCTAACCCTAACCCTAGCGCGGAATGGAAACCCACAACCAGCCCTACACCATACTTTACTCCTGACCCGTACGCTGGCACTGAAACGTTTGTCAGCACGTAGCCTGCCTTTCCCACGTGTCCCTATGCTCACCTGTTCCCTAAACCTTGCCGTTCCCTAACCCTAACCCTAGCCTGGAACGGAAACCCACCAACAGCCCTACACGTTACCCTATGCTGTACCCTACTCCTGGCCCTTACGCTGGCACTGACACGTGCGTCAGCACACAGCCTGACCATCCCACGACCCTCCCAATAAAGAAATGGGCAGAAGATCTCAAG
This sequence comes from Mesoplodon bidens, assembly GCF_964165515.1. NCBI lineage: Eukaryota > Metazoa > Chordata > Mammalia > Artiodactyla > Ziphiidae > Mesoplodon > Mesoplodon bidens. Next base: position 696,793 of record NW_027671428.1, on the reverse strand, counting down.
AGACGTTTCTTCAAAGAAGACACAGAGATGGCCAAGACGCACATGAGAAGCTGCTCAAGAGCACTAATTATTAGAGAAATGCAAATCAAAACTACAATGAGGTATCACCTCACACCTGTTAGAATCGGCATCATCAGAAAATCTACAAACAACAAATTCTGGGGAGGGTTTGGACAAAAGGAGCCCTCTTCCACTATTGGTGGGAATGTAAATTGATAGAGTCACTATGGAGAACACTATGGAGTTTCCTTAAAAAATCTAGAAATAGAATTACCATCTGATCCAGCAATTCCACTTCTGGGCATATACCCAAAGAAAACCATATATCAAAAAGGCACATTCACCACAATGTTCATTGCAGCACTATTTACAATAGGAAGGTAATGGAAGCAACCTAAACGCCCAAAGACAGATGAATGGATAAAGATGGGGTACATATATAAAATGGAATATTACTCGGCCATAAAAAGGAATGAATCTGGGTCATTTGTAGAGACATCGATGGATCTAGAGACTGTCATACAGAATGAAGTAAGTCAGAAAGGGGAAAACAAATATTGTATATTAATGCATATATGTGGAACCTAAAAAATGGTACAGATGAACTGGTTTTCAGGGAAGAAATAGAGACACAGAGGTAGAGAACAAACGTATGGACACCAAGTGTGGGAAGCCATGGGGTGGTGGTGGTGGGATGAGTTGGTAGATTGAGATTGACCTGTATACATGTATATGCATAAAACACATAACTAATAATAAACAGCTGTATAAAAAAGTAAATAAAATTAAATTTCAAAATTATAAAAAATAAAATTTAAAAATAAAACAGAAAAAAGTTCTTCCCTTCACACAGATGTATTTATAGGAATGAATTATTTCCATGCTTATATGTATAAATACATAAAAGAGGAATAAAAGCTAACTTGAACCATAAACGAAGAAAAACCTGAACCGACCAGTTATACAGAGAAAAACACTATCAGGGCACTTGCTCCAACGGTAAACAATATTGAAATTGTTCAGAGGTGGGGAATCATCTCCCATACAGCCAGCAACCCACACCCCACACAAGGAGCTTCCTCATTGCAAACCGGGGGGACCGAGCCGAGGCATCTCTGAACAAAGGTGAGCTGAGCCCCAGGCCAGCTGTTGCTGAACTGTTCCCACCCTTCCCAGGAAAAACACCTGAATATGTACAAGGGCTTGAAAGACTAGAGGAAGGGCCGTGGAGCCACACCAGCGACAGCACGCAGGCCAACTTGGTGCCTGCAGGCCAGCCAGGGTGGTCCTGGCCCCGGGCGCTCTTCCGGAAGCTTTCCATTGTACTGCCTGAGATACCCCACTTGTCCCGGCCCCCACTGCTTTTTTCCTTCCTCCCCTCTGTCCGGAGAGAAATTCCAGCGGAAGGTATGGGTGACACATCCTCCTCCTTACAGGAGGCAGCCTGGCAACTCCTTCAGAAAGGCCAGCAGAAGCCCACTCACACCGGGCCACCAACAAAGCTGTGGCCCCTCACTCCCTCCCACCAGCACAGCCCCGAGACTGCTCACGGGGCAGAAAATATGGAGGCAGGCACAGCTTCATTGGCTATTGCTGCCTGGAGCGCTGTTTATATTGACCTCAACCAGGCACACCTGGGGAGGGCCGGCCAGCAGGATAAGGCTGCCCACGGCAGCTAATTCACAACCCGCAGGGAAGCACATTGTTGAAAAGGGACCTCGCTAAGTCAGAATAGAAGGCAAGGAAAAAAAGGACACAATGCCTTTTGCAGCACCGTAGATGAGTCTAGAGGTAATCACTTGACATGTAGTAAGTCAGAAAGTGAAAGACACATATCATATCATATCACTTATAGGTGTTACCTAATAATGGATACCAGAGCAGATATTTCCACCGAGAAGGGCAATCAGAGATTCATTAAACAAACTTATGGTTCACCAATGGAAAGTTGTGAGGATTGGTTTCATTACGATATCGGGGATAACAGACTTATACAAACACAGGTGACATATATAATCACCAAAGACCTACGGAATACCAAAAGACTACTCAACATTCTGTCATAAGGTACATGGGAAAAGGATCCCAGGAAAAACCGACATCTGTATATGTGTAAAAGAACCACATCTTCCACACCTACAACAAGCCAAACATTGTAATCAAACTTGCTGTAATAAAAAATAAAAATTAAATTAAAAACACGAACAAGAAATAGGGAGACAAACTTGAGGGGTTTTCTCCTGGCACATTCCATTCTAAATTCCAATCTAGAACACGACTTCCATTGAGGCTCTGTTGCCCTAGTAACCAGAATTGGTAAGGGAGAACTGCTGCCACCTTGTGGCCGTTTCACACAACAGCAGCTTTAATCCCAGCGCTAATTGTCAGTTGATATTCAAAATCATTGCAGGCCTGTAAATGACACCTGCCCTGAAAACAAATTCTGGGGTCACATATCGACCAAAAAATTCAAAGGACGTCCATATTTCAAAACGACCGTTTCAAAAGGCATATTTTACGCACATTAGTTTTCTACTTCTTTTTCGTTTTTTTCTTTTTTGGTTAAAAAACGGGAAAGGAAAAACACATCCCTCAAAAGGGGCGAAAATAGTTGCAAACGAATCAATGGACAAAGGTTTAATCTCCAATATATATAAACAGCTCATGCAGCTTAATATTAAAAAAACAAACAACACAATACAAAAATGGGCAGATATAAGAGACGTTTCTTCAAAGAAGACACAGAGATGGCCAAGACACACATGAAAAGCTGTTCAACAGCACTGATTATTAGAGAAATGCAAATCAAAACTACAATGAGGTATCACCTCACACCTGTTAGAATCGGCATCATCAGAAAATCTACAAACAACAAATTCTGGGGACGGTGTGGACAAAAGGAGACCTCTTCCACTATTGGTGGGAATGTGAACTGATGCACTCACTATGGAGAACAATATGGAGTTTCCTTAAAAAAGCTAGAAATAGAATTACCATCTGATCCAGCAATCCCACTTCTGCTCATATACCCAAAGAAAACCATAAATCAGAAAGGCACATTCACCACAATGTTCATTGCAGCACTATTTACAAAAGCCAGGTAATGGAAGCAACCTAAATGCCCACACACAGATGAATGGATAAAGATGTGGTACATGTATAAAATGGAATATTACTCAGCCATAAAAAGGAATGAAACCGGGTCATTTGTAGAGACAGCGATGGATCTAGAGACTGTCATACAGAATGAAGTAAGTCAGAAAGAGGAAAACAAATATTGTATATTAATGCATATATGTGGAACCTACGAAATTTTACAGAGGAACTGGTTTGCAGGGAAGAAACAGTGACACAGATGTAGAGAACAAACGTATGGACACCAAGTGTGGAAAGCCATGGGGTGGTGGTGGTGGGATGACTTGGGAGATTGGGATTGACCTGCATACATGTATATGCATAAAATTCAGAACTAATAATAACCTGCTGTATAAAAAAATAAATAAAATTAAATTTCAAAATTTTAAAAAGTAAAATTTAAAAATAATACAGAAAAATGTTCTTCCCTTCACACAGATGTATTTATAGGAAAGTATTATTTCCATGCTTATATCTATAAATACATAAAAGAGGAATAAAAGCTAACGTGAACCATAAAAGAAGAAAAACCTGACCCCACCAGTTATACAGAGGAAAAACCTATCAGGGGAATTGTTCCAACGGTAAACAATATTGAAATTGGTCAGAGGAGGGGAATCATCTCCCATACAGCCATCAACACACACCCCACACAAGGAGCGTCCTCATTGCAAAGCTGGGTGACCGAGCCGAGGCATCTCTGAATAAAGGTGAGCTGAGCCCCAGGTCAGCTGCTGCTGAACTGTTCCCACCCTTCCCAGGTAAAACACCTGAATATGTACATGGGCTTTAAAGACTAGAGGAAGGGCCATGGAGCAACAACAGCGACAGCACGCAGGCCAACTTGGTGCCTGCAGGCCAGCCAGGGTGGTCCTGGCCCCGGGCGCTCTTCCGGAAGCTTTCCATTGTCCTGCCTGAGATACCCCACCTGTCCCGGCCCCCACTGCTTTTTTCCTTCCTCACCTCTGTCCGGAGAGATATTCCAGCAGAAGGTATGGGTGACACATCCTGTTCTTTACAGGAGGCAGCCTGGGAACTACTGCAGAAAGGCCAGGAGAACCCCACTCACACCGGGCCACCAACAAATCTGTGGCACCTCATTCCCTCCCACCAGCACAGCCCCGAGACTGCTGACGGGGCAGAGAATATGGAGTCAGGAACAGCTTCAGGGGCTATTGCTGCCTGGAGCGCTGTTTATATTGACCTCAACCAGGCACACCTGGGGAGGGCCGAGCGGCAGGGTAAGGCTGCCCAGGTGAGCTAATCCACAACACTCAGGGAATCACATTGTTGAAAATGGACCTCGCTAAGGCAGAAGAGAAGCCAAGGAAAAAAAGAACACAATGCCATTTGCAGCACCGTAGATGAGTCTAGAGGTAATCACGTGACTTGTAGTAAGTGAGAAAGTGAAAGACACATATCATATCATATCACTTATAGGTGTTACCTAAAAATGGATAACAGGGCATATATTTCCATTGAGACGGGTAATCAGAGATTCATTAAACAAACTTATGGTTCACCAATGGAAAGGTGTGAGGATTGGTTTCATTACGATATCGGGGTTAACAGACTTATACAAACACAGGTGACATATATAATCACCAAAGACCTACGGAATACCAAAAGACAACTCAACGTTCTGTCATAACGTACATGGGAAAAGGATCCCAGGAAAAACAGACATCTGTTTATGTGTAAAAGAACCACATCTTCCACACCTACAACAAGCCAAACATTGTAATCAAACTTGCTGTAATAAAAAATAAAAAATTAAATTAAAAACACGAACAAGAAGTAGGGAGACAAACTTGAGGGGCTTTCTCCTGGCACATTCCATTCTAAATTCCAATCTAGAACACGACTTCCATTGAGGCTCTGTTGCCCTAGTAACCAGAATTGGTAAGGGAGAACTGCTGCCACCTTGTGGCCGTTTCACACAACAGCAGCTTTAATCCCAGCACTCATGGTCAGTTGATATTCAAAATCATTGCAGGCCAGTAAAGGACACCTGCCCTGAAAACAAATCCTGGGGCCACATATCGACCAAAAAATTTAAAGGACGTCCATATTTCAAAACGACCGTTTCAAAAGGCATATTTTATGCACATTAGTGTTCTGCTTCTTTTTCTTTCTTTCTTTGTTGGTTAAAAACACGGGAATGGAAAAAGGCATCCCTCAGAAGGGGCGAAAATAGTTGCAAACGAATCAATGGACAAAGGTTTAATCTCCAATATATATAAACAGCTCATGCAGCTTATTAAAAAAACAAACAACCCAATACAAAATTGGGCAGAAGATCTAAAGAGACGTTTCTTCAAAGAAGACACAGAGATGGCCAAGACGCACATGAAAAGCTGCTCAACAGCACTAATTATTAGAGAAATGCAAATCAAAACTACAATGAGGTATCACCTCACACCTGTTAGAATCGGCATCATCAGAAAATCTACAAACAAATTCTGGGGAGGGTGTGGACAAAAGGAGCCCTCTTCCACTATGGTGGGAATGTAAATTGATACAGTCACTATGGAGAACAGTATGGAGTTTCCTTAAAAAAACTAGAAATAGAAACCTTGACTTTCCCTAAGCCTAACCATAGCCCGGAACGGAATCCTACCACCATCCCTACACCTTATCTATGCCGTACACTAATCCTAATCCGTACGCTGGCACTAACCAGTGAGTCAACACGTACCCTGACCCTAACACGTTTCCATACCCTCAGCTGTGCCCTAAAACTTGTCGTTGCCTATCCTTAACCTTAGCCCGGAACGGAAACCTACCATCAGCCCTACACCTTACCCTAAGCTGTACCCTAATCCTAATTCATACATCAACACGTACCCTGACCCTAACACGTTTCCGTACCCTCACCTCTGCCATAAACCTTGCCGTTCCCTAACCCTAACCCTAGCCCGGAACGGAAACCTACCACCAACCCTACACCTTACCTTACGCCGTACCCTAATCCTAATTCGTATGCTGACACTAACCTGTGCATCAACACATACCCTGACCCTAACACGTTTCGTACCCTCACCTGTGCCCTAAACTTTGCCGGTCCCTAAACATAACCCTAGACTGGAACGGAAACGTACCACCAACCCTACACCTTACTCTATGCGGTACCCTAATCCTCATGCGTATGCTGACACTAACCCGTGAGTCAACACGTACCCTGAACCTAACACATTTCTGTACCATCACCTGTGCCCAAAACCTTGCAATTCGCTAACCCTAACCCTACAACGGAATGGAAACCTACCGCCCTCCGTACACCTTACCCTACGCCGTACCCTAATCCTAATGCGTATGATGACACTATTCCATGTATCAACATGTATCATGACCCTAACACGTTTCTGTACCGTCACCTGTACCCTAAACCTTGCCGTACCCTAACACTAACCCTAGCCCAGAATGGAAAACTACCACAAACCGTACAGCATACTCTACACGGTACCCTAATCCTAATCCGTACACTGACACTAACCCGTGCGTCAACACGTACACTGACCCTAACACTTTTCCGTTCCCTCAACTGTGCCCTAAACCGTGCCGTTGCCTAACCCTAACCCTAGCCCAAAACGGAAACCTACCACCAACCCTACACGTTACTCTACGCCATACCCTAATCATAATCCGAGCGTCAACACGTACCCTGACCCTAACACATTTCCGTACCCTCACCTATGCCCTAAACCTTGCCGTTCCATAACACTAACCCTAGCCTGGAACGGAAACCTACCACCAACCCTAGACCTTAACCTACGAAGGACCATAAACCTACTCCGTACGCTGACACTAACACATGCGTCAACACTTACCCTGACCCTAACACGTTTCCGTACCTTCACCTGTGACCTAAACCTTGCCATTCCCTAACCCTAACCCTTGACCACAATGGAAACCTACCACCAAGCCTACACCTTACCCTAAGCCGTACCCTAATGCTAATCCATATGTCAACACGTACCCTGACACTAACACGTTTCCATACACTCATCTGTGCCCAAAACCTTGCCGTTCCCTAACACTAACCCTAGCCTGAAACGGAAACCTACCACCAACCATACACTTTACCCTATGCCGCACCATAATCCTCATCTGTACGTTCACACTAACCCGTGCGTCAACACGTACCCTGAGCCTAACACGTTTCGATATCCTCACGTGTGCCCTAAACCTTGCCGTTCCCTATCCCTAACCCTAGCCCAGAACGGAAACCCACCACTAGCCCTACACCTTACCCTACGACGTACACTACTCCTGGCCCATACGCTGGCACTGACCCGTGCGTCAGCACATAGCCTGACTCTCCCACGTTTCCGTACCCGCACCTGTGCCCTAAGACTTGCCGTTCCCTAACCCTAACCCTAGCCCGGAAAGGAAGCCCACCACCAGCCCTACACCTTTCCCTACGCCGTAGCCTACGACTGGCCCATACGCTGGCACTGACACGTGTGTCAGCACGTAGCATGACCCTCCCACGTTTCCATACCCTCACCTGTGCCCTAAGCCTTGACATTCCCTAACCCTAACCCTAGCCCGGAAAGGAAACCAACCACCAGCCCTACACCTTACCCTACGTTGTTGCCTACTCCTGGCCTGTACGCTGGCACTGACCCGTGCGTCAGCACATAGCCTGACCCTCCACCATTTCCGTACCCTCAACTGTGCCCTAAGTCTTGTCCTTCCCTAACCCTAACCCTAGCCCAGAACAGAAACCCACCACCAGCCCTACAGCTTACCCTACGCCGTAGCCTAATCCTGGCCCGTACGCTGGCACTGATCCGTGCGTCAGCACGTAGCCTGACCTTCCCACGTTCCCGTACCCTCACCTGTGTCCTAAGCCTTGCCGTTCCATAACCCTAACCATAACCACAAACGGAAACCCACCACCAGCCCTAAACCTTACCCTACGCCGTACCCTACACCTGGCCCGTACGCTGGCACTGATCCGTGCGTCAGCATGTAGCCTAACCCTCCCACTTTTCCTTACCCTCACCTGTTCCCAAAGCCTTGCTGATCCCTAACTCTAACCCTAGCCCGGAACGGAAACCCACCACCAGCCCTACACCCTACCCTACGTCGTAGCCTACTGCTGGCCCGTAAGCTGGCAGTCTCCCATGTGTCAGCCCGTAGCCTGCCTCTCCCACGTTTCCGTACCCTCACCTCTGCCCTAAGCCTTGCAGTTCCCTACCTCTAACCCTAGCCCGGAACGGAAACCACCACCAGCCCTACACATTACGCTATGCCGTACCCTACTCCTGGCCCGTACGCTGGCACTGACACATTCTTCAGCACGTATCCTGACCCTCCCACGTTTCCGTACCCTCACCTGTGTCCTAAGCCTTAACGTTCCCTAACCCTAACCCTAGACCGGAATGGACACCCACCACCGCCCTTACACCATACCCAACGCCGTACCCTACTCCTGGTCCACACCCTGGCACTGACCCGTTCTTCAGCATGTAGCCTGACCCTCCCACGTTTCCGTACCCTCACCTGTGCCCTAAGCCTTGCCGCTCCCTAACCCTAACACTAGCCCGGAATGGACACCCACCACCAGCCTTACACTTTACCCTACGCCGTACCCTACTCCTGGTCCATACCCTGGCATTGAACCGTGCTTCAGCATGTAGCCTAACCCTCCCACGTTTCCGTACCCTCACCTGTGCCCTAAGCCTTGCCTTTCCCTATCCCTAACCCTAGCCAGGAACGGAAACCCACCACAAAACCTAAACTTTAACGTACACCGTAGACTACTCCTGACCCGTACGCTGGCAGTGACCCTTGCGTCATCACATAGCCTGCCTCTGCCACGTTTCCATACCTTCACCTGTGCACTAAGCCTTGCCGTTCCCTAACTGTAACCTGGAACGGAAACCCACAACCAGCCCTACACCTTACCCAATGCCGTACCCGAATCCTGGCGCGTACGCTGGCAAAGACACGTGCGTCAGCACGTAGCCTGCCACTCCTACGTTTCCGTACCCTCACCTGTGCCCTAAGCCTTGCCGTTCCCTAACCCTAACCCTAGCCTGGAACGGAAACCCACCACCAGCCCTAAACCTTACGCTACGACGTACCCTAATCCTGGGCCGTACGCTGGCACAGACCCGTGCGTCAACACGTAGCCTGCCACTCCCACGTTTCTGTACGTTCACCTGTGCCCTAAGCCTTGCTGTTCCCTCACCATTACCCTAGCCCGGAACGGAAACCCACCACCAGCCCTAAACCTTACCCTACGCCATACCCTACTCCTGGCCCGTACGCTGGCACTGACCCGTGCGTCAGCACGTAGCCTGAACCAACCACGTTTCCTTATGTTCACCTGTGCCCTAAGCCTTGCCGTTCCCTAACCCTAACCCTAGCCCGGAACGGTATCTCACAACCAGCCCTACTCCTTACCCTACGCCGTTCCCTATTCCTGGCCCATACGCTGGCACTGACCCGTGCGTCAGCACATAGCCGGACCCTCCCACATTTCCGTACCCTCACCTGTGCCCTAAGCCTTGTCATTCCCTAACCCTAACCCTAGCACGGAACGGAAACCCACCACCAGCCCTACACATTAGCCTACGCCGTAGCCTATTCCTGACCCGTACATTGGCACTGACCCATGCGTAAGAACGTAGCCTGACCATCCCACGTTTCCGTACCCTCACCTGGGCCCTAAGCCTTGCCGTTCCCAAACCCTAAACCTAGCCCGGAACGGAAACCACCACCAGACCTACACCTTACCCTACGCAGTACCCTACTCCTGGCCCTTACGCTGGCACTGACACGTGCGTGAGCACATAGCCTTACCCTCCAACCACCCTCCCAATACAGAAATGGTCAGAAGATCTCATGAGACGATCCTTCAAAGAAGACACAGACATGGCCAAGACGCAGATGAAAAGCTGCTCAACATCACTAATTATTAGAGAAATGCAAATCAAAACTACAATGAGGGGGCTTCCCTGGTGGCGCAGTGGTTGAGAGTCCGCCTGCCGATGCAGGGGACACGGGTTCGTGCCCCGGTCCGGGAAGATCCCACATGTCGCGGAGCAGCTGGGCCCGTGAGCCATGGCCACTGAGCCTGTACGTCCGGAGCCTGTGCTCCGCAACGGGAGAGGCCACAACAGTGAGAGGCCCGCGTACCACAAAAAAAAAATAAAAAAAAAAATAAAAATAAAAAAAACTACAATGAGGTATCACCTCACACATGTTAGAATCGGCATCATCAGAAAACCTACAAACAACAAATTCTGGGGAGGGTGTGGACAAAAGGAGCCCTCTTCCACTATTGGTGGGAATGTAAATTGATACAGTCACTATGGAGAACAGTGTGGAGTTTCCTTAAAAAAACTAGAAATAGAATTACCATCTGATCCAGCAATCGCACTTCTGGGCATATACCCAGAGAAAACCATAAATCAAAAAGGCACATTCACCACAATGTTCATTGCAGCACTATTTACAATAGCCAGGTAAGGGAGCAAACTAAATACCCACAAACAGATGAATGGGTAAAGATGTGGTACATATATAAAATGGAATATTACTCGGCCATAAAAAGGAATGAAACTGGGTCATTTGTAGAGACATCGATGGATCTAGAGACTGTCATACAGAATGAAGTAAGTCAGAAAGAGGAAAACAAATATTGTATATTAATGCATATATGTGGAACCTAAAAAGTGGTACAGATGAACTGGTTTGCAGGCAAGAAATAGAGACACAGGTAGAGAACAAACTTATGGACACCAAGTGTGGGAAGCCATGGGGTGGTAGAGGTGGGATGAGTTGGGAGATTGGGATTGGCCTGCATACATGCATATGCATAAAATACATAACTAATAATAACCTGCTGTATAAAAAAATAAAATTAAATTTCAAAATTTTAAAAAATAAAATTTAAAAATAAAAGAGAAAAAAGTTCTTCCCTTCACACAGATGTATTTATAGGAATGTATTATTTCCATGCTTATATCTATAAATACATAAAAGAGGTATAAAATCTAACTTGAACCATAAACGAAAAAAAACCTGAACCCACCAGTTATACAGAGGAAAGCCCTATCAGGGAACTTACTCCAGCGGTAAACAATTCTGAAATTGGTCAGAGGTGGGGAATCATCTCCCATACAGCCAGCAACCCACCACGCATGCAAGGAGCGTCCTCATTGCAAAGCTGGGGGACCGTGCCGAGGCATCTCTGAATAAAGGTGAGCTGAGCCCCAGGCCAGCTGCAGCTGAACTGTTCCCACCCTTCCCAGGTAAAACACCTGAATATGTACAAGGGCATGAAATCCTAGAGGAAGGGCCGTGGAGCCACACCAGCGACAGCACACAGGCCAACTTGGTGCCTGCAGGCGAGGCAGGATGGTCCTGACCCCGGGCGCTCTTCTGGAAGCTTTCCATTTCCCTGCCTGAGATACCCCTCCTGTCCCGGACCTCACCCCTTTTTTTCCTTCCTTACCTCAGCCCGGAGAGAAATTCCAGTGGAACTTATGGGTGACACATCCTCTTCTTTACAGGTGGCAGCCAGGCAACTCCTGCACAAAGTCCAGCAGAGCCCCACACACACCGGGCCACCCACAAAGCCGTGGCCCCTCACACGCTCCCACCAGCAGAGCCCCGAGACTGCTGACGGGGCAGAGAATATGGAGTCAGGCACAGCTTCAGGGGCTATTGCTGCCTGGAGCGCTGTTTATATTGACCTCAACCAGGCACACCTGGGGAGGGCCGGCCGGCACGGTAAGGCTGCCCAGGAAAGCTAATCCACAACCCTCAGGGAATCACATTGTTGAAAATGGACCTCGCTAAGGCAGAATAGAAGCCAAGGAAAATAAGGACACAATGCCATTTGCAGCACCGTAGATGAGTCTAGAGGTAATCATGTGACATGTAGTAAGTCGAAAAGTGAAAGGCACATATCGTATCATATCACTTATAGGTGTTACCTAAAAATGGATACCAGGGCAGATATTTCCACGGAGAAGGGCAATCACATATTCATTAAACAAACTTATGGTTCACCAATGGAAAGGTGTGAGGATTGGTTTCATTACGATATTGGGGTTAACAGACATACAAACACAGGTGATATATATAATAACCAAAGAGCTACGGAACACAAAGAGAGGAGTACACAACATTCTGTCATAACGTACATGGGAAAAGGATCCCAGGAAGAACAGACATCTGTATATGTGTAAAAGAACCACATCTTCCACACCTACAACAAGCCAAACATTGTAACCAAACTTGCTATAATAAAAAATAAAAAAATTAAATTAAAAATACGAACAAGAAGTAGGGAGTCAAACTTGAGGGGCTTTCTCCTGGCACATTCCATTCTAAATTCCAATCTAGAACATGACTTCCATTGAGGCTCTGTTGCCCTAGTAACCAGATGTGTTAAGGGAGAACTGCTGCCACCTAGTGGCCGTTTCACACAACAGCAGCTATAATCCCAGTGCTAATAGTCAGTTGATATTCAAAACCATTGCAGGCCTGTAAATGACACCTGCCCTGAAAACAAATCCTGGGGTCACATATCGACCAAAAAATTTAAAGGACGTCCATATTTCAAAATGACCGTTTCAAAAGGCATATTTTATGCACATTAGTGTTCTGCTTCTTTTTCTTTCTTTCTTTTTTGGTTAAAAAAACGGGAATGGAAAAAGGCATCCCTCAGAAGGGGCGAAAATAGTTTCAAACGAATCAATGGACAAAGGTTTAATCTCCAATATATATAAACAGCTCGTGCAGCTTATTAAAAAAACAAACAACCCAATACAATAATGGGCAGAAGATCTAAAGAGACGTTTCTTCAAAGAAGACACAGAGATGGCCAAGACGCACATGAAAAGCTGCTCAAGAGCACTAATTATTAGAGAAATGCAAATCAAAACTACAATGAGGTATCACCTCACACCTGTTAGAATCGGCATCATCAGAAAATCTACAAACAACAAATTCTGGGCAGGGTGTGGACAAAAGGAGCCCTCTTCCACTATTGGTGGGAATGTAAATTGATACAGTCACTATGGAGAACAGTATGGAGTTTCCTTTAAAAAACTAGAAATAGAATTACCATCTGACACAGCAATCCCACTTTTGGGCATATACCCAGAGACAACCATAAATCAAAAAGGCACATTCCCCACAAGGTTCATTGCAGCACTATTTACAATAGCCAGGTAATGGAAGCAACCTAAATGCCCACAGACAGATGAATGGATAAAGATGGTGTACATATATAAAATGGAATATTACTCGGCCATAAAAAGGAATGAAACTGGGTCATTTGTAGAGACTTCGATGGATCTAGAGACTGTCATACAGAATGAAGTAAGTCAGAAAGAGGAAAACAAATATTGTAGATTAATGCATATATGTGGAACCTAAAAAATGGTACAGATGAACTGGTATGCAGGGAAGAAATAGAGACACAGAGGTAGAGAACAAACGTATGGACACCAAGTGTGGGAAGCCATGGATTGGTGGTGGTGGGATGAGTTGGGAGTTTGAGATTGACCTGTATACATGTATATGCATAAAATACATAACTAATAATAAGACGCTGCATAAAAAAGTAAATAAAACTAAATTTCAAAATTTTAAAATATAAAATTTAAAAATAAAACAGAAAAAAGTTCTTCCCTTCACACAGATGTATTTATAGGAATGAATTATTTCCATGCTTATATCTATAAATACATAAAAGAGGAATAAAATCTAACTTGAACCATAAACGAAAAAAAACCCTGAACCCACCAGTTATACAGAGGAAAACCCTATCAGGGCACTTGCTCCAGCGGTAAACAATTCTGAAATTGGTCAGAGGTGGGGAATCATCTCCCATACAGCCAGCAACCCACACCCCATGCAAGGAGCGTCCTCATTGCAAAGCTGGGGGACCGTGCCGAGGCATCTCTGAATAAAGGTGAGGTGAGCCCCAGGCCAGCTGCTGCTGAACTGTTCCCACCCTTCCCAGGTAAAACACCTGAATATGTAGAAAGGCTTGAAAGCCTAGAGGAAGGGCCGTGGAGCCACACCAGCGACAGCACGCAGGCCAACTTGGTGACTGCAGGCCAGCCAGGGTGATCCTGGCCCCAGGCGCTCTACCAGAAGCTTTCCATTGTCCTGCCTGAGATACCCCTCATGTCCCGGCCCCCACTGCTTTTTTCCTTCCTCACCTCTGTCCGGAGAGAAATTCCGGCGGAAGGTATGGGTGACACATCCTCTTCTTTACAGGTGGCAGCCTGGCAACTCCTGCAGAAAGGCCAGCAGAACCCCACTCACACCGGGCCACCAACAAAGCTGTGGCCCCTCACTCCCTCCCACCAGCACAGCCCCGAGACTGCTCACGGGGCAGAGAATATGGAGGCAGGCACAGCTTCAGGGGCTATTGCTGCCTGGAGCGCTGTTTATATTGACCTCAACCAGGCAGACCTGGGGAGGGCCGGCCGGCAGGGTAAGGCTGCCCAGGTCAGCTAATCCACAACCCTCAGGGAATCACATTGTTGAAAATGGACCTCGCTAAGGCAGAATAGAAGCCAAGGAAAATAAGGACACAATGCCATTTGCAGCACCGTAGATGAGTCTAGAGGTAATCACGTGACTTGGAGTAAGTCAGAAAGTGAAAGACACATATCATTTCATATCACTTATAGGTGTTACCTAAAATAGAAACCAGGGCAGTCATTTCCACTGAGAAGTGCAATCATAGATTCATTAAACAAACTTATGGTTCACCAATGGAAAGGTGTGAGGATTGGTTTCATTACGATATCGGGGTTAACAGACATATACAAACAGAGGTGACATATATAATCACCAAAGACCTACGGAATACCAAGAGAAGACTACTCAACATTCTGTCATAACGTACATGGGAAAAGGATCCCAGGAAGAACAGACATCTGTATATGTGTAAAAGAACCACATCTTCCACACCTACAACAAGCCAAACATTGTAACCAAACTTGCTATAATAAAAAATAAAAAAATTAAATTAAAAATACGAACAAGAAGTAGGGAGTCAAACTTGAGGGGCTTTCTCCTGGCACATTCCATTCTAAATTCCAATCTAGAACATGACTTCCATTGAGGCTCTGTTGCCCTAGTAACCAGATGTGTTAAAGGAGAACTGCTGCCAGCTAGTGGCCGTTTCACACAACAGCAGCTTTAATCCCAGTGCTAAAGGTCAGTTGATATTCAAAATCATTGCAGGCCTGTAAATGACACCTGCCCTGAAAACAAATCCTGGGGCCACATATCGACCAAAAAATTTAAAGGACGTCCATATTTCAAAACGACCGTTTCAAAAGGCATATTTTATGCACATTAGTGTTCTGCTTCTTTTTCTTTCTTTCTTTTTTGGTTAGAAACACGGGAATGGAAAAAGGCATCCCTCAGAAGGGGCGAAAATAGTTGCAAACGAATCAATGGACAAAGGTTTAATCCCCAATATATATAAACAGCTCGTGCAGCTTATTAAAAAAACAAACAACCCAATACAATAATGGGCAGAAGATCTAAAGAGACGTTTCTTCAAAGAAGACACAGAGATGGCCAAGACGCACATGAAAAGCTGCACAAGAGCACTAATTATTAGAGAAATGCAAATCAAAAGTACAATGAGGTATCACCTCACACCTGTTAGAATCGGCATCATCAGAAAATCTACAAACAACAAATTCTGGGCAGGGTGTGGACAAAAGGAGCCCTCTTCCACTATTGGTGGGAATGTAAATTGATACAGTCACTATGGAGAACAGTATGGAGTTTCCTTTAAAAAACTAGAAATAGAATTACCATCTGACACAGCAATCCCACTTTTGGGCATATACCCAGAGACAATCATAAATCAAAAAGGCACATTCACCACAAGGTTCATTGCAGCACTATTTACAATAGCCAGGTAATGGAAGCAACCTAAATGCCCACAGACAGATGAATGGATAAAGATGGTGTACATATATAAAATGGAATATTACTCGGCCATAAAAAGGAATGAAACTGGGTCATTTGTAGAGACTTCGATGGATCTAGAGACTGTCATACAGAATGAAGTAAGTCAGAAAGAGGAAAACAAATATTGTATATTAATGCATATATGTGGAACCTAAAAAATGGTACAGATGAACTGGTTTGCAGGGAAGAAATAGAGACACAGAGGTAGAGAACAAACGTATGGACACCAAGTGTGGGAAGCCATGGATTGGTGGTGGTGGGATGAGTTGGGAGTTTGAGAATGACCTGTATACATGTATATGCATAAAATACATAACTAATAATAAGACGCTGTATAAAAAAGTAAATAAAATTAAATTTCAAAATTTTAAAATATAAAATTTAAAAATAAAACAGAAAAAAGTTCTTCCCTTCACACAGATGTATTTATAGGAATGGATTATTTCCATGCTTATATCTATAAATACATAAAAGAGGAATAAAATCTAACTTGAACCATAAACGAAAAAAAACCCTGAACCCACCAGTTATGCAGAGGAAAACCCTATCAGGGCACTTGCTCCAGCGGTAAACAATTCTGAAATTGGTCAGAGGTGGGGAATCATCCCCCATACAGCCAGCAACCCACCCCCCATGCAAGGAGCGTCCTCATTGCAAAGCTGGGGGACCGTGCCGAGGCATCTCTGAATAAAGGTGAGGTGAGCCCCAGGCCAGCTGCTGCTGAACTGTTCCCACCCTTCCCAGGTAAAACACCTGAATATGTAGAAAGGCTTGAAAGCCTAGAGGAAGGGCCGTGGAGCCACACCAGCGACAGCACGCAGGCCAACTTGGTGACTGCAGGCCAGCCAGGGTGATCCTGGCCCCAGGCGCTCTACCAGAAGCTTTCCATTGTCCTGCCTGAGATACCCCTCATGTCCCGGCCCCCACTGCTTTTTTCCTTCCTCACCTCTGTCCGGAGAGAAATTCCGGCGGAAGGTATGGGTGACACATCCTCTTCTTTACAGGTGGCAGCCTGGCAACTCCTGCAGAAAGGCCAGCAGAACCCCACTCACACCGGGCCACCAACAAAGCTGTGGCCCCTCACTCCCTCCCACCAGCACAGCCCCGAGACTGCTCACGGGGCAGAGAATATGGAGGCAGGCACAGCTTCAGGGGCTATTGCTGCCTGGAGCGCTGTTTATATTGACCTCAACCAGGCAGACCTGGGGAGGGCCGGCCGGCAGGGTAAGGCTGCCCAGGTCAGCTAATCCACAACCCTCAGGGAATCACATTGTTGAAAATGGACCTCGCTAAGGCAGAATAGAAGCCAAGGAAAATAAGGACACAATGCCATTTGCAGCACCGTAGATGAGTCTAGAGGTAATCACGTGACTTGGAGTAAGTCAGAAAGTGAAAGACACATATCATTTCATATCACTTATAGGTGTTACCTAAAATAGAAACCAGGGCAGTCATTTCCACTGAGAAGTGCAATCATAGATTCATTAAACAAACTTATGGTTCACCAATGGAAAGGTGTGAGGATTGGTTTCATTACGATATCGGGGTTAACAGACATATACAAACAGAGGTGACATATATAATCACCAAAGACCTACGGAATACCAAGAGAAGACTACTCAACATTCTGTCATAACGTACATGGGAAAAGGATCCCAGGAAGAACAGACATCTGTATATGTGTAAAAGAACCACATCTTCCACACCTACAACAAGCCAAACATTGTAACCAAACTTGCTATAATAAAAAATAAAAAAATTAAATTAAAAATACGAACAAGAAGTAGGGAGTCAAACTTGAGGGGCTTTCTCCTGGCACATTCCATTCTAAATTCCAATCTAGAACATGACTTCCATTGAGGCTCTGTTGCCCTAGTAACCAGATGTGTTAAAGGAGAACTGCTGCCAGCTAGTGGGCGTTTCACACAGCAGCAGCTTTAATCCCAGTGCTAAAGATCAGTTGATATTCAAAATCATTGCAGGCCTGTAAATGACACCTGCCCTGAAAACAAATCCTGGGGCCACATATCGACCAAAAAATTTAAAGGACGTCCATATTTCAAAACGACCGTTTCAAAAGGCATATTTTATGCACATTAGTGTTCTGCTTCTTTTTCTTTCTTTCTTTTTTGGTTAGAAACACGGGAATGGAAAAAGTCATCCCTCAGAAGGGGCGAAAATAGTTGCAAACGAATCAATGGACAAAGGTTTAATCTCCAATATATATAAACAGCTCATGCAGCTTATTAAAAAAACAAACAACCCAATACAAAAATGGGCAGAAGATCTAAAGAGACGTTTCTTCAAAGAAGACACAGAGATAGATGGCCAAGACGCACATGAAAAGCTGCTCAAGAGCACTAATTATTAGAGAGATGCAAATCAAAACTACAATGAGGTATCACCTCACACCTGTTAGAATCGGCATCATCAGAAAATCTACAAACAACAAATTCTGGGGAGGGTGTGGACAAAAGGAGCCCTCTTCCACTATTGGTGGGAATGTAAATTGATACAGTCACTATGGAGAACAGTATGGAGTTTCCTTTAAAAAACTAGGAATAGAATTACCATCTGACCCAGCAATCCCACTTTTGGGCATATACCCAGAGACAACCATAAATCAAAAAGGCACATTCACCACAAGGTTCATTGCAGCACTATTTACAATAGCCAGGTAATGGAAGCAACCTAAATGCCCACAGACAGATGAATAATGGATAAAGATGGGGTACATATATAAAATGGAATACTACTCGGCCATAAAAAGGAATGAAACTGGGTCTTTTGTAGAGACATCGATGGATCTAGAGACTGTCATACTGAAAGAAGTAAGTCAGAAAGAGGAAAACAAATATTGTATATTAATGCATATATGTGGATCCTAAAAAATGGTACAGATGAACTGGTTTGCCGGGAAGAAATAGAGACACAGAGGTAGAGAACAAACGTATGGACACGAAGTGTGGGAAGCCATGGGGTGGTGGTGGTGGGATGAGTTGGGAGTTTGAGATTGACCTGTATACATGTATATGCATAAAATACATAACTAATAATAAGCCGCTGTATAAAAAAGTAAATAAAATTAAATTTCAAAATTTTAAAATATAAAATTTAAACATAAAACAGAAAAAAGTTATTCCCTTCACACAGATGTATTTATAGGAATGAATTATTTCCATGCTTATATCTATAAATATATAAAAGAGGAATAAAATCTAACTTGAACCATAAACGAAAAAAAATCCTGAACCCACCAGTTATACAGAGGAAAACCCTATCAGGGCACTTGCTCCAGCGGTAAACAATTCTGAAATTGGTCAGAGGTGGGGAATCATCTCCCATACAGCCAGCAACCCAAACACCATGCAAGGAGCGTCCTCATTGCAAAGCTGGGGGACCATGCCGAGGCATCTCTGAATAAAGGTGAGCTGAGCCCCAGGCCAGCTGCTGCTGAACTGTTCCCACCCTTCCCAGGTAAAACACCTGAATATGTACAAAGGCTTGAAAGCCTAGAGGAAGGGCCGTGAATCCACACCAGCTACAGCACGCAGGCCAACTTGGTGACTGCAGGCCAGCCAGGGTGATCCTGGCCCCGGGCGCTCTTCCGGAAGCTTTCCATTGTCCTGCCTGAGATACCCCTCTTGTCCCGGCCCCCACTGCTTTTTTCCTTCCTCACCTTTGTCCGGAGAGAAATTCCAGCGGAAGGTATGGGTGACACATCCTCTTCTTTACAGGTGGCAGCCTGGCAACTCCTGCACAAAGGCCAGCAGAACCCCACTCACACTGGGCCACCAACAAAGCTGTGGACCCTCACTCCCTCCCACCAGCACAGCCCCGAGACTGCTCACGGGGCAGAGAATATGGAGGCAGGAACAGCTTCAGGGGCTATTGCTGCCTGGAGCGCTGTTTATATTGACCTCAACCAGGCAGACCTGTGGAGGGCCGGCCGGCAGGGGAAGGCTGCCCAGGTCAGCTAATCCACAACCCTCAGGGAATCACATTGTTGAAAATGGACCTCGCTAAGGCAGAATAGAAGCCAAGGAAAATAAGGACACAATGCCATTTGCAGCACCATAGATGAGTCTAGAGGTAATCACGTGACTTGGAGTAAGTCAGAAAGTGAAAGACACATATCATTTCATATTACTTATAGGTGTTACCTAAAATAGAAACCAGGGCAGTCATTTCCACAGAGAAGTGCAATCATAGATTCATTAAACAAACTTATGGTTCACCAATGGAAAGGTGTGAGGATTGGTTTCATTACGATATCGGGGTTAACAGACATATACAAACAGAGGGGACATATATAATCACCAAAGACCTACGGAATACCAAGAGAAGACTACTCAACATTCTGTCATAACGTACATGGGAAAAGGATCCCAGGAAGAACAGACATCTGTATATGTGTAAAAGAACCACATCTTCCACACCTACAACAAGCCAAACATTGTAATCAAACTTGCTATAATAAAAAGTAAAAAAATTAAATTAAAAATACGAACAAGAAGTAGGGAGTCAAACTTGAGGGGCTTTCTCCTGGCACATTCCATTCTAAATTCCAATCTAGAACAGGACGACGTCCATTGAGGCTCTGTTGCCCTAGTAACCAGATGTGTTAAGGGAGAACTGCTGCCAGCTAGTGGCCGTTTCACACAACAGCAGCTTTAATCCCAGTGCTAATGGTCAGTTGATATTCAAAATCATTGCAGGCCTGTAAATGACACCTGCCCTGAAAACAAATCCTGGGGCCACATATCGACCAAAAAATTTAAAGGACGTCCATATTTCAAAACGACCGTTTCAAAAGGCATATTTTATGCACATTAGTGTTCTGCTTCTTTTTCTTTCCTTCTTTTTTGGTTAGAAACACGGGAATGGAAAAAGGCATCCCTCAGAAGGGGCCAAAATAGTTGCAAACGAATCAATGGACAAAGGTTTAATCTCCAATATATATAAACAGCTCATGCAGCTTATTAAGAAAACAAACAACCCAATACAAAAATGGGCAGAAGATCTAAAGAGACGTTTCTTCAAAGAAGACACAGAGATGGCCAAGACGCACATGAAAAGCTGCTCAAGAGCACTAATTATTAGAGAAATGCAAATCAAAGGTACAATGAGGTATCACCTCACACCTGTTAGAATCGGCATCATCAGAAAATCTACAGACAACAAATTCTGGGGAGGGTGTGGACAAAAGGAGCCCTCTTCCACTATTGGTGGGAATGTAAATTGATACAGTCACTATGGAGAACAGTATGGAGTTTCCTTTAAAAAACTAGAAATAGAATTACCATCTGACACAGCAATCCCACTTTTGGGCATATACCCAGAGACAACCATAAATCAAAAAGGCACATTCACCACAAGGTTCATTGCAGCTCTATTTACAATACCAGGTAATGGAAGCAACCTAAATGCCCACAGACAGATGAATGGATAAAGATGGGGTACATATATAAAATGGAATATTACTCGGCCATAAAAAGGAATGAAACTGGGTCATTTGTATAGACATCGATGGATCTAGAGACTGTCATACAGAATGAAGTTAGTCAGAAAGAGGAAAACAAATATTGTATATTAATGCATATATGTGGAACCTAAAAAATTTTACAGATGAACTGGTTTGCAGGGAAGAAATAGAGACACAGAGGTAGAGAACAAACGTGTGGACACCAAGTGTGGGAAGCCATGGGGTGGTGGTGGTGGGATGAGTTGGGAGTTTGAGACTGACCTGTATACATGTATATGCATAAAATACGTAACTAATAATAACCCGCTGTACAAAAAAGTAAATAAAATTAAATTTCAAAATTTTAAAATATAAAATTTAAAAATAAAGCAGAAAAAAGTTCTTCCCTTCACACAGATATATTTATAGGAATGAATTATTTCCATGCTTATATCTATAAATACATAAAAGAGGAATAAAATCTAACTTGAACCATAAACGAAAAAAAACCCTGAACCCACCAGTTATACAGAGGAAAACCCTATCAGGGCACTTGCTCCAGCGGTAAACAATTCTGAAATTGGTCAGAGGTGGGGAATCATCTCCCATACAGCCAGCAACCCACCCCCCATGCAAGGAGCGTCCTCATTGCAAAGCTGGGGGACCGTGCCGAGGCATCTCTGAGTAAAGGTGAGGTGAGCCCGAGGCCAGCTGCTGCTGAACTGTTCCCACCCTTCCCAGGTAAAACACCTGAATATGTACAAAGGCTTGAAAGCCTAGAGGAAGGGCCGTGGAGCCACACCAGCGACAGCACGCAGGCCAACTTGGTGACTGCAGGCCAGCCAGGGTGATCCTTGCCCCGGGCACTCTTCCGGAAGCTTTCCATTGTCCTGCCTGAGATACCCCTCTTGTCCCGGCCCCCAGTGCTTTTTTCCTTCCTCACCTCTGTCCGGAGAGAAATTCCAGCGGAAGGTATGGGTGACACATCCTCTTCTTTACAGGTGGCAGCCTGGCAACTCCTGCAGAAAGGCCAGCAGAACCCCACTCACACCGGGCCACCAACAAAGCTGTGGCCCCTCACTCCCTCCCACCAGCACAGCCCCGAGACTGCTGACGGGGCAGAGAATATGGAGTCAGGCACAGCTTCAGGGGCTATTGCTGCCTGGAGCGCTGTTTATATTGACCTCAACCAGGCAGACCTGGGGAGGGCCGGCCGGCAGGGTAAGGCTGCCCAGGTCAGCTAATCCACAACCGTCAGGGAATCACATTGTTGAAAATGGACCTCGCTAAGGCAGAATAGAAGCCAAGGAAAATAAGGACACAATGCCATTTGCAGCACCGTAGATGAGTCTAGAGGTAATCACGTGACTTTTAGTAAGTCAGAAAGTGAAAGACACATATCATTTCATATCACTTATAGGTGTTACCTAAAATAGAAACCAGGGCAGTCATTTCCACTGAGAAGTGCAATCATAGATTCATTAAACAAACTTATGGTTCACCAATGGAAAGGTGTGAGGATTGGTTTCATTACGATATCGGGGTTAACAGACATATACAAACAGAGGTGACATATATAATCACCAAAGACCTACGGAATACCAAGAGAAGACTACTCAACATTCTGTCATAACGTACATGGGAAAAGGATCCCAGGAAGAACAGACATCTGTATATGTGTAAAAGAACCACATCTTCCACACCTACAACAAGCCAAACATTGTAATCAAACTTGCTATAATAAAAAATAAAAAAAATTAAATTAAAAATACGAACAAGTAGTAGGGAGTCAAACTTGAGGGGCTTTCTCCTGGCACATTCCATTCTAAATTCCAAAATAGAACATGACTTCCATTGAGGCTCTGTTGCCCTAGTAACCAGATGTGTTAAGGGAGAACTGCTGCCACCTAGTAGCCGTTTCACACAACAGCAGCTTTAATCCCAGTGCTAATGGTCAGTTGATATTCAAAATCATTGCAGGCCTGTAAATGACACCTGCCCTGAAAACAAATCCTGGGGCCACATATCGACCAAAAAATTTAAAGGACGTCCATATTTCAAAACGACCGTTTCAAAAGGCATATTTTATGCACATTAGTGTTCTGCTTCTTTTTCTTTCTTTCTTTTTTGGTTAAAAACACGGGAATGGAAAAAGGCATTCCTCAGAAGGGGCGAAAATACTTGCAAACGTATCAATGGACAAAGGTTTAATCTCCAATATATATAAACAGCTCATGCAGCTTATTAAGAAAACAAACAACCCAATACAAAAATGGGCAGAAGTTCTAAAGAGACGTTTCTTCAAAGAAGACACAGAGATGGCCAAGACGCACTTGAAAATCTGCTCAAGAGCACTAATTATTAGAGAAATGCAAATCAAAACTACTATGAGGTATCACCTCACACTGTTAGAATCGGCATCATCAGAAAATCTACAGACAACAAATTCTGGGGAGGGTGTGGACAAAAGGAGCCCTCTTCCACTATTGGTGGGAATGTAAATTGATACAGTCACTATGGAGAACAGTATGGAGTTTCCTTTAAAAAACTAGAAATAGAATTACCATCTGACCCAGCAATCCCACTTTTGGGCATATACCCAGAGACAACCATAAATCAAAAAGGCACATTCACCACAAGGTTCATTGCAGCACTATTTACAATAGCCAGGTAATGGAAGCAACCTAAATGCCCACAGACAGATGAATGGATAAAGATGGGGTACATATATAAAATGGAATATTACTCGGCCATAAAAAGGAATGAAACTGGGTCATTTGTAGAGACTTCGATGGATCTAGAGACTGTCGTACAGAATGAAGTAAGTCAGAAAGAGGAAAACAAATATTGTATATTAATGCATATATGTGGAACCTAAAAAATGGTACAGATGAACTGGTTTGCAGGGAAGAAATAGAGACACAGAGGTAGAGAACAAACGTATGGACACCAAGTGTGGGAAGCCATGGGGTGGTGGTGGTGGGATGAGTTGGGAGTTTGAGACTGACCTGTATACATGTATATGCATAAAATACATAACTAATAATAAGCCGCTGTATAAAAAAGTAAATAAAATAAAATTTCAATATTTAAAAATATAAAATTTAAAAATAAAACAGAAAAAAGTTCTTCCCTTCACACAGATGTATTTATAGGAATGAATTATTTCCATGCTTATATCTATAAATACATAAAAGAGGAATAAAATCTAACTTGAACCATAAACGAAAAAAAACCCTGAACCCACCAGTTATACAGAGGAAAACCCTATCAGGGCACTTGCTCCAGCGGTAAACAATTCTGAAATTGGTCAGAGGTGGGGAATCATCTCCCATACAGCCAGCAACCCACACCCCATGCAAGGAGCGTCCTCATTGCAAAGCTGGGGGACCGTGCCAAGGCATCTCTGAATAAAGGTGAGCTGAGCCCCAGGCCAGCTGCTGCTGAACTGTTCCCACCCTTCCCAGGTAAAACACCTGAATATGTACAAAGGCTTGAAAGCCTAGAGGAACGGCCGTGGAGCCACACTAGCGACAGCACGCAGGCCAACTTGGTGACTGCAGGCCAGCCAGTGTGATCCTGGCCCCGGGCGCTCTTCCGGAAGCTTTCCATTGTCCTGCCTGAGATACCCCTCTTGTCTCGGCCCCCACTGCTTTTTTCCTTCCTCACCTCTGTCCGGAGAGAAATTCCAGCGGAAGGTATGGGTGACACATCCTCTTCTTTACAGGTGGCAGCCTGGCACCTGCTGCACAAAGGCCAGCAGAACCCCACTCACACCGGGCCACCAACAAAGCTGTGGCCCCTCACTCCCTCCCACCAGCACAGCCCCGAGACTGCTCACGGGGCAGAGAATATGGAGGCAGGCACAGCTTCAGGGGCTATTGCTTCCTGGAGCGCTGTTTATATTGACCTCAACCAGGCAGACCTGGGGAGGGCCGGCCGGCAGGGTAAGGCTGCCCAGGTCAGCTAATCCACAACCCTCAGGGAATCACATTGTTGAAAATGGACCTCGCTAAGGCAGAATAGAAGCCAAGGAAAATAAGGACACAATGCCATTTGCAGCACCGTAGATGAGTCTAGAGGTAATCACGTGACTTGGAGTAAGTCAGAAAGTGAAAGACACATATCATTTCATATCACTTATAGGTGTTACCTAAAATAGAAACCAGGGCAGTCATTTCCACTGAGAAGTGCAATCATAGATTCATTAAACAAACTTATGGTTCACCAATGGAAAGGTGTGAGGATTGGTTTCATTACGATATCGGGGTTAACAGACATATACAAACAGAAGTGACATATATAATCACCAAAGACCTACGGAATACCAAGAGAAGACTACTCAACATTCTGTCATAACGTACATGGGAAAAGGATCCCAGGAAGAACAGACATCTGTATATGTGTAAAAGAACCACATCTTCCACACCTACAACAAGCCAAACATTGTAATCAAACTTGCTATAATAAAAAATAAAAAAATTAAATTAAAAATACGAACAAGAAGTAGGGAGTCAAACTTGAGGGGCTTTCTCCTGGCACATTCCATTCTAAATTCCAATCTAGAACATGACTTCCATTGAGGCTCTGTTGCCCTAGTAACCAGATGTGTTAAAGGAGAACTGCTGCCAGCTAGTGGCCGTTTCACACAACAGCAGCTTTAATCCCAGTGCTAAAGGTCAGTTGATATTCAAAATCATTGCAGGCCTGTAAATGACACCTGCCCTGAAAACAAATCCTGGGGCCACATATCGACCAAAAAATTTAAAGGACGTCCATATTTCAAAACGACCGTTTCAAAAGGCATATTTTATGCACATTAGTGTTCTGCTTCTTATTCTTTCTTTCTTTTTTGGTTAGAAACACGGGAATGGAAAAAGGCATCCCTCAGAAGGGGCGAAAATAGTTGCAAACGAATCAATGGACAAAGGTTTAATCCCCAATATATATAAACAGCTCGTGCAGCTTATTAAAAAAACAAACAACCCAATACAATAATGGGCAGAAGATCTAAAGAGACGTTTCTTCAAAGAAGACACAGAGATGGCCAAGACGCACATGAAAAGCTGCTCAAGAGCACTAATTATTAGAGAAATGCAAATCAAAACTACAATGAGGTATCACCTCACACCTGTTAGAATCGGCATCATCAGAAAATCTACAAACAACAAATTCTGGGCAGGGTGTGGACAAAAGGAGCCCTCTTCCACTATTGGTGGGAATGTAAATTGATACAGTCACTATGGAGAACAGTATGGAGTTTCCTTTAAAAAACTAGAAATAGAATTACCATCTGACACAGCAATCCCACTTTCGGGCATATACCCAGAGACAACCATAAATCAAAAAGGCACATTCACCACAAGGTTCATTGCAGCACTATTTACAATAGCCAGGTAATGGAAGCAACCTAAATGCCCACAGACAGATGAATGGATAAAGATGGTGTACATATATAAAATGGAATATTACTCGGCCATAAAAAGGAATGAAACTGGGTCATTTGTAGAGACTTCGATGGATCTAGAGACTGTCATACAGAATGAAGTAAGTCAGAAAGAGGAAAACAAATATTGTATATTAATGCATATATGTGGAACCTAAAAAATGGTACAGATGAACTGGTTTGCAGGGAAGAAATAGAGACACAGAGGTAGAGAACAAACGTATGGACACCAAGTGTGGGAAGCCATGGATTGGTGGTGGTGGGATGAGTTGGGAGTTTGAGATTGACCTGTATACATGTATATGCATAAAATACATAACTAATAATAAGACGCTGTATAAAAAAGTAAATAAAATTAAATTTCAAAATTTTAAAATATAAAATTTAAAAATAAAACAGAAAAAAGTTCTTCCCTTCACACAGATGTATTTATAGGAATGAATTATTTCCATGCTTATATCTATAAATACATAAAAGAGGAATAAAATCTAACTTGAACCATAAACGAAAAAAAACCCTGAACCCACCAGTTATACAGAGGAAAACCCTATCAGGGCACTTGCTCCAGCGGTAAACAATTCTGAAATTGGTCAGAGGTGGGGAATCATCCCCCATACAGCCAGCAACCCACACCCCATGCAAGGAGCGTCCTCATTGCAAAGCTGGGGGACCGTGCCGAGGCATCTCTGAATAAAGGTGAGGTGAGCCCGAGGCCAGCTGCTGCTGAACTGTTCCCACCCTTCCCAGGTAAAACACCTGAATATGTACAAAGGCTTGAAAGCCTAGAGGAAGGGCCGTGGAGCCACACCAGCGACAGCACGCAGGCCAACTTGGTGACTGCAGGCCAGCCAGGGTGATCCTGGCCCCAGGCGCTCTACCAGAAGCTTTCCATTGTCCTGCCTGAGATACCCCTCTTGTCCCGGCCCCCACTGCTTTTTTCCTTCTTCACCTCTGTCCGGAGAGAAATTCCGGCGGAAGGTATGGGTGACACATCCTCTTCTTTACAGGTGGCAGCCTGGCAACTCCTGCAGAAAGGCCAGCAGAACCCCACTCACACCGGGCCACCAACAAAGCTGTGGCCCCTCACTCCCTCCCACCAGCACAGCCCCGAGACTGCTCACGGGGCAGAGAATATGGAGGCAGGCACAGCTTCAGGGGCTATTGCTGCCTGGAGCGCTGTTTATATTGACCTCAACCAGGCAGACCTGGGGAGGGCCGGCCGGCAGGGTAAGGCTGCCCAGGTCAGCTAATCCACAACCCTCAGGGAATCACATTGTTGAAAATGGACCTCGCTAAGGCAGAATAGAAGCCAAGGAAAATAAGGACACAATGCCATTTGCAGCACCGTAGATGAGTCTAGAGGTAATCACGTGACTTGGAGTAAGTCAGAAAGTGAAAGACACATATCATTTCATATCACTTATAGGTGTTACCTAAAATAGAAACCAGGGCAGTCATTTCCACTGAGAAGTGCAATCATAGATTCATTAAACAAACTTATGGTTCACCAATGGAAAGGTGTGAGGATTGGTTTCATTACGATATCGGGGTTAACAGACATATACAAACAGAGGTGACATATATAATCACCAAAGACCTACGGAATACCAAGAGAAGACTACTCAACATTCTGTCATAACGTACATGGGAAAAGGATCCCAGGAA
Source organism: Mesoplodon bidens (assembly GCF_964165515.1). NCBI lineage: Eukaryota > Metazoa > Chordata > Mammalia > Artiodactyla > Ziphiidae > Mesoplodon > Mesoplodon bidens. The sequence continues at coordinate 668,105 of NW_027671428.1, read as the reverse complement.
GAACAGACATCTGTATATGTGTAAAAGAACCACATCTTCCACACCTACAACAAGCCAAACATTGTAACCAAACTTGCTATAATAAAAAATAAAAAAATTAAATTAAAAATACGAACAAGAAGTAGGGAGTCAAACTTGAGGGGCTTTCTCCTGGCACATTCCATTCTAAATTCCAATCTAGAACATGACTTCCATTGAGGCTCTGTTGCCCTAGTAACCAGATGTGTTAAAGGAGAACTGCTGCCAGCTAGTGGCCGTTTCACACAGCAGCAGCTTTAATCCCAGTGCTAAAGGTCAGTTGATATTCAAAATCATTGCAGGCCTGTAAATGACACCTGCCCTGAAAACAAATCCTGGGGCCACATATCGACCAAAAAATTTAAAGGACGTCCATATTTCAAAACGACCGTTTCAAAAGGCATATTTTATGCACATTAGTGTTCTGCTTCTTTTTCTTTCTTTCTTTTTTGGTTAGAAACACGGGAATGGAAAAAGTCATCCCTCAGAAGGGGCGAAAATAGTTGCAAACGAATCAATGGACAAAGGTTTAATCTCCAATATATATAAACAGCTCATGCAGCTTATTAAAAAAACAAACAACCCAATACAAAAATGGGCAGAAGATCTAAAGAGACGTTTCTTCAAAGAAGACACAGAGATAGATGGCCAAGACGCACATGAAAAGCTGCTCAAGAGCACTAATTATTAGAGAGATGCAAATCAAAACTACAATGAGGTATCACCTCACACCTGTTAGAATCGGCATCATCAGAAAATCTACAAACAACAAATTCTGGGGAGGGTGTGGACAAAAGGAGCCCTCTTCCACTATTGGTGGGAATGTAAATTGATACAGTCACTATGGAGAACAGTATGGAGTTTCCTTTAAAAAACTAGAAATAGAATTACCATCTGACACAGCAATCCCACTTTCGGGCATATACCCAGAGACAACCATAAATCAAAAAGGCACATTCACCACAAGGTTCATTGCAGCACTATTTACAATAGCCAGGTAATGGAAGCAACCTAAATGCCCACAGACAGATGAATGGATAAAGATGGTGTACATATATAAAATGGAATATTACTCGGCCATAAAAAGGAATGAAACTGGGTCATTTGTAGAGACTTCGATGGATCTAGAGACTGTCATACAGAATGAAGTAAGTCAGAAAGAGGAAAACAAATATTGTATATTAATGCATTTATGTGGAACCTAAAAAATGGTACAGATGAACTGGTTTGCAGGGAAGAAATAGAGACACAGAGGTAGAGAACAAACGTATGGACACCAAGTGTGGGAAGCCATGGATTGGTGGTGGTGGGATGAGTTGGGAGTTTGAGATTGACCTGTATACATGTATATGCATAAAATACATAACTAATAATAAGACGCTGTATAAAAAAGTAAATAAAATTAAATTTCAAAATTTTAAAATATAAAATTTAAAAATAAAACAGAAAAAAGTTCTTCCCTTCACACAGATGTATTTATAGGAATGAATTATTTCCATGCTTATATCTATAAATACATAAAAGAGGAATAAAATCTAACTTGAACCATAAACGAAAAAAAACCCTGAACCCACCAGTTATACAGAGGAAAACCCTATCAGGGCACTTGCTCCAGCGGTAAACAATTCTGAAATTGGTCAGAGGTGGGGAATCATCCCCCATACAGCCAGCAACCCACACCCCATGCAAGGAGCGTCCTCATTGCAAAGCTGGGGGACCGTGCCGAGGCATCTCTGAATAAAGGTGAGGTGAGCCCGAGGCCAGCTGCTGCTGAACTGTTCCCACCCTTCCCAGGTAAAACACCTGAATATGTACAAAGGCTTGAAAGCCTAGAGGAAGGGCCGTGGAGCCACACCAGCGACAGCACGCAGGCCAACTTGGTGACTGCAGGCCAGCCAGGGTGATCCTGGCCCCAGGCGCTCTACCAGAAGCTTTCCATTGTCCTGCCTGAGATACCCCTCTTGTCCCGGCCCCCACTGCTTTTTTCCTTCCTCACCTCTGTCCGGAGAGAAATTCCGGCGGAAGGTATGGGTGACACATCCTCTTCTTTACAGGTGGCAGCCTGGCAACTCCTGCAGAAAGGCCAGCAGAACCCCACTCACACCGGGCCACCAACAAAGCTGTGGCCCCTCACTCCCTCCCACCAGCACAGCCCCGAGACTGCTCACGGGGCAGAGAATATGGAGGCAGGCACAGCTTCAGGGGCTATTGCTGCCTGGAGCGCTGTTTATATTGACCTCAACCAGGCAGACCTGGGGAGGGCCGGCCGGCAGGGTAAGGCTGCCCAGGTCAGCTAATCCACAACCCTCAGGGAATCACATTGTTGAAAATGGACCTCGCTAAGGCAGAATAGAAGCCAAGGAAAATAAGGACACAATGCCATTTGCAGCACCGTAGATGAGTCTAGAGGTAATCACGTGACTTGGAGTAAGTCAGAAAGTGAAAGACACATATCATTTCATATCACTTATAGGTGTTACCTAAAATAGAAACCAGGGCAGTCATTTCCACTGAGAAGTGCAATCATAGATTCATTAAACAAACTTATGGTTCACCAATGGAAAGGTGTGAGGATTGGTTTCATTACGATATCGGGGTTAACAGACATATACAAACAGAGGTGACATATATAATCACCAAAGACCTACGGAATACCAAGAGAAGACTACTCAACATTCTGTCATAACGTACATGGGAAAAGGATCCCAGGAAGAACAGACATCTGTATATGTGTAAAAGAACCACATCTTCCACACCTACAACAAGCCAAACATTGTAACCAAACTTGCTATAATAAAAAATAAAAAAATTAAATTAAAAATACGAACAAGAAGTAGGGAGTCAAACTTGAGGGGCTTTCTCCTGGCACATTCCATTCTAAATTCCAATCTAGAACATGACTTCCATTGAGGCTCTGTTGCCCTAGTAACCAGATGTGTTAAAGGAGAACTGCTGCCAGCTAGTGGCCGTTTCACACAGCAGCAGCTTTAATCCCAGTGCTAAAGGTCAGTTGATATTCAAAATCATTGCAGGCCTGTAAATGACACCTGCCCTGAAAACAAATCCTGGGGCCACATATCGACCAAAAAATTTAAAGGACGTCCATATTTCAAAACGACCGTTTCAAAAGGCATATTTTATGCACATTAGTGTTCTGCTTCTTTTTCTTTCTTTCTTTTTTGGTTAGAAACACGGGAATGGAAAAAGTCATCCCTCAGAAGGGGCGAAAATAGTTGCAAACGAATCAATGGACAAAGGTTTAATCTCCAATATATATAAACAGCTCATGCAGCTTATTAAAAAAACAAACAACCCAATACAAAAATGGGCAGAAGATCTAAAGAGACGTTTCTTCAAAGAAGACACAGAGATAGATGGCCAAGACGCACATGAAAAGCTGCTCAAGAGCACTAATTATTAGAGAGATGCAAATCAAAACTACAATGAGGTATCACCTCACACCTGTTAGAATCGGCATCATCAGAAAATCTACAAACAACAAATTCTGGGGAGGGTGTGGACAAAAGGAGCCCTCTTCCACTATTGGTGGGAATGTAAATTGATACAGTCACTATAGAGAACAGTATGGAGTTTCCTTTAAAAAACTAGGAATAGAATTACCATCTGACCCAGCAATCCCACTTTTGGGCATATACCCAGAGACAACCATAAATCAACAAGGCACATTCACCACAAGGTTCATTGCAGCACTATTTACAATAGCCAGGTAATGGAAGCAACCTAAATGCCCACAGACAGATGAATAATGGATAAAGATGGGGTACATATATAAAATGGAATACTACTCGGCCATAAAAAGGAATGAAACTGGGTCTTTTGTAGAGACATCAATGGATCTAGAGACTGTCATACTGAAAGAAGTAAGTCAGAAAGAGGAAAACAAATATTGTATATTAATGCATATATGTGGATCCTAAAAAATGGTACAGATGAACTGGTTTGCAGGGAAGAAATACAGACACAGAGGTAGAGAACAAACGTATGGACACGAAGTGTGGGAAGCCATGGGGTGGTGGTGGTGGGATGAGTTGGGAGTTTGAGATTGACCTGTATACATGTATATGCATAAAATACATAACTAATAATAAGCCGCTGTATAAAAAAGTAAATAAAATTAAATTTCAAAATTTTAAAATATAAAATTTAAACATAAAACAGAAAAAAGTTATTCCCTTCACACAGATGTATTTATAGGAATGAATTATTTCCATGCTTATATCTATAAATATATAAAAGAGGAATAAAATCTAACTTGAACCATAAACGAAAAAAAATCCTGAACCCACCAGTTATACAGAGGAAAACCCTATCAGGGCACTTGCTCCAGCGGTAAACAATTCTGAAATTGGTCAGAGGTGGGGAATCATCTCCCATACAGCCAGCAACCCAAACACCATGCAAGGAGCGTCCTCATTGCAAAGCTGGGGGACCATGCCGAGGCATCTCTGAATAAAGGTGAGCTGAGCCCCAGGCCAGCTGCTGCTGAACTGTTCCCACCCTTCCCAGGTAAAACACCTGAATATGTACAAAGGCTTGAAAGCCTAGAGGAAGGGCCGTGGATCCACACCAGCTACAGCACGCAGGCCAACTTGGTGACTGCAGGCCAGCCAGGGTGATCCTGGCCCCGGGCGCTCTTCTGGAAGCTTTCCATTGTCCTGCCTGAGATACCCCTCTTGTCCCGGCCCCCACTGCTTTTTTCCTTCCTCACTTTTGTCCGGAGAGAAATTCCAGCGGAAGGTATGGGTGACACATCCTCTTCTTTACAGGTGGCAGCCTGGCAACTCCTGCACAAAGGCCAGCAGAACCCCACTCACACTGGGCCACCAACAAAGCTGTGGACCCTCACTCCCTCCCACCAGCACAGCCCCGAGACTGCTGACGGGGCAGAGAATATGGAGTCAGGCACAGCTTCAGGGGCTATTGCTGCCTGGAGCGCTGTTTATATTGACCTCAACCAGGCAGACCTGTGGAGGGCCGGCCGGCAGGGTAAGGCTGCCCAGGTCAGCTAATCCACAACCGTCAGGGAATCACATTGTTGAAAATGGACCTCGCTAAGGCAGAATAGAAGCCAAGGAAAATAAGGACACAATGCCATTTGCAGCACCGTAGATGAGTCTAGAGGTAATCACGTGACTTGTAGTAAGTCAGAAAGTGAAAGACACATATCATTTCATATCACTTATAGGTGTTACCTAAAATAGAAACCAGGGCAGTCATTTCCACTGAGAAGTGCAATCATAGATTCATTAAACAAACTTATGGTTCACCAATGGAAAGGTGTGAGGATTGGTTTCATTACGATATCGGGGTTAACAGACATATACAAACAGAGGTGACATATATAATCACCAAAGACCTACGGAATACCAAGAGAAGACTACTCAACATTCTGTCATAACGTACATGGGAAAAGGATCCCAGGAAGAACAGACATCTGTATATGTGTAAAAGAACCACATCTTCCACACCTACAACAAGCCAAACATTGTAATCAAACTTGCTATAATAAAAAGTAAAAAAATTAAATTAAAAATACGAACAAGAAGTAGGGAGTCAAACTTGAGGGGCTTTCTCCTGGCACATTCCATTCTAAATTCCAATCTAGAACACGACGACGTCCATTGAGGCTCTGTTGCCCTAGTAACCAGATGTGTTAAGGGAGAACTGCTGCCACCTAGTGGCCGTTTCACACAACAGCAGCTTTAATCCCAGTGCTAATGGTCAGTTGATATTCAAAATCATTGCAGGCCTGTAAATGACACCTGCCCTGAAAACAAATCCTGGGGCCACATATCGACCAAAAAATTTAAAGGACGTCCATATTTCAAAACGACCGTTTCAAAAGGCATATTTTATGCACATTAGTGTTCTGCTTCTTTTTCTTTCTTTCTTTTTTGGTTAAAAACACGGGAATGGAAAAAGGCATTCCTCAGAAGGGGCGAAAATAGTTGCAAACGTATCAATGGACAAAGGTTTAATCTCCAATATATATAAACAGCTCATGCAGCTTATTAAGAAAACAAACAACCCAATACAAAAATGGGCAGAAGATCTAAAGAGACGTTTCTTCAAAGAAGACACAGAGATGGCCAAGACGCACATGAAAATCTGCTCAAGAGCACTAATTATTAGAGAAATGCAAATCAAAACTACTATGAGGTATCACCTCACACTGTTAGAATCGGCATCATCAGAAAATCTACAGACAACAAATTCTGGGGAGGGTGTGGACAAAAGGAGCCCTCTTCCACTATTGGTGGGAATGTAAATTGATACAGTCACTATGGAGAACAGTATGGAGTTTCCTTTAAAAAACTAGAAATAGAATTACCATCTGACCCAGCAATCCCACTTTTGGGCATATACCCAGAGACAACCATAAATCAAAAAGGCACATTCACCACAAGGTTCATTGCAGCTCTATTTACAATACCAGGTAATGGAAGCAACCTAAATGCCCACAGACAGATGAATGGATAAAGATGGGGTACATATATAAAATGGAATATTACTCGGCCATAAAAAGGAATGAAACTGGGTCATTTGTATAGACATCGATGGATCTAGAGACTGTCATACAGAATGAAGTTAGTCAGAAAGAGGAAAACAAATATTGTATATTAATGCATATATGTGGAACCTAAAAAATTTTACAGATGAACTGGTTTGCCGGGAAGAAATAGAGACACAGAGGTAGAGAACAAACGTATGGACACCAAGTGTGGGAAGCCATGGGGTGGTGGTGGTGGGATGAGTTGGGAGTTTGAGACTGACCTGTATACATGTATATGCATAAAATACGTAACTAATAATAACCCGCTGTACAAAAAAGTAAATAAAATTAAATTTCAAAATTTTAAAATATAAAATTTAAAAATAAAGCAGAAAAAAGTTCTTCCCTTCACACAGATATATTTATAGGAATGAATTATTTCCATGCTTATATCTATAAATACATAAAAGAGGAATAAAATCTAACTTGAACCATAAACGAAAAAAAACCCTGAACCCACCAGTTATACAGAGGAAAACCCTATCAGGGCACTTGCTCCAGCGGTAAACAATTCTGAAATTGGTCAGAGGTGGGGAATCATCTCCCATACAGCCAGCAACCCACCCCCCATGCAAGGAGCGTCCTCATTGCAAAGCTGGGGGACCGTGCCGAGGCATCTCTGAGTAAAGGTGAGCTGAGCCCCAGGCCAGCTGCTGCTGAACTGTTCCCACCCTTCCCAGGTAAAACACCTGAATATGTACAAAGGCTTGAAAGCCTAGAGGAAGGGCCGTGGAGCCACACCAGCGACAGCACGCAGGCCAACTTGGTGACTGCAGGCCAGCCAGGGTGATCCTGGCCCCGGGCGCTCTTCCGGAAGCTTTCCATTGTCCTGCCTGAGATACCCCTCTTGTCCCGGCCCCCAGTGCTTTTTTCCTTCCTCACCTCTGTCCGGAGAGAAATTCCAGCGGAAGGTATGGGTGACACATCCTCTTCTTTACAGGTGGCAGCCTGGCAACTCCTGCAGAAAGGCCAGCAGAACCCCACTCACACCGGGCCACCAACAAAGCTGTGGCCCCTCACTCCCTCCCACCAGCACAGCCCCGAGACTGCTGACGGGGCAGAGAATATGGAGTCAGGCACAGCTTCAGGGGCTATTGCTGCCTGGAGCGCTGTTTATATTGACCTCAACCAGGCAGACCTGGGGAGGGCCGGCCGGCAGGGTAAGGCTGCCCAGGTCAGCTAATCCACAACCGTCAGGGAATGACATTGTTGAAAATGGACCTCGCTAAGGCAGAATAGAAGCCAAGGAAAATAAGGACACAATGCCATTTGCAGCACCGTAGATGAGTCTAGAGGTAATCACGTGACTTTTAGTAAGTCAGAAAGTGAAAGACACATATCATTTCATATCACTTATAGGTGTTACCTAAAATAGAAACCAGGGCAGTCATTTCCACTGAGAAGTGCAATCATAGATTCATTAAACAAACTTATGGTTCACCAATGGAAAGGTGTGAGGATTGGTTTCATTACGATATCGGGGTTAACAGACATATACAAACAGAGGTGACATATATAATCACCAAAGACCTACGGAATACCAAGAGAAGACTACTCAACATTCTGTCATAACGTACATGGGAAAAGGATCCCAGGAAGAACAGACATCTGTATATGTGTAAAAGAACCACATCTTCCACACCTACAACAAGCCAAACATTGTAATCAAACTTGCTATAATAAAAAATAAAAAAAATTAAATTAAAAATACGAACAAGTAGTAGGGAGTCAAACTTGAGGGGCTTTCTCCTGGCACATTCCATTCTAAATTCCAAAATAGAACATGACTTCCATTGAGGCTCTGTTGCCCTAGTAACCAGATGTGTTAAGGGAGAACTGCTGCCACCTAGTGGCCGTTTCACACAACAGCAGCTTTAATCCCAGTGCTAATGGTCAGTTGATATTCAAAATCATTGCAGGCCTGTAAATGACACCTGCCCTGAAAACAAATCCTGGGGCCACATATCGACCAAAAAATTTAAAGGACGTCCATATTTCAAAACGACCGTTTCAAAAGGCATATTTTATGCACATTAGTGTTCTGCTTCTTTTTCTTTCTTTCTTTTTTGGTTAAAAACACGGGAATGGAAAAAGGCATTCCTCAGAAGGGGCGAAAATAGTTGCAAACGTATCAATGGACAAAGGTTTAATCTCCAATATATATAAACAGCTCATGCAGCTTATTAAGAAAACAAACAACCCAATACAAAAATGGGCAGAAGATCTAAAGAGACGTTTCTTCAAAGAAGACACAGAGATGGCCAAGACGCACATGAAAATCTGCTCAAGAGCACTAATTATTAGAGAAATGCAAATCAAAACTACTATGAGGTATCACCTCACACTGTTAGAATCGGCATCATCAGAAAATCTACAGACAACAAATTCTGGGGAGGGTGTGGACAAAAGGAGCCCTCTTCCACTATTGGTGGGAATGTAAATTGATACAGTCACTATGGAGAACAGTATGGAGTTTCCTTTAAAAAACTAGAAATAGAATTACCATCTGACCCAGCAATCCCACTTTTGGGCATATACCCAGAGACAACCATAAATCAAAAAGGCACATTCACCACAAGGTTCATTGCAGCACTATTTACAATAGCCAGGTAATGGAAGCAACCTAAATGCCCACAGACAGATGAATGGATAAAGATGGGGTACATATATAAAATGGAATATTACTCGGCCATAAAAAGGAATGAAACTGGGTCATTTGTATAGACATCGATGGATCTAGAGACTGTCATACAGAATGAAGTTAGTCAGAAAGAGGAAAACAAATATTGTATATTAATGCATATATGTGGAACCTAAAAAATTTTACAGATGAACTGGTTTGCCGGGAAGAAATAGAGACACAGAGGTAGAGAACAAACGTATGGACACCAAGTGTGGGAAGCCATGGGGTGGTGGTGGTGGGATGAGTTGGGAGTTTGAGACTGACCTGTATACATGTATATGCATAAAATACGTAACTAATAATAACCCGCAGTACAAAAAAGTAAATAAAATTAAATTTCAAAATTTTAAAATATAAAATTTAAAAATAAAGCAGAAAAAAGTTCTTCCCTTCACACAGATATATTTATAGGAATGAATTATTTCCATGCTTATATCTATAAATACATAAAAGAGGAATAAAATCTAACTTGAACCATAAACGAAAAAAAACCCTGAACCCACCAGTTATACAGAGGAAAACCCTATCAGGGCACTTGCTCCAGCGGTAAACAATTCTGAAATTGGTCAGAGGTGGGGAATCATCTCCCATACAGCCAGCAACCCACACCCCATGCAAGGAGCGTCCTCATTGCAAAGCTGGGGGACCGTGCCAAGGCATCTCTGAATAAAGGTGAGCTGAGCCCCAGGCCAGCTGCTGCTGAACTGTTCCCACCCTTCCCAGGTAAAACACCTGAATATGTACAAAGGCTTGAAAGCCTAGAGGAACGGCCGTGGAGCCACACTAGCGACAGCACGCAGGCCAACTTGGTGACTGCAGGCCAGCCAGTGTGATCCTGGCCCCGGGCGCTCTTCCGGAAGCTTTCCATTGTCCTGCCTGAGATACCCCTCTTGTCTCGGCCCCCACTGCTTTTTTCCTTCCTCACCTCTGTCCGGAGAGAAATTCCAGCGGAAGGTATGGGTGACACATCCTCTTCTTTACAGGTGGCAGCCTGGCACCTGCTGCACAAAGGCCAGCAGAACCCCACTCACACCGGGCCACCAACAAAGCTGTGGCCCCTCACTCCCTCCCACCAGCACAGCCCCGAGACTGCTCACGGGGCAGAGAATATGGAGGCAGGCACAGCTTCAGGGGCTATTGCTTCCTGGAGCGCTGTTTATATTGACCTCAACCAGGCAGACCTGGGGAGGGCCGGCCGGCAGGGTAAGGCTGCCCAGGTCAGCTAATCCACAACCCTCAGGGAATCACATTGTTGAAAATGGACCTCGCTAAGGCAGAATAGAAGCCAAGGAAAATAAGGACACAATGCCATTTGCAGCACCGTAGATGAGTCTAGAGGTAATCACGTGACTTGGAGTAAGTCAGAAAGTGAAAGACACATATCATTTCATATCACTTATAGGTGTTACCTAAAATAGAAACCAGGGCAGTCATTTCCACTGAGAAGTGCAATCATAGATTCATTAAACAAACTTATGGTTCACCAATGGAAAGGTGTGAGGATTGGTTTCATTACGATATCGGGGTTAACAGACATATACAAACAGAGGTGACATATATAATCACCAAAGACCTACGGAATACCAAGAGAAGACTACTCAACATTCTGTCATAACGTACATGGGAAAAGGATCCCAGGAAGAACAGACATCTGTATATGTGTAAAAGAACCACATCTTCCACACCTACAACAAGCCAAACATTGTAATCAAACTTGCTATAATAAAAAATAAAAAAATTAAATTAAAAATACGAACAAGAAGTAGGGAGTCAAACTTGAGGGGCTTTCTCCTGGCACATTCCATTCTAAATTCCAATCTAGAACATGACTTCCATTGAGGCTCTGTTGCCCTAGTAACCAAATGTGTTAAAGGAGAACTGCTGCCAGCTAGTGGCCGTTTCACACAACAGCAGCTTTAATCCCAGTGCTAAAGGTCAGTTGATATTCAAAATCATTGCAGGCCTGTAAATGACACCTGCCCTGAAAACAAATCCTGGGGCCACATATCGACCAAAAAATTTAAAGGACGTCCATATTTCAAAACGACCGTTTCAAAAGGCAAATTTTATGCACATTAGTGTTCTGCTTCTTATTCTTTCTTTCTTTTTTGGTTAGAAACACGGGAATGGAAAAAGGCATCCCTCAGAAGGGGCGAAAATAGTTGCAAACGAATCAATGGACAAAGGTTTAATCCCCAATATATATAAACAGCTCGTGCAGCTTATTAAAAAAACAAACAACCCAATACAATAATGGGCAGAAGATCTAAAGAGACGTTTCTTCAAAGAAGACACAGAGATGGCCAAGACGCACATGAAAAGCTGCTCAAGAGCACTAATTATTAGAGAAATGCAAATCAAAACTACAATGAGGTATCACCTCACACCTGTTAGAATCGGCATCATCAGAAAATCTACAAACAACAAATTCTGGGCAGGGTGTGGACAAAAGGAGCCCTCTTCCACTATTGGTGGGAATGTAAATTGATACAGTCACTATGGAGAACAGTATGGAGTTTCCTTTAAAAAACTAGAAATAGAATTACCATCTGACACAGCAATCCCACTTTCGGGCATATACCCAGAGACAACCATAAATCAAAAAGGCACATTCACCACAAGGTTCATTGCAGCACTATTTACAATAGCCAGGTAATGGAAGCAACCTAAATGCCCACAGACAGATGAATGGATAAAGATGGTGTACATATATAAAATGGAATATTACTCGGCCATAAAAAGGAATGAAACTGGGTCATTTGTAGAGACTTCGATGGATCTAGAGACTGTCATACAGAATGAAGTAAGTCAGAAAGAGGAAAACAAATATTGTATATTAATGCATATATGTGGAACCTAAAAAATGGTACAGATGAACTGGTTTGCAGGGAAGAAATAGAGACACAGAGGTAGAGAACAAACGTATGGACACCAAGTGTGGGAAGCCATGGATTGGTGGTGGTGGGATGAGTTGGGAGTTTGAGATTGACCTGTATACATGTATATGCATAAAATACATAACTAATAATAAGACGCTGTATAAAAAAGTAAATAAAATTAAATTTCAAAATTTTAAAATATAAAATTTAAAAATAAAACAGAAAAAAGTTCTTCCCTTCACACAGATGTATTTATAGGAATGAATTATTTCCATGCTTATATCTATAAATACATAAAAGAGGAATAAAATCTAACTTGAACCATAAACGAAAAAAAACCCTGAACCCACCAGTTATACAGAGGAAAACCCTATCAGGGCACTTGCTCCAGCGGTAAACAATTCTGAAATTGGTCAGAGGTGGGGAATCATCCCCCATACAGCCAGCAACCCACACCCCATGCAAGGAGCGTCCTCATTGCAAAGCTGGGGGACCGTGCCGAGGCATCTCTGAATAAAGGTGAGGTGAGCCCGAGGCCAGCTGCTGCTGAACTGTTCCCACCCTTCCCAGGTAAAACACCTGAATATGTACAAAGGCTTGAAAGCCTAGAGGAAGGGCCGTGGAGCCACACCAGCGACAGCACGCAGGCCAACTTGGTGACTGCAGGCCAGCCAGGGTGATCCTGGCCCCAGGCGCTCTACCAGAAGCTTTCCATTGTCCTGCCTGAGATACCCCTCTTGTCCCGGCCCCCACTGCTTTTTTCCTTCCTCACCTCTGTCCGGAGAGAAATTCCGGCGGAAGGTATGGGTGACACATCCTCTTCTTTACAGGTGGCAGCCTGGCAACTCCTGCAGAAAGGCCAGCAGAACCCCACTCACACCGGGCCACCAACAAAGCTGTGGCCCCTCACTCCCTCCCACCAGCACAGCCCCGAGACTGCTCACGGGGCAGAGAATATGGAGGCAGGCACAGCTTCAGGGGCTATTGCTGCCTGGAGCGCTGTTTATATTGACCTCAACCAGGCAGACCTGGGGAGGGCCGGCCGGCAGGGTAAGGCTGCCCAGGTCAGCTAATCCACAACCCTCAGGGAATCACATTGTTGAAAATGGACCTCGCTAAGGCAGAATAGAAGCCAAGGAAAATAAGGACACAATGCCATTTGCAGCACCGTAGATGAGTCTAGAGGTAATCACGTGACTTGGAGTAAGTCAGAAAGTGAAAGACACATATCATTTCATATCACTTATAGGTGTTACCTAAAATAGAAACCAGGGCAGTCATTTCCACTGAGAAGTGCAATCATAGATTCATTAAACAAACTTATGGTTCACCAATGGAAAGGTGTGAGGATTGGTTTCATTACGATATCGGGGTTAACAGACATATACAAACAGAGGTGACATATATAATCACCAAAGACCTACGGAATACCAAGAGAAGACTACTCAACATTCTGTCATAACGTACATGGGAAAAGGATCCCAGGAAGAACAGACATCTGTATATGTGTAAAAGAACCACATCTTCCACACCTACAACAAGCCAAACATTGTAACCAAACTTGCTATAATAAAAAATAAAAAAATTAAATTAAAAATACGAACAAGAAGTAGGGAGTCAAACTTGAGGGGCTTTCTCCTGGCACATTCCATTCTAAATTCCAATCTAGAACATGACTTCCATTGAGGCTCTGTTGCCCTAGTAACCAGATGTGTTAAAGGAGAACTGCTGCCAGCTAGTGGCCGTTTCACACAGCAGCAGCTTTAATCCCAGTGCTAAAGGTCAGTTGATATTCAAAATCATTGCAGGCCTGTAAATGACACCTGCCCTGAAAACAAATCCTGGGGCCACATATCGACCAAAAAATTTAAAGGACGTCCATATTTCAAAACGACCGTTTCAAAAGGCATATTTTATGCACATTAGTGTTCTGCTTCTTTTTCTTTCTTTCTTTTTTGGTTAGAAACACGGGAATGGAAAAAGTCATCCCTCAGAAGGGGCGAAAATAGTTGCAAACGAATCAATGGACAAAGGTTTAATCTCCAATATATATAAACAGCTCATGCAGCTTATTAAAAAAACAAACAACCCAATACAAAAATGGGCAGAAGATCTAAAGAGACGTTTCTTCAAAGAAGACACAGAGATAGATGGCCAAGACGCACATGAAAAGCTGCTCAAGAGCACTAATTATTAGAGAGATGCAAATCAAAACTACAATGAGGTATCACCTCACACCTGTTAGAATCGGCATCATCAGAAAATCTACAAACAACAAATTCTGGGGAGGGTGTGGACAAAAGGAGCCCTCTTCCACTATTGGTGGGAATGTAAATTGATACAGTCACTATGGAGAACAGTATGGAGTTTCCTTTAAAAAACTAGAAATAGAATTACCATCTGACACAGCAATCCCACTTTCGGGCATATACCCAGAGACAACCATAAATCAAAAAGGCACATTCACCACAAGGTTCATTGCAGCACTATTTACAATAGCCAGGTAATGGAAGCAACCTAAATGCCCACAGACAGATGAATGGATAAAGATGGTGTACATATATAAAATGGAATATTACTCGGCCATAAAAAGGAATGAAACTGGGTCATTTGTAGAGACTTCGATGGATCTAGAGACTGTCATACAGAATGAAGTAAGTCAGAAAGAGGAAAACAAATATTGTATATTAATGCATATATGTGGAACCTAAAAAATGGTACAGATGAACTGGTTTGCAGGGAAGAAATAGAGACACAGAGGTAGAGAACAAACGTATGGACACCAAGTGTGGGAAGCCATGGATTGGTGGTGGTGGGATGAGTTGGGAGTTTGAGATTGACCTGTATACATGTATATGCATAAAATACATAACTAATAATAAGACGCTGTATAAAAAAGTAAATAAAATTAAATTTCAAAATTTTAAAATATAAAATTTAAAAATAAAACAGAAAAAAGTTCTTCCCTTCACACAGATGTATTTATAGGAATGAATTATTTCCATGCTTATATCTATAAATACATAAAAGAGGAATAAAATCTAACTTGAACCATAAACGAAAAAAAACCCTGAACCCACCAGTTATACAGAGGAAAACCCTATCAGGGCACTTGCTCCAGCGGTAAACAATTCTGAAATTGGTCAGAGGTGGGGAATCATCCCCCATACAGCCAGCAACCCACACCCCATGCAAGGAGCGTCCTCATTGCAAAGCTGGGGGACCGTGCCGAGGCATCTCTGAATAAAGGTGAGGTGAGCCCGAGGCCAGCTGCTGCTGAACTGTTCCCACCCTTCCCAGGTAAAACACCTGAATATGTACAAAGGCTTGAAAGCCTAGAGGAAGGGCCGTGGAGCCACACCAGCGACAGCACGCAGGCCAACTTGGTGACTGCAGGCCAGCCAGGGTGATCCTGGCCCCAGGCGCTCTACCAGAAGCTTTCCATTGTCCTGCCTGAGATACCCCTCTTGTCCCGGCCCCCACTGCTTTTTTCCTTCCTCACCTCTGTCCGGAGAGAAATTCCGGCGGAAGGTATGGGTGACACATCCTCTTCTTTACAGGTGGCAGCCTGGCAACTCCTGCAGAAAGGCCAGCAGAACCCCACTCACACCGGGCCACCAACAAAGCTGTGGCCCCTCACTCCCTCCCACCAGCACAGCCCCGAGACTGCTGACGGGGCAGAGAATATGGAGGCAGGCACAGCTTCAGGGGCTATTGCTGCCTGGAGCGCTGTTTATATTGACCTCAACCAGGCAGACCTGGGGAGGGCCGGCCGGCAGGGTAAGGCTGCCCAGGTCAGCTAATCCACAACCCTCAGGGAATCACATTGTTGAAAATGGACCTCGCTAAGGCAGAATAGAAGCCAAGGAAAATAAGGACACAATGCCATTTGCAGCACCGTAGATGAGTCTAGAGGTAATCACGTGACTTGGAGTAAGTCAGAAAGTGAAAGACACATATCATTTCATATCACTTATAGGTGTTACCTAAAATAGAAACCAGGGCAGTCATTTCCACTGAGAAGTGCAATCATAGATTCATTAAACAAACTTATGGTTCACCAATGGAAAGGTGTGAGGATTGGTTTCATTACGATATCGGGGTTAACAGACATATACAAACAGAGGTGACATATATAATCACCAAAGACCTACGGAATACCAAGAGAAGACTACTCAACATTCTGTCATAACGTACATGGGAAAAGGATCCCAGGAAGAACAGACATCTGTATATGTGTAAAAGAACCACATCTTCCACACCTACAACAAGCCAAACATTGTAACCAAACTTGCTATAATAAAAAATAAAAAAATTAAATTAAA
The DNA here is from genome assembly GCF_964165515.1 of Mesoplodon bidens. NCBI lineage: Eukaryota > Metazoa > Chordata > Mammalia > Artiodactyla > Ziphiidae > Mesoplodon > Mesoplodon bidens. The sequence goes on along the minus strand of NW_027671428.1, from coordinate 651,626 downwards.
AATACGAACAAGAAGTAGGGAGTCAAACTTGAGGGGCTTTCTCCTGGCACATTCCATTCTAAATTCCAATCTAGAACATGACTTCCATTGAGGCTCTGTTGCCCTAGTAACCAGATGTGTTAAAGGAGAACTGCTGCCAGCTAGTGGCCGTTTCACACAGCAGCAGCTTTAATCCCAGTGCTAAAGGTCAGTTGATATTCAAAATCATTGCAGGCCTGTAAATGACACCTGCCCTGAAAACAAATCCTGGGGCCACATATCGACCAAAAAATTTAAAGGACGTCCATATTTCAAAACGACCGTTTCAAAAGGCATATTTTATGCACATTAGTGTTCTGCTTCTTTTTCTTTCTTTCTTTTTTGGTTAGAAACACGGGAATGGAAAAAGTCATCCCTCAGAAGGGGCGAAAATAGTTGCAAACGAATCAATGGACAAAGGTTTAATCTCCAATATATATAAACAGCTCATGCAGCTTATTAAAAAAACAAACAACCCAATACAAAAATGGGCAGAAGATCTAAAGAGACGTTTCTTCAAAGAAGACACAGAGATAGATGGCCAAGACGCACATGAAAAGCTGCTCAAGAGCACTAATTATTAGAGAGATGCAAATCAAAACTACAATGAGGTATCACCTCACACCTGTTAGAATCGGCATCATCAGAAAATCTACAAACAACAAATTCTGGGGAGGGTGTGGACAAAAGGAGCCCTCTTCCACTATTGGTGGGAATGTAAATTGATACAGTCACTATAGAGAACAGTATGGAGTTTCCTTTAAAAAACTAGGAATAGAATTACCATCTGACCCAGCAATCCCACTTTTGGGCATATACCCAGAGACAACCATAAATCAACAAGGCACATTCACCACAAGGTTCATTGCAGCACTATTTACAATAGCCAGGTAATGGAAGCAACCTAAATGCCCACAGACAGATGAATAATGGATAAAGATGGGGTACATATATAAAATGGAATACTACTCGGCCATAAAAAGGAATGAAACTGGGTCTTTTGTAGAGACATCAATGGATCTAGAGACTGTCATACTGAAAGAAGTAAGTCAGAAAGAGGAAAACAAATATTGTATATTAATGCATATATGTGGATCCTAAAAAATGGTACAGATGAACTGGTTTGCAGGGAAGAAATACAGACACAGAGGTAGAGAACAAACGTATGGACACGAAGTGTGGGAAGCCATGGGGTGGTGGTGGTGGGATGAGTTGGGAGTTTGAGATTGACCTGTATACATGTATATGCATAAAATACATAACTAATAATAAGCCGCTGTATAAAAAAGTAAATAAAATTAAATTTCAAAATTTTAAAATATAAAATTTAAACATAAAACAGAAAAAAGTTATTCCCTTCACACAGATGTATTTATAGGAATGAATTATTTCCATGCTTATATCTATAAATATATAAAAGAGGAATAAAATCTAACTTGAACCATAAACGAAAAAAAATCCTGAACCCACCAGTTATACAGAGGAAAACCCTATCAGGGCACTTGCTCCAGCGGTAAACAATTCTGAAATTGGTCAGAGGTGGGGAATCATCTCCCATACAGCCAGCAACCCAAACACCATGCAAGGAGCGTCCTCATTGCAAAGCTGGGGGACCATGCCGAGGCATCTCTGAATAAAGGTGAGCTGAGCCCCAGGCCAGCTGCTGCTGAACTGTTCCCACCCTTCCCAGGTAAAACACCTGAATATGTACAAAGGCTTGAAAGCCTAGAGGAAGGGCCGTGGATCCACACCAGCTACAGCACGCAGGCCAACTTGGTGACTGCAGGCCAGCCAGGGTGATCCTGGCCCCGGGCGCTCTTCTGGAAGCTTTCCATTGTCCTGCCTGAGATACCCCTCTTGTCCCGGCCCCCACTGCTTTTTTCCTTCCTCACCTTTGTCCGGAGAGAAATTCCAGCGGAAGGTATGGGTGACACATCCTCTTCTTTACAGGTGGCAGCCTGGCAACTCCTGCACAAAGGCCAGCAGAACCCCACTCACACTGGGCCACCAACAAAGCTGTGGACCCTCACTCCCTCCCACCAGCACAGCCCCGAGACTGCTGACGGGGCAGAGAATATGGAGTCAGGCACAGCTTCAGGGGCTATTGCTGCCTGGAGCGCTGTTTATATTGACCTCAACCAGGCAGACCTGTGGAGGGCCGGCCGGCAGGGTAAGGCTGCCCAGGTCAGCTAATCCACAACCGTCAGGGAATCACATTGTTGAAAATGGACCTCGCTAAGGCAGAATAGAAGCCAAGGAAAATAAGGACACAATGCCATTTGCAGCACCGTAGATGAGTCTAGAGGTAATCACGTGACTTGTAGTAAGTCAGAAAGTGAAAGACACATATCATTTCATATCACTTATAGGTGTTACCTAAAATAGAAACCAGGGCAGTCATTTCCACTGAGAAGTGCAATCATAGATTCATTAAACAAACTTATGGTTCACCAATGGAAAGGTGTGAGGATTGGTTTCATTACGATATCGGGGTTAACAGACATATACAAACAGAGGTGACATATATAATCACCAAAGACCTACGGAATACCAAGAGAAGACTACTCAACATTCTGTCATAACGTACATGGGAAAAGGATCCCAGGAAGAACAGACATCTGTATATGTGTAAAAGAACCACATCTTCCACACCTACAACAAGCCAAACATTGTAATCAAACTTGCTATAATAAAAAGTAAAAAAATTAAATTAAAAATACGAACAAGAAGTAGGGAGTCAAACTTGAGGGGCTTTCTCCTGGCACATTCCATTCTAAATTCCAATCTAGAACACGACGACGTCCATTGAGGCTCTGTTGCCCTAGTAACCAGATGTGTTAAGGGAGAACTGCTGCCACCTAGTGGCCGTTTCACACAACAGCAGCTTTAATCCCAGTGCTAATGGTCAGTTGATATTCAAAATCATTGCAGGCCTGTAAATGACACCTGCCCTGAAAACAAATCCTGGGGCCACATATCGACCAAAAAATTTAAAGGACGTCCATATTTCAAAACGACCGTTTCAAAAGGCATATTTTATGCACATTAGTGTTCTGCTTCTTTTTCTTTCTTTCTTTTTTGGTTAAAAACACGGGAATGGAAAAAGGCATTCCTCAGAAGGGGCGAAAATAGTTGCAAACGTATCAATGGACAAAGGTTTAATCTCCAATATATATAAACAGCTCATGCAGCTTATTAAGAAAACAAACAACCCAATACAAAAATGGGCAGAAGATCTAAAGAGACGTTTCTTCAAAGAAGACACAGAGATGGCCAAGACGCACATGAAAATCTGCTCAAGAGCACTAATTATTAGAGAAATGCAAATCAAAACTACTATGAGGTATCACCTCACACTGTTAGAATCGGCATCATCAGAAAATCTACAGACAACAAATTCTGGGGAGGGTGTGGACAAAAGGAGCCCTCTTCCACTATTGGTGGGAATGTAAATTGATACAGTCACTATGGAGAACAGTATGGAGTTTCCTTTAAAAAACTAGAAATAGAATTACCATCTGACCCAGCAATCCCACTTTTGGGCATATACCCAGAGACAACCATAAATCAAAAAGGCACATTCACCACAAGGTTCATTGCAGCTCTATTTACAATACCAGGTAATGGAAGCAACCTAAATGCCCACAGACAGATGAATGGATAAAGATGGGGTACATATATAAAATGGAATATTACTCGGCCATAAAAAGGAATGAAACTGGGTCATTTGTATAGACATCGATGGATCTAGAGACTGTCATACAGAATGAAGTTAGTCAGAAAGAGGAAAACAAATATTGTATATTAATGCATATATGTGGAACCTAAAAAATTTTACAGATGAACTGGTTTGCCGGGAAGAAATAGAGACACAGAGGTAGAGAACAAACGTATGGACACCAAGTGTGGGAAGCCATGGGGTGGTGGTGGTGGGATGAGTTGGGAGTTTGAGACTGACCTGTATACATGTATATGCATAAAATACGTAACTAATAATAACCCGCTGTACAAAAAAGTAAATAAAATTAAATTTCAAAATTTTAAAATATAAAATTTAAAAATAAAGCAGAAAAAAGTTCTTCCCTTCACACAGATATATTTATAGGAATGAATTATTTCCATGCTTATATCTATAAATACATAAAAGAGGAATAAAATCTAACTTGAACCATAAACGAAAAAAAACCCTGAACCCACCAGTTATACAGAGGAAAACCCTATCAGGGCACTTGCTCCAGCGGTAAACAATTCTGAAATTGGTCAGAGGTGGGGAATCATCTCCCATACAGCCAGCAACCCACCCCCCATGCAAGGAGCGTCCTCATTGCAAAGCTGGGGGACCGTGCCGAGGCATCTCTGAGTAAAGGTGAGCTGAGCCCCAGGCCAGCTGCTGCTGAACTGTTCCCACCCTTCCCAGGTAAAACACCTGAATATGTACAAAGGCTTGAAAGCCTAGAGGAAGGGCCGTGGAGCCACACCAGCGACAGCACGCAGGCCAACTTGGTGACTGCAGGCCAGCCAGGGTGATCCTGGCCCCGGGCGCTCTTCCGGAAGCTTTCCATTGTCCTGCCTGAGATACCCCTCTTGTCCCGGCCCCCAGTGCTTTTTTCCTTCCTCACCTCTGTCCGGAGAGAAATTCCAGCGGAAGGTATGGGTGACACATCCTCTTCTTTACAGGTGGCAGCCTGGCAACTCCTGCAGAAAGGCCAGCAGAACCCCACTCACACCGGGCCACCAACAAAGCTGTGGCCCCTCACTCCCTCCCACCAGCACAGCCCCGAGACTGCTGACGGGGCAGAGAATATGGAGTCAGGCACAGCTTCAGGGGCTATTGCTGCCTGGAGCGCTGTTTATATTGACCTCAACCAGGCAGACCTGGGGAGGGCCGGCCGGCAGGGTAAGGCTGCCCAGGTCAGCTAATCCACAACCGTCAGGGAATGACATTGTTGAAAATGGACCTCGCTAAGGCAGAATAGAAGCCAAGGAAAATAAGGACACAATGCCATTTGCAGCACCGTAGATGAGTCTAGAGGTAATCACGTGACTTTTAGTAAGTCAGAAAGTGAAAGACACATATCATTTCATATCACTTATAGGTGTTACCTAAAATAGAAACCAGGGCAGTCATTTCCACTGAGAAGTGCAATCATAGATTCATTAAACAAACTTATGGTTCACCAATGGAAAGGTGTGAGGATTGGTTTCATTACGATATCGGGGTTAACAGACATATACAAACAGAGGTGACATATATAATCACCAAAGACCTACGGAATACCAAGAGAAGACTACTCAACATTCTGTCATAACGTACATGGGAAAAGGATCCCAGGAAGAACAGACATCTGTATATGTGTAAAAGAACCACATCTTCCACACCTACAACAAGCCAAACATTGTAATCAAACTTGCTATAATAAAAAATAAAAAAAATTAAATTAAAAATACGAACAAGTAGTAGGGAGTCAAACTTGAGGGGCTTTCTCCTGGCACATTCCATTCTAAATTCCAAAATAGAACATGACTTCCATTGAGGCTCTGTTGCCCTAGTAACCAGATGTGTTAAGGGAGAACTGCTGCCACCTAGTGGCCGTTTCACACAACAGCAGCTTTAATCCCAGTGCTAATGGTCAGTTGATATTCAAAATCATTGCAGGCCTGTAAATGACACCTGCCCTGAAAACAAATCCTGGGGCCACATATCGACCAAAAAATTTAAAGGACGTCCATATTTCAAAACGACCGTTTCAAAAGGCATATTTTATGCACATTAGTGTTCTGCTTCTTTTTCTTTCTTTCTTTTTTGGTTAAAAACACGGGAATGGAAAAAGGCATTCCTCAGAAGGGGCGAAAATAGTTGCAAACGTATCAATGGACAAAGGTTTAATCTCCAATATATATAAACAGCTCATGCAGCTTATTAAGAAAACAAACAACCCAATACAAAAATGGGCAGAAGATCTAAAGAGACGTTTCTTCAAAGAAGACACAGAGATGGCCAAGACGCACATGAAAATCTGCTCAAGAGCACTAATTATTAGAGAAATGCAAATCAAAACTACTATGAGGTATCACCTCACACTGTTAGAATCGGCATCATCAGAAAATCTACAGACAACAAATTCTGGGGAGGGTGTGGACAAAAGGAGCCCTCTTCCACTATTGGTGGGAATGTAAATTGATACAGTCACTATGGAGAACAGTATGGAGTTTCCTTTAAAAAACTAGAAATAGAATTACCATCTGACCCAGCAATCCCACTTTTGGGCATATACCCAGAGACAACCATAAATCAAAAAGGCACATTCACCACAAGGTTCATTGCAGCACTATTTACAATAGCCAGGTAATGGAAGCAACCTAAATGCCCACAGACAGATGAATGGATAAAGATGGGGTACATATATAAAATGGAATATTACTCGGCCATAAAAAGGAATGAAACTGGGTCATTTGTATAGACATCGATGGATCTAGAGACTGTCATACAGAATGAAGTTAGTCAGAAAGAGGAAAACAAATATTGTATATTAATGCATATATGTGGAACCTAAAAAATTTTACAGATGAACTGGTTTGCCGGGAAGAAATAGAGACACAGAGGTAGAGAACAAACGTATGGACACCAAGTGTGGGAAGCCATGGGGTGGTGGTGGTGGGATGAGTTGGGAGTTTGAGACTGACCTGTATACATGTATATGCATAAAATACGTAACTAATAATAACCCGCTGTACAAAAAAGTAAATAAAATTAAATTTCAAAATTTTAAAATATAAAATTTAAAAATAAAGCAGAAAAAAGTTCTTCCCTTCACACAGATATATTTATAGGAATGAATTATTTCCATGCTTATATCTATAAATACATAAAAGAGGAATAAAATCTAACTTGAACCATAAACGAAAAAAAACCCTGAACCCACCAGTTATACAGAGGAAAACCCTATCAGGGCACTTGCTCCAGCGGTAAACAATTCTGAAATTGGTCAGAGGTGGGGAATCATCTCCCATACAGCCAGCAACCCACCCCCCATGCAAGGAGCGTCCTCATTGCAAAGCTGGGGGACCGTGCCGAGGCATCTCTGAGTAAAGGTGAGCTGAGCCCCAGGCCAGCTGCTGCTGAACTGTTCCCACCCTTCCCAGGTAAAACACCTGAATATGTACAAAGGCTTGAAAGCCTAGAGGAAGGGCCGTGGAGCCACACCAGCGACAGCACGCAGGCCAACTTGGTGACTGCAGGCCAGCCAGGGTGATCCTGGCCCCGGGCGCTCTTCCGGAAGCTTTCCATTGTCCTGCCTGAGATACCCCTCTTGTCCCGGCCCCCAGTGCTTTTTTCCTTCCTCACCTCTGTCCGGAGAGAAATTCCAGCGGAAGGTATGGGTGACACATCCTCTTCTTTACAGGTGGCAGCCTGGCAACTCCTGCAGAAAGGCCAGCAGAACCCCACTCACACCGGGCCACCAACAAAGCTGTGGCCCCTCACTCCCTCCCACCAGCACAGCCCCGAGACTGCTGACGGGGCAGAGAATATGGAGTCAGGCACAGCTTCAGGGGCTATTGCTGCCTGGAGCGCTGTTTATATTGACCTCAACCAGGCAGACCTGGGGAGGGCCGGCCGGCAGGGTAAGGCTGCCCAGGTCAGCTAATCCACAACCGTCAGGGAATCACATTGTTGAAAATGGACCTCGCTAAGGCAGAATAGAAGCCAAGGAAAATAAGGACACAATGCCATTTGCAGCACCGTAGATGAGTCTAGAGGTAATCACGTGACTTTTAGTAAGTCAGAAAGTGAAAGACACATATCATTTCATATCACTTATAGGTGTTACCTAAAATAGAAACCAGGGCAGTCATTTCCACTGAGAAGTGCAATCATAGATTCATTAAACAAACTTATGGTTCACCAATGGAAAGGTGTGAGGATTGGTTTCATTACGATATCGGGGTTAACAGACATATACAAACAGAGGTGACATATATAATCACCAAAGACCTACGGAATACCAAGAGAAGACTACTCAACATTCTGTCATAACGTACATGGGAAAAGGATCCCAGGAAGAACAGACATCTGTATATGTGTAAAAGAACCACATCTTCCACACCTACAACAAGCCAAACATTGTAATCAAACTTGCTATAATAAAAAATAAAAAAAATTAAATTAAAAATACGAACAAGTAGTAGGGAGTGAAACTTGAGGGGCTTTCTCCTGGCACATTCCATTCTAAATTCCAAAATAGAACATGACTTCCATTGAGGCTCTGTTGCCCTAGTAACCAGATGTGTTAAGGGAGAACTGCTGCCACCTAGTGGCCGTTTCACACAACAGCAGCTTTAATCCCAGTGCTAATGGTCAGTTGATATTCAAAATCATTGCAGGCCTGTAAATGACACCTGCCCTGAAAACAAATCCTGGGGCCACATATCGACCAAAAAATTTAAAGGACGTCCATATTTCAAAACGACCGTTTCAAAAGGCATATTTTATGCACATTAGTGTTCTGCTTCTTTTTCTTTCTTTCTTTTTTGGTTAAAAACACGGGAATGGAAAAAGGCATTCCTCAGAAGGGGCGAAAATAGTTGCAAACGTATCAATGGACAAAGGTTTAATCTCCAATATATATAAACAGCTCATGCAGCTTATTAAGAAAACAAACAACCCAATACAAAAATGGGCAGAAGATCTAAAGAGACGTTTCTTCAAAGAAGACACAGAGATGGCCAAGACGCACATGAAAATCTGCTCAAGAGCACTAATTATTAGAGAAATGCAAATCAAAACTACTATGAGGTATCACCTCACACTGTTAGAATCGGCATCATCAGAAAATCTACAGACAACAAATTCTGGGGAGGGTGTGGACAAAAGGAGCCCTCTTCCACTATTGGTGGGAATGTAAATTGATACAGTCACTATGGAGAACAGTATGGAGTTTCCTTTAAAAAACTAGAAATAGAATTACCATCTGACCCAGCAATCCCACTTTTGGGCATATACCCAGAGACAACCATAAATCAAAAAGGCACATTCACCACAAGGTTCATTGCAGCACTATTTACAATAGCCAGGTAATGGAAGCAACCTAAATGCCCACAGACAGATGAATGGATAAAGATGGGGTACATATATAAAATGGAATATTACTCGGCCATAAAAAGGAATGAAACTGGGTCATTTGTAGAGACTTCGATGGATCTAGAGACTGTCGTACAGAATGAAGTAAGTCAGAAAGAGGGAAACAAATATTGTATATTAATGCATATATGTGGAACCTAAAAAATGGTACAGATGAACTGGTTTGCAGGGAAGAAATAGAGACACAGAGGTAGAGAACAAACGTATGGACACCAAGTGTGGGAAGCCATGGGGTGGTGGTGGTGGGATGAGTTGGGAGTTTGAGACTGACCTGTATACATGTATATGCATAAAATACATAACTAATAATAAGCCGCTGTATAAAAAAGTAAATAAAATTAAATTTCAATATTTAAAAATATAAAATTTAAAAATAAAACAGAAAAAAGTTCTTCCCTTCACACAGATGTATTTATAGGAATGAATTATTTCCATGCTTATATCTATAAATACATAAAAGAGGAATAAAATCTAACTTGAACCATAAACGAAAAAAAACCCTGAACCCACCAGTTATACAGAGGAAAACCCTATCAGGGCACTTGCTCCAGCGGTAAACAATTCTGAAATTGGTCAGAGGTGGGGAATCATCTCCCATACAGCCAGCAACCCACACCCCATGCAAGGAGCGTCCTCATTGCAAAGCTGGGGGACCGTGCCAAGGCAACTCTGAATAAAGGTGAGCTGAGCCCCAGGCCAGCTGCTGCTGAACTGTTCCCACCCTTCCCAGGTAAAACACCTGAATATGTACAAAGGCTTGAAAGCCTAGAGGAAGGGCCGTGGAGCCACACTAGCGACAGCACGCAGGCCAACTTGGTGACTGCAGGCCAGCCAGTGTGATCCTGGCCCCGGGCGCTCTTCCGGAAGCTTTCCATTGTCCTGCCTGAGATACCCCTCTTGTCTCGGCCCCCACTGCTTTTTTCCTTCCTCACCTCTGTCCGGAGAGAAATTCCAGCGGAAGGTATGGGTGACACATCCTCATCTTTACAGGTGGCAGCCTGGCACCTGCTGCACAAAGGCCAGCAGAACCCCACTCACACCGGGCCACCAACAAAGCTGTGGCCCCTCACTCCCTCCCACCAGCACAGCCCCGAGACTGCTGACGGGGCAGAGAATATGGAGTCAGGCACAGCTTCAGGGGCTATTGCTTCCTGGAGCGCTGTTTATATTGACCTCAACCAGGCAGACCTGGGGAGGGCCGGCCGGCAGGGTAAGGCTGCCCAGGTCAGCTAATCCACAACCCTCAGGGAATCACATTGTTGAAAATGGACCTCGCTAAGGCAGAATAGAAGCCAAGGAAAATAAGGACACAATGCCATTTGCAGCACCGTAGATGAGTCTAGAGGTAATCACGTGACTTGGAGTAAGTCAGAAAGTGAAAGACACATATCATTTCATATCACTTATAGGTGTTACCTAAAATAGAAACCAGGGCAGTCATTTCCACTGAGAAGTGCAATCATAGATTCATTAAACAAACTTATGGTTCACCAATGGAAAGGTGTGAGGATTGGTTTCATTACGATATCGGGGTTAACAGACATATACAAACAGAGGTGACATATATAATCACCAAAGACCTACGGAATACCAAGAGAAGACTACTCAACATTCTGTCATAACGTACATGGGAAAAGGATCCCAGGAAGAACAGACATCTGTATATGTGTAAAAGAACCACATCTTCCACACCTACAACAAGCCAAACATTGTAATCAAACTTGCTATAATAAAAAATAAAAAAATTAAATTAAAAATACGAACAAGAAGTAGGGAGTCAAACTTGAGGGGCTTTCTCCTGGCACATTCCATTCTAAATTCCAATCTAGAACATGACTTCCATTGAGGCTCTGTTGCCCTAGTAACCAAATGTGTTAAAGGAGAACTGCTGCCAGCTAGTGGCCGTTTCACACAACAGCAGCTTTAATCCCAGTGCTAAAGGTCAGTTGATATTCAAAATCATTGCAGGCCTGTAAATGACACCTGCCCTGAAAACAAATCCTGGGGCCACATATCGACCAAAAAATTTAAAGGACGTCCATATTTCAAAACGACCGTTTCAAAAGGCATATTTTATGCACATCAGTGTTCTGCTTCTTTTTCTTTCTTTCTTTTTTGGTTAGAAACACGGGAATGGAAAAAGTCATCCCTCAGAAGGGGCGAAAATAGTTGCAAACGAATCAATGGACAAAGGTTTAATCTCCAATATATATATAAACAGCTCATGCAGCTTATTAAAAAAAACAAACAACCCAATACAAAAATGGGCAGAAGATATAAAGAGACGTTTCTTCAAAGAAGACACAGAGATGGCCAAGACGCACATGAAAAGCTGCTCAAGAGCACTAATTATTAGAGAGATGCAAATTAAAACTACAATGAGGTATCACCTCACACCTGTTAGAATCGGCATCATCAGAAAATCTACAAACAACAAATTCTGGGGAGGGTGTGGACAAAAGGAGCCCTCTTCCACTATTGGTGGGAATGTAAATTGATACAGTCACTATGGAGAACAGTATGGAGTTTCCTTTAAAAAACTAGAAATAGAATTACCATCTGACCCAGCAATCCCACTTTTGGGCATATACCCAGAGACAAACATAAATCAAAAAGGCACATTCACCACAAGGTTCATTGCAGCACTATTTACAAAAGCCAGGTAATGGAAGCAACCTAAATGCCCACAGACAGATGAATGGATAAAGATGGCATACATATATAAAATGGAATACTACACGGCCATAAAAGGGAATGAAACTGGGTCTTTTGTAGAGACATCGATGGATCTAGAGACTGTCATACAGAAAGAAGTAAGTCAGAAAGAGGAAAACAAATATTGTATATTAATGCATATATGTGGAACCTAAAAAATTTTACAGATGAACTGGTTTGCAGGGAAGAAATAGAGACACAGAGGTAGAGAACAAACGTATGGACACCAAGTGTGGGAAGCCATGGGGTGGTGGTGGTGGGATGAGTTGGGAGTTTGCGATTGACCTGTATACATGTATATGCATAAAATACATAACTAATAATAACCCGCTGTACAAAAAAGTAAATAAAATTAAATTTCAAAATTTTAAAATATAAAATTTAAAAATAAAACAGAAAAAAGTTCTTCCCTTCACACAGATGTATTTATAGGAATGAATTATTTCCATGCTTATATCTATAAATACATAAAAGAGGAATAAAATCTAACTTGGACCATAAACGAAAAAAAAGCCTGAACCCACCAGTTATACAGAGGAAAACCCTATCAGGGCACTTGCTCCAGCGGTAAACAATTCTGAAATTGGTCAGAGGTGGGGAATCATCTCCCATACAGCCAGCAACCCACCCCCCATGCAAGGAGCGTCCTCATTGCAAAGCTGGGGGACCGTGCCGAGGCATCTCTGAATAAAGGTGAGCTGAGCCCCAGTCCAGCTGCTGCTGAACTGTTCCCACCCTTCCCAGGTAAAACACCTGAATATGTACAAAGGCTTGAAAGCCTAGAGGAAGGGCCGTGGAGCCACACCAGCGACAGCACGCAGGCCAACTTGGTGACTGCAGGCCAGCCAGGGTGATCCTGGCCCCGGGCCCTCTTCCGGAAGCTTTCCATTGTCCTGCCTGAGATACCCCTCTTGTCCCGGCCCCCACTGCTTTTTTCCTTCCTCACCTCTGTCCGGAGAGAAATTCCAGCGGAAGGTATGGGTGACACATCCTCTTCTTTACAGGTGGCAGCCTGGCAACTCCTGCAGAAAGGCCAGCAGAACCCCACTCACACCGGGCCACCAACAAAGCTGTGGCCCCTCACTCCCTCCCACCAGCACAGCCCCGAGACTGCTGACGGGGCAGAGAATATGGAGGCAGGCACAGCTTCAGGGGCTATTGCTGCCTGGAGCGCTGTTTATATTGACCTCAACCAGGCAGACCTGGGGAGGGCCGGCCGGCAGGGTAAGGCTGCCCAGGTCAGCTAATCCACAACCCTCAGGGAATCACATTGTTGAAAATGGACCTCGCTAAGGCAGAATAGAAGCCAAGGAAAATAAGGACACAATGCCATTTGCAGCACCGTAGATGAGTCTAGAGGTAATCACGTGACTTGGAGTAAGTCAGAAAGTGAAAGACACATATCATTTCATATCACTTATAGGTGTTACCTAAAATAGAAACCAGGGCAGTCATTTCCACTGAGAAGTGCAATCATAGATTCATTAAACAAACTTATGGTTCACCAATGGAAAGGTGTGAGGATTGGTTTCATTACGATATCGGGGTTAACAGACATATACAAACAGAGGTGACATATATAATCACCAAAGACCTACGGAATACCAAGAGAAGACTACTCAACATTCTGTCATAACGTACATGGGAAAAGGATCCCAGGAAGAACAGACATCTGTATATGTGTAAAAGAACCACATCTTCCACACCTACAACAAGCCAAACATTGTAATCAAACTTGCTATAATAAAAAATAAAAAAATTAAATTAAAAATACGAACAAGAAGTAGGGAGTCAAACTTGAGGGGCTTTCTCCTGGCACATTCCATTCTAAATTCCAATCTAGAACATGACTTCCATTGAGGCTCTGTTGCCCTAGTAACCAAATGTGTTAAAGGAGAACTGCTGCCAGCTAGTGGCCGTTTCACACAACAGCAGCTTTAATCCCAGTGCTAAAGGTCAGTTGATATTCAAAATCATTGCAGGCCTGTAAATGACACCTGCCCTGAAAACAAATCCTGGGGCCACATATCGACCAAAAAATTTAAAGGACGTCCATATTTCAAAACGACCGTTTCAAAAGGCATATTTTATGCACATCAGTGTTCTGCTTCTTTTTCTTTCTTTCTTTTTTGGTTAGAAACACGGGAATGGAAAAAGTCATCCCTCAGAAGGGGCGAAAATAGTTGCAAACGAATCAATGGACAAAGGTTTAATCTCCAATATATATAAACAGCTCATGCAGCTTATTAAAAAAAACAAACAACCCAATACAAAAATGGGCAGAAGATATAAAGAGACGTTTCTTCAAAGAAGACACAGAGATGGCCAAGACGCACATGAAAAGCTGCTCAAGAGCACTAATTATTAGAGAGATGCAAATTAAAACTACAATGAGGTATCACCTCACACCTGTTAGAATCGGCATCATCAGAAAATCTACAAACAACAAATTCTGGGGAGGGTGTGGACAAAAGGAGCCCTCTTCCACTATTGGTGGGAATGTAAATTGATACAGTCACTATGGAGAACAGTATGGAGTTTCCTTTAAAAAACTAGAAATAGAATTACCATCTGACCCAGCAATCCCACTTTTGGGCATATACCCAGAGACAAACATAAATCAAAAAGGCACATTCACCACAAGGTTCATTGCAGCACTATTTACAAAAGCCAGGTAATGGAAGCAACCTAAATGCCCACAGACAGATGAATGGATAAAGATGGCATACATATATAAAATGGAATACTACACGGCCATAAAAGGGAATGAAACTGGGTCTTTTGTAGAGACATCGATGGATCTAGAGACTGTCATACAGAAAGAAGTAAGTCAGAAAGAGGAAAACAAATATTGTATATTAATGCATATATGTGGAACCTAAAAAATTTTACAGATGAACTGGTTTGCAGGGAAGAAATAGAGACACAGAGGTAGAGAACAAACGTATGGACACCAAGTGTGGGAAGCCATGGGGTGGTGGTGGTGGGATGAGTTGGGAGTTTGCGATTGACCTGTATACATGTATATGCATAAAATACATAACTAATAATAACCCGCTGTACAAAAAAGTAAATAAAATTAAATTTCAAAATTTTAAAATATAAAATTTAAAAATAAAACAGAAAAAAGTTCTTCCCTTCACACAGATGTATTTATAGGAATGAATTATTTCCATGCTTATATCTATAAATACATAAAAGAGGAATAAAATCTAACTTGGACCATAAACGAAAAAAAAGCCTGAACCCACCAGTTATACAGAGGAAAACCCTATCAGGGCACTTGCTCCAGCGGTAAACAATTCTGAAATTGGTCAGAGGTGGGGAATCATCTCCCATACAGCCAGCAACCCACCCCCCATGCAAGGAGCGTCCTCATTGCAAAGCTGGGGGACCGTGCCGAGGCATCTCTGAATAAAGGTGAGCTGAGCCCCAGTCCAGCTGCTGCTGAACTGTTCCCACCCTTCCCAGGTAAAACACCTGAATATGTACAAAGGCTTGAAAGCCTAGAGGAAGGGCCGTGGAGCCACACCAGCGACAGCACGCAGGCCAACTTGGTGACTGCAGGCCAGCCAGGGTGATCCTGGCCCCGGGCCCTCTTCCGGAAGCTTTCCATTGTCCTGCCTGAGATACCCCTCTTGTCCCGGCCCCCACTGCTTTTTTCCTTCCTCACCTCTGTCCGGAGAGAAATTCCAGCGGAAGGTATGGGTGACACATCCTCTTCTTTACAGGTGGCAGCCTGGCAACTCCTGCAGAAAGGCCAGCAGAACCCCACTCACACCGGGCCACCAACAAAGCTGTGGCCCCTCACTCCCTCCCACCAGCACAGCCCCGAGACTGCTGACGGGGCAGAGAATATGGAGTCAGGCACAGCTTCAGGGGCTATTGCTGCCTGGAGCGCTGTTTATATTGACCTCAACCAGGCAGACCTGGGGAGGGCCGGCCGGCAGGGTAAGGCTGCCCAGGTCAGCTAATCCACAACCCTCAGGGAATCACATTGTTGAAAATGGACCTCGCTAAGGCAGAATAGAAGCCAAGGAAAATAAGGACACAATGCCATTTGCAGCACCGTAGATGAGTCTAGAGGTAATCACGTGACTTGGAGTAAGTCAGAAAGTGAAAGACACATATCATTTCATATCACTTATAGGTGTTACCTAAAATAGAAACCAGGGCAGTCATTTCCACTGAGAAGTGCAATCATAGATTCATTAAACAAACTTATGGTTCACCAATGGAAAGGTGTGAGGATTGGTTTCATTACGATATCGGGGTTAACAGACATATACAAACAGAGGTGACATATATAATCACCAAAGACCTACGGAATACCAAGAGAAGACTACTCAACATTCTGTCATAACGTACATGGGAAAAGGATCCCAGGAAGGACAGACATCTGTATATGTGTAAAAGAACCACATCTTCCACACCTACAACAAGCCAAACATTGTAATCAAACTTGCTATAATAAAAAATAAAAAAATTAAATTAAAAATACGAACAAGAAGTAGGGAGTCAAACTTGAGGGGCTTTCTCCTGGCACATTCCATTCTAAATTCCAATCTAGAACATGACTTCCATTGAGGCTCTGTTGCCCTAGTAACCAGATGTGTTAAGGGAGAACTGCTGCCACCTAGTGGCCGTTTCACACAACAGCAGCTTTAATCCCAGTGCTAATGGTCAGTTGATATTCAAAATCATTGCAGGCCTGTAAATGACACCTGCCCTGAAAACAAATCCTGGGGTCACATATCGACCAAAAAATTTAAAGGACGTCCATATTTCAAAACGACCGTTTCAAAAGGCATATTTTATGCACATTAGTGTTCTGCTTCTTTTTCTTTCTTTCTTTTTTTGGTTAAAAACACGGGAATGGAAAAGGGCATCCCTCAGAAGGGGCGAAAATAGTTGCAAACGAATCAATGGACAAAGGTTTAATCTCCAATATAAATAAACAGCTCATGCAGCTTATTAAAAAAACAAACAACCCAATACAAAAATGGGCAGAAGATCTAAAGAGACGTTTCTTCAAAGAAGACACAGAGATGGCCAAGACGCACATGAAAAGCTGCTCAAGAGCACTAATTATTAGAGAAATGCAAATCAAAAGTTCAATGAGGTATCACCTCACACCTGTTAGAATCGGCATCATCAGAAAATCTACAGACAACAAATTCTGGGGAGGGTGTGGACAAAAGGAGCCCTCTTCCACTATTGGTGGGAATGTAAATTGATACAGTCACTATGGAGAACAGTATGGAGTTTCCTTTAAAAAACTAGAAATAGAATTACCTTCTGACCCAGCAATCCCACTTTTGGGCATATACCCAGAGACAACCATAAATCAAAAAGGCACATTCACCACAAGGTTCATTGCAGCACTATTTACAATAGCCAGGTAATGGAAGCAACCTAAATGCCCACAGACAGATGAATGGATAAAGATGGGGTACATATATAAAATGGAATATTACTCGGCCATAAAAAGGAATGAAACTGGGTCTTTTGTAGAGACATCGATGGATCTAGAGACTGTCATACAGAATGAAGTAAGTCAGAAAGAGGAAAACAAATATTGCATATTAATGCATATATGTGGAACCTAAAAAATGGTACAGATGAACTGGTTTGCAGGGAAGAAATAGAGACACAGAGGTAGAGAACAAACGTATGGACACCAAGTGTGGGAAGCCATGGGGTGGTGGTGGTGGGATGAGTTGGGAGTTTGAGATTGACCTGTATACATGTATATACATAAAATACATAAGTAATAATAAGCCGCTGTATAAAAAAGTAAATAAAATTAAATTTCAAAATTTTCAAAAATAAAATTTAAAAAGAAAACAGAAAAAAGTTCTTCCCTTCACACAGATGTATTTATAGGAATGAATTATTTCCATGCTTATATCTATAAATACATAAAAGAGGAATAAAATCTAACTTGAACCATAAACGAAAAAAAACCCTGAACCCACCAGTTATACAGAGGAAAACCCTATCAGGGCACTTGCTCCAGCGGTAAACCATTCTGAAATTGGTCAGAGGTGGGGAATCATCTCCCATACAGCCAGCAACCCACCCCCCATGCAAGGAGCGTCCTCATTGCAAAGCTGGGGGACCGTGCCGAGGCATCTCTGAATAAAGGTGAGCTGAGCCCCAGGCCAGCTGCTGCTGAACTGTTCCCACCCTTCCCAGGTAAAACACCTGAATATGTACAAAGGCTTGAAAGCCTAGAGGAAGGGCCGTGGAGCCACACCAGCGACAGCACGCAGGCCAACTTGGTGACTGCAGGCCAGCCAGGGTGATCCTGGCCCCGGGCGCTCTTCCGGAAGCTTTCCATTGTCCTGCCTGAGATACCCCTCTTGTCCCGGCCCCCACTGCTTTTTTCCTTCCTCACCTCTGTCCGGAGAGAAATTCCAGTGGAAGGTATGGGTGACACATCCTCTTCTTTACAGGTGGCAGCCTGGCAACTCCTGCAGAAAGGCCAGCAGAACCCCACTCACACCGGGCCACCAACAAAGCTGT
The DNA here is from genome assembly GCF_964165515.1 of Mesoplodon bidens. NCBI lineage: Eukaryota > Metazoa > Chordata > Mammalia > Artiodactyla > Ziphiidae > Mesoplodon > Mesoplodon bidens. The sequence goes on along the minus strand of NW_027671428.1, from coordinate 633,226 downwards.
GGCCCCTCACTCCCTCCCACCAGCACAGCCCCGAGACTGCTGACGGGGCAGAGAATATGGAGGCAGGCACAGCTTCAGGGGCTATTGCTGCCTGGAGCGCTGTTTATATTGACCTCAACCAGGCAGACCTGGGGAGGGCCGGCCGGCAGGGTAAGGCTGCCCAGGTCAGCTAATCCACAACCCTCAGGGAATCACATTGTTGAAAATGGACCTCGCTAAGGCAGAATAGAAGCCAAGGAAAATAAGGACACAATGCCATTTGCAGCACCGTAGATGAGTCTAGAGGTAATCACGTGACTTGGAGTAAGTCAGAAAGTGAAAGACACATATCATTTCATATCACTTATAGGTGTTACCTAAAATAGAAACCAGGGCAGTCATTTCCACTGAGAAGTGCAATCATAGATTCATTAAACAAACTTATGGTTCACCAATGGAAAGGTGTGAGGATTGGTTTCATTACGATATCGGGGTTAACAGACATATACAAACAGAGGTGACATATATAATCACCAAAGACCTACGGAATACCAAGAGAAGACTACTCAACATTCTGTCATAACGTACATGGGAAAAGGATCCCAGGAAGAACAGACATCTGTATATGTGTAAAAGAACCACATCTTCCACACCTACAACAAGCCAAACATTGTAATCAAACTTGCTATAATAAAAAGTAAAAAAAATAAATTAAAAATACGAACAAGAAGTAGGGAGTCAAACTTGAGGGGCTTTCTCCTGGCACATTCCATTCTAAATTCCAATCTAGAACACGACGACATACATTGAGGCTCTGTTGCCCTAGTAACCAGATGTGTTAAGGGAGAACTGCTGCCACCTAGTGGCCGTTTCACACAACAGCAGCTTTAATCCCAGTGCTAATGGTCAGTTGATATTCAAAATCATTGCAGGCCTGTAAATGACACCTGCCCTGAAAACAAATCCTGGGGCCACATATCGACCAAAAAATTTAAAGGACGTCCATATTTCAAAACGACCGTTTCAAAAGGCATATTTTATGCACATTAGTGTTCTGCTTCTTTTTCTTTCTTTCTTTTTTGGTTAGAAACACGGGAATGGAAAAAGGCATCCCTCCGAAGGGGCGAATATAGTTGCAAACGAATCAATGGACAAAGGTTTAATCTCCAATATATATAAACAGCTCATGCAGCTTATTAAGAAAACAAACAACCCAAAACAAAAATGGGCAGAAGATCTAAAGAGACGTTTCTTCAAAGAAGACACAGAGATGGCCAAGACGCCCATGAAAAGCTGCTCAAGAGCACTAATTATTAGAGAAATGCAAATCAAAACTACAATGAGGTATCACCTCACACCTGTTAGAATCGGCATCATCAGAAAATCTACAGACAACAAATTCTGGGGAGGGTGTGGACAAAAGGAGCCCTCTTCCACTATTGGTGGGAATGTAAATTGATACAGTCACTGTAGAGAACAGTATGGAGTTTCCTTTAAAAAACTAGAAATAGAATTACCATCTGACCCAGCAATCCCACTTTTGGGCATATACACAGAGACAACCATAAATCAAAAAGGCACTTTCACCACAAGGTTCATTGCAGCACTATTTACAATAGCCAGGTAATGGAAGCAACCTAAATGCCCACAGACAGATGAATGGATAAAGATGGGGTACATATATAAAATGGAATATTACTCGGCCATAAAAAGGAATGAAACTGGGTCATTTGTAGAGACATCGATGGATCTAGAGACTGTCATACAGAATGAAGTAAGTCAGAAAGAGGAAAACAAATATTGCATATGAATGCATATATGTGGAACCTAAAAAATGGTACAGATGAACTGGTTTGCAGGGAAGAAATAGAGACACAGAGGTAGAGAACAAACGTATGGACACCAAGTGTGGGAAGCCATGGGGTGGTGGTGGTGGGATGAGTTGGGAGTTTGAGATTGACCTGTATACATGTATATGCATAAAATACATAACTAATAATAAGCCGCTGTATAAAAAAGTAAATAAAATTAAATTTCAAAATTTTAAAATATAAAATTTAAAAATAAAACAGAAAAAAGTTCTTCCCTTCACACAGATGTATTTATAGGAATGAATTATTTCCATGCTTATATCTATAAATACATAAAAGAGGAATAAAATCTAACTTGAACCATAAACGAAAAAAAACCCTGAACCCACCAGTTATACAGAGGAAAACCCTATCAGGGCACTTGCTCCAGCGGTAAACCATTCTGAAATTGGTCAGAGGTGGGGAATCATCTCCCATATAGCCAGCAACCCACCCCCCATGCAAGGAGCGTCCTCATTGCAAAGCTGGGGGACCGTGCCGAGGCATCTCTGAATAAAGGTGAGCTGAGCCCCAGGCCAGCTGCTGCTGAACTGTTCCCACCCTTCCCAGGTAAAACACCTGAATATGTACAAAGGCTTGAAAGCCTAGAGGAAGGGCCGTGGAGCCACACCAGCGACAGCACGCAGGCCAACTTGGTGACTGCAGGCCAGCCAGGGTGATCCAGGACCCGGGCGCTCTTCCGGAAGCTTTCCATTGTCCTGCCTGAGATACCCCTCTTGTCCCGGGCCCCACTGCTTTTATCCTTCCTCACCTCTGTCCGGAGAGAAATTCCAGCGGAAGGTATGGGTGACACATCCTCTTCTTTACAGGTGGCAGCCTGGCAACTCCTGCAGAAAGGCCAGCAGAACCCCACTCACACCGGGCCACCAACAAAGCTGTGGCCCCTCACTCCCTCCCACCAGCACAGCCCCGAGACAGCTGACAGGGCAGAGAATATGGAGTCAGGCACAGCTTCAGGGGCTATTGCTGCCTGGAGCGCTGTTTATATTGACCTCAACCAGGCAGACCTGGGGAGGGCCGGCCGGCAGGGTAAGGCTGCCCAGGTCAGCTAATCCACAACCCTCAGGGAATCACATTGTTGAAAATGGACCTCGCTAAGGCAGAATAGAAGCCAAGGAAAATAAGGACACAATGCCATTTGCAGCACCGTAGATGAGTCTAGAGGTAATCACGTGACTTGGAGTAAGTCAGAAAGTGAAAGACACATATCATTTCATATCACTTATAGGTGTTACCTAAAATAGAAACCAGGGCAGTCATTTCCACTGAGAAGTGCAATCATAGATTCATTAAACAAACTTATGGTTCACCAATGGAAAGGTGTGAGGATTGGTTTCATTACGATATCGGGGTTAACAGACATATACAAACAGAGGTGACATATATAATCACCAAAGACCTACGGAATACCAAGAGAAGAGTACTCAACATTCTGTCATAACGTACATGGGAAAAGGATCCCAGGAAGAACAGACATCTGTATATGTGCAAAAGAACCACATCTTCCACACCTCCAACAAGCCAAACATTGTAATCAAACTTGCTATAATAAAAAATAAAAAAATTAAATTAAAAATACGAACAAGAAGTAGGGAGTCAAACTTGAGGGGCTTTCTCCTGGCACATTCCATTCTAAATTCCAATCTAGAACATGATGTCCATTGAGGCTCTGTTGCCCTAGTAACCAGATGTGTTAAGGGAGAACTGCTGCCACCTAGTGGCCGTTTCACACAACAGCAGCTTTAATCCCAGTGCTAATGGTCAGTTGATATTCAAAATCATTGCAGGCCTGTAAATGACACCTGCCCTGAAAACAAATACTGGGGCCACATATCGACCAATAAATTTAAAGGACGTCCATATTTCAAAACGACCGTTTCAAAAGGCATATTTTATGCACATTAGTGTTCTGCTTCTTTTTCTTTCTTTCTTTTTTGGTTAAAAACACGGGAATGGAAAAAGGCATCCCTCAGAAGGGGCGAAAATAGTTGCAAACGAATCAATGGACAAAGGTTTAATCTCCAATATATATAAACAGCTCATGCAGCTTATTAAGAAAACAAACAACCCAATACAAAAATGGGCAGAAGATCTAAAGAGACGTTTCTTCAAAGAAGACACAGAGATGGCCAAGACGCACATGAAAAGCTGTTCAAGAGCACTAATTATTAGAGAAATGCAAATCAAAACTACAATGAGGTATCACCTCACACCTGTTAGAATTGGCATCATCAGAAAATCTACAAACAACAAATTCTGGGGAGGGTGTGGACAAAAGGAGCCCTCTTCCACTATTGGTGGGAATGTAATTTGATACAGTCTCTATGGAGAACAGTATGGAGTTTCCATTAAAAAACTAGAAATAGAATTACCATCTGACCCAGCAATCCCACTTTTGGGCATATACCCAGAGACAACCATAAATCAAAAAGGCACATTCACCACAAGGTTCATTGCAGCACTATTTACAATAGCCAGGTAATGGAAGCAACCTAAATGCCCACAGACAGATGAATGGATAAAGTTGGGGTACATATATATAATGGAATATTACTCGGCCATAAAAAGGAATGAAACTGGGTCATTTGTAGAGACATCGATGGATCTAGAGACTGTCATACAGAATGAAGTAAGTCAGAAAGAGGAAAACAAATATTGTATATTAATGCATATATGTGGAACCTAAAAAATGGTACAGATGAACTGGTTTGCAGGGAAGAAATAGAGACACAGAGGTAGAGAACAAACGTATGGACACCAAGTGTGGGAAGCCATGGGGTGGTGGTGGTGGGATGAGTTGGGAGTTTGAGATTGACCTGTATACATGTATATGCATAAAATACATAACTAATAATAACACGTTGTATAAAAAAGTAAATAAAATTAAATTTCAAAATTTTAAAAAATAAAATTTAAATATAAAACAGAAAAAAGTTCTTCCCTTCACAAAGATGTATTTATAGGAATGAATTATTTCCATGCTTATATCTATAAATACATAAAAGAGGAATAAAATCTAACTTGAACCATAAACGAAAAAAAAACCTGAACCCACCAGTTATACAGAGGAAAACCCTATCAGGGCACTTGCTCCAGCGGTAAACAATTCTGAAATTGGTCAGAGGTGGGGAATCATCTCCCATACAGCCAGCAACCCACCCCCCATGCAAGGGGCGTCCTCATTGCAAAGCTGGGTGACAGGCCCGAGGCATCTCTGAATAAAGGTGAGCTGAGCCCCAGGCCAGCTGCTGCTGAACTGTTCCCACCCTTCCCAGGTAAAACACCTGAATATGTACAAAGGCTTGAAAGCCTAGAGGAAGGGCCGTGGAGCCACACCAGCGACAGCACGCAGGCCAACTTGGTGACTGCAGGCCAGCCAGGGTGATCCTGGCCCCGGGCGCTCTTCCGGAAGCTTTCCATTGTCCTGCCTGAGATACCCCTCTTGTCCCGGCCCCCACTGCTTTTTTCCTTCCTCATCTCTGTCCGGAGAGAAATTCCAGCGGAAGGTATGGGTGACACATCCTCTTCTTTACAGGTGGCAGCCTGGCAACTCCTGCAGAAAGGCCAGCAGAACCCCACTCACACCGGGCCACCAACAAAGCTGTGGCCCCTCACTCCCTCCCACCAGCACAGCCCCGAGACTGCTGACGGGGCAGAGAATATGGAGGCAGGCACAGCTTCAGGGGCTATTGCTGCCTGGAGCGCTGTTTATATTGACCTCAACCAGGCAGACCTGGGGAGGGCCGGCTGGCAGGGTAAGGCTGCCCAGGTCAGCTAATCCACAACCCTCAGGGAATCACATTGTTGAAAATGGACCTCGCTAAGGCAGAATAGAAGCCAAGGAAAATAAGGACACAATGCCATTTGCAGCACCGTAGATGAGTCTAGAGGTAATCACGTGACTTGGAGTAAGTCAGAAAGTGAAAGACACATATCATTTCATATCACTTATAGGTGTTACCTAAAATAGAAACCAGGGCAGTCATTTCCACTGAGAAGTGCAATCATAGATTCATTAAACAAACTTATGGTTCACCAATGGAAAGGTGTGAGGATTGGTTTCATTACGATATCGGGGTTAACAGACATATACAAACAGAGGTGACATATATAATCACCAAAGACCTACGGAATACCAAGAGAAGAGTACTCAACATTCTGTCATAACGTACATGGGAAAAGGATCCCAGGAAGAACAGACATCTGTATATGTGCAAAAGAACCACATCTTCCACATCTACAGCAAGCCAAACATTGTAATCAAACTTGCTATAATAAAAAATAAAAAAATTAAATTAAAAATACGAACAAGAAGTAGGGAGTCAAACTTGAGGGGCTTTCTCCTGGCACATTCCATTCTAAATTCCAATCTAGAACATGATGTCCATTGAGGCTCTGTTGCCCTAGTAACCAGATGTGTTAAGGGAGAACTGCTGCCACCTAGTGGCCGTTTCACACAACAGCAGCTTTAATCCCAGTGCTAATGGTCAGTTGATATTCAAAATCATTGCAGGCCTGTAAATGACACCTGCCCTGAAAACAAATCCTGGGGCCACATATCGACCAAAAAATTTAAAGGACGTCCATATTTCAAAACGGCCGTTTCAAAAGGCATATTTTATGCACATTAGTGTTCTGCTTGTTTTTCTTTCTTTCTTTTTTTGGTTAAAAACACGGGAATGGAAAAAGGCATCCCTCAGAAGGGGCGAAAATAGTTGCAAACGAATCAATGGACAAAGGTTTAATCTCCAATATATATAAACAGCTCATGCAGCTTATTAAGAAAACAAACAACCCAATACAAAAATGGGCAGAATATCTAAAGAGACGTTTCTTCAAAGAAGACACAGAGATGGCCAAGACGCACATGAAAAGTTGCTCAAGAGCACTAATTATTAGAGAGATGCAAATCAAAACTACAATGAGTTATCACCTCACACCTGTTAGAATCGGCATCATCAGAAAATCTACAGACAACAAATTCAGGGGAGGGTGTGGACAAAAGGAGCCCTCTTCCACTATTGGTGGGAATGTAAATTGATACAGTCTCTATGGAGAACAGTATGGAGTTTCCTTTAAAAAACTAGAAATAGAATTACCACCTGACCCAGCAATCCCACTTTTGGGCATATACCCAGAGACAACCATAAATCAAAAAGGCACATTCACCACAAGGTTCATTGCAGAACTATTTACAATAGCCAGGTAATGGAAGCAACCTAAATGCCCACAGACAGATGAATGGATAAAGATGGGGTACATATATAAAATGGAATATTACTCGGCCATAAAAGGGAATGAAACTGGGTCATTTGTAGAGACATCGATGGATCTAGAGACTGTCATACAGAATGAAGTAAGTCGGAAAGAGGAAAACAAATATTGTATATGAATGCATATATGTGGAACCTAAAAAATGGTACAGATGAACTGGTTTGCAGGGAAGAAATAGAGACACAGAGGTAGAGAACAAACGTATGGACACCAAGTGTGGGAAGCCATGGGGTGGTGGTGGTGTGATGAGTTGGGAGTTTGAGATTGACCTGTATACATGTATATGCATAAAATACATAACTAATAATAACCCGCTGTATAAAAAAGTAAATAAAATTAAATTTCAAAATTTTAAAATATAAAATTTAAAAATAAAACAGAAAAAAGTTCTTCCCTTCACACAGATGTATTTATAGGAATGAATTATTTCCATGCTTATATCTATAAATACATAAAAGAGGAATAAAATCTAACTTGAACCATAAACGAAAAAAAACCCTGAACCCACCAGTTATACAGAGGAAAACCCTATCAGGGCACTTGCTCCAGCGGTAAACCATTCTGAAATTGGTCAGAGGTGGGGAATCATCTCCCATACAGCCAGCAACCCACCCCCCATGCAAGGAGCGTCCTCATTGCAAAGCTGGGGGACCGTGCCGAGGCATCTCTGAATAAAGGTGAGCTGAGCCCCAGGCCAGCTGCTGCTGAACTGTTCCCACCCTTCCCAGGTAAAACACCTGAATATGTACAAAGGCTTGAAAGCCTAGAGGAAGGGCCGTGGAGCCACACCAGCGACAGCACGCAGGCCAACTTGGTGACTGCAGGCCAGCCAGGGTGATCCAGGACCCGGGCACTCTTCCGGAAGCTTTCCATTGTCCTGCCTGAGATACCCCTCTTGTCCCGGGCCCCACTGCTTTTATCCTTCCTCACCTCTGTCCGGAGAGAAATTCCAGCGGAAGGTATGGGTGACACATCCTCTTCTTTACAGGTGGCAGCCTGGCAACTCCTGCAGAAAGGCCAGCAGAACCCCACTCACACCGGGCCACCAACAAAGCTGTGGCCCCTCACTCCCTCCCACCAGCACAGCCCCAGGACAGCTGACAGGGCAGAGAATATGGAGTCAGGCACAGCTTCAGGGGCTATTGCTGCCTGGAGCGCTCTTTATATTGACCTCAACCAGGCAGACCTTGGGAGGGCCGGACGGCAGGGTAAGGCTGCCCAGGTCAGCTAATCCACAACCCTCAGGGAATCACATTGTTGAAAATGGACCTCGCTAAGGCAGAATAGAAGCCAAGGAAAATAAGGACACAATGCCATTTGCAGCACCGTAGATGAGTCTAGAGGTAATCACGTGACTTGGAGTAAGTCAGAAAGTGAAAGACACATATCATTTCATATCACTTATAGGTGTTACCTAAAATAGAAACCAGGGCAGTCATTTCCACTGAGAAGTGCAATCATAGATTCATTAAACAAACTTATGGTTCACCAATGGAAAGGTGTGAGGATTGGTTTCATTACGATATCGGGGTTAACAGACATATACAAACAGAGGTGACATGTATAATCACCAAAGACCTACGGAATACCAAGAGAAGACTACTCAACATTCTGTCATAACGTACATGGGAAAAGGATCCCAGGAAGAACAGACATCTGTATATGTGCAAAAGAACCACATCTTCCACACCTACAACAAGCCAAACATTGTAATCAAACTTGCTATAATAAAAAATAAAAAAATTAAATTAAAAATACGAACAAGAAGTAGGGAGTCAAACTTGAGGTGCTTTCTCCTGGCACATTCCATTCTAAATTCCAATCTAGAACATGACTTCCATTGAGGCTCTGTTGCCCTAGTAACCAGATGTGTTAAGGGAGAACTGCTGCCACCTAGTGGCCGTTTCACACAACAGCAGCTTTAATCCCAGTGCTAATGGTCAGTTGATATTCAAAATCATTGCAGGCCTGTAAATGACACCTGCCCTGAAAACAAATCCTGGGGTCACATATCGACCAAAAAATTTAAAGGACGTCCATATTTCAAAACGACCGTTTCAAAAGGCGTATTTTATGCACATTAGTGTTCTGCTTCTTTTTCTTTCTTTCCTTTTTTCGTTAAAAACACGGGAATGGAAAAAGGCATCCCTCAGAAGGGGCGAAAATAGTTGCAAACGAATCAATGGACAAAGGTTTAATCTCCAATATAAATAAACAGCTCATGCAGCTTATTAAAAAAACAAACAACCCAATACAAAAATGCGCAGAAGATATAAAGAGACGTTTCTTCAAAGAAGACACTGAGATGGCCAAGACACACATGAAAAGCTGCTCAAGAGCACTAATTATTAGAGAGATGCAAATCAAAACTACAATGAGGTATCACCTCACACCTGTTAGAATCGGCATCATCAGAAAATCTACAGACAACAAATTCTGGGGAGGGTGTGGACAAAAGGAGCCCTCTTCCACTATTGGTGGGAATGTAAATTGATACAGTCTCTATGGAGAACAGTATGGAGTTTCCTTTAAAAAACTAGAAATAGAATTACCATCAGACCCAGCAATCCCACTTTTGGGCATATACCCAGAGACAACCATAAATCAAAAAGGCACATTCACCACAAGGTTCATTGCAGCACTATTTACAATAGCCAGGTAATGGAAGCAACATAAATGCCCACAAACAGATGAATGGGTAAAGATGTGGTACATATATAAAATGGAATATTACTCGGCCATAAAAAGGAATGAAACTGGGTCATTTGTAGAGACATCGATGGATCTAGAGACTGTCATACAGAATGAAGTAAGTCAGAAAGAGGAAAACAAATATTGTATATGAATGCATATATGTGGAACCTAAAAAATGGTACAGATGAACTGGTTTGCAGGGAAGAAATAGAGACACAGAGGTAGAGAACAAACGTATGGACACCAAGTGTGGGAAGCCATGGGGTGGTGGTGGTGGGATGAGTTGGGAGTTTGAGATTGACCTGTATACATGTATATGCATAAAATACATAACTAATAATAACCCGCTGTATAAAAAAGTAAATAAAATTAAATTTCAAAATTTAAAATATAAAATTTAAAAATAAAACAGAAAAAAGTTATTCCCTTCACACAGATGTATTTATAGAAATGAATTATTTCCATGCTTATATCTATAAATAAATAAAAGAGGAATAAAATCTAACTTGAACCATAAACGAAAAAAAAACCTGAACCCACCAGTTATACAGAGGAAAACCCTATCAGGGCACTTGCTCCAGCGGTAAACAATTTTGAAATTGGTCAGAGGTGGGGAATCATCTCCCATACAGCCAGCAACCCAACCCCCATGCAAGGAGCGTCCTCAGTGCAAAGCTGGGGGACCAGGCCGAGGCATCTCTGAATAAAGTTGAGCTGAGCCCCAGGGCAGCTGCAGGTGAACTGTTCCCACCCTTCCCAGGTAAAACACCTGAATATGTACAAAGGCTTGAAAGCCTAGAGGAAGGGCCGTGGAGCCACACCAGGGACAGCACGCAGGCCAACTTGGTGACTGCAGGCCAGCCAGGGTGATCCTGGCCCCGGGCGCTCTTCCGGAAGTTTTCCATTGTCCTGCCTGAGATACCCCTCTTGTCCCGGCCCCCACTGCTTTTTTCCTTCCTCACCTCTGTCCGGAGAGAAATTCCAGCGGAAGGTATGGGTGACACATCCTCTTCTTTACAGGTGGCAGCCTGGCAACTCCTGCACAAAGGCCAGCAGAACCCCACTCACACCGGGCCACCAACAAAGCTGTGGCCCCTCACTCCCTCCCACCAGCACAGCCCCGAGACTGCTGACGGGGCAGAGAATATGGAGTCAGGCACAGCTTCAGGGGCTATTGCAGCCTGGAGCGCTGCTTATATTGACCTCAAGCAGGCACACCTGCGGTGGTCCAGTCGGCAGGATTAGGCTCCCCAGGTCAACTAATCCACAACCCTCAGGGAATCACATTCTTGAAAATGGACCTCGCTAAGGCAGAATAGAATCCAAGGAAAAAAAGGACACTGTGCCATTTGCAGCACCGTACATGAGTCTAGAGGTAATCACGTGACTTGTAGTAAGTCAGAAAGTGAAAGACACATATCATATCATATCACTTATAGGTGTTACCTTAAAATGGATACCAGGGCAGATATTTCCACGGAGAAGGGCAATCACAGATTCATTAAACAAACTTATGGTTCACCAATGGAAAGGTGTGAGGATTGGTTTCATTACGATATTGGGGTTAACAGACATATACAAACACAGGTGACATATATAATTACCAAAGACTTACGGAGTACCAAAAGACTACTCAACATTATCTCATAACGCACATGGGAAAAGGATCCCAGGAAAAACAGACATCTGTATATGTGTAAAAGAACCACATCTTCCACACCTACAACAAGCCAAACATTTTAATCAAACTTGCTGTAATAAAAAATAAAAAATTAAATTAAAAACACGAACAAGAATTAGGGAGACAAACTTGAGGGGCTTTCTCCTGTCACATTCCATTCTAAATTCCAATCTAGAACAAGACTTCCATTGAGGCTCTGTTGCCCTAGTAACCAGAATTGGTAAGGGAGAACTGCTGCCACCTTGTGGCCGTTTCACACAACAGCAGCTTTAATCCCAGCGCTCATGGTCAGTTGATACTCAAAATCATTGCAGGCCTGTAAATGACACCTGCCCTGAAAACAAATCCTGGGGTCACATATCGACCAAAAAATTTAAAGGACGTCCATATTTCAAAACGACCGCTTCAAAAGGCATATTTTATGCACATTAGTGTTCTGCTTCTTTTTCTTTCCTTCTTTTTTGGTTAAAAACAAGGGAATGGAAAGAGGCATCCCTCAGAAGGGGCGAAAATAGTTGCAAACGAATCAGTGGACAAAGGTTTAATCTCCAATATATATAAACAGCTCATGCAGCTTAGTAAAAAAACAAACAACCCAATACAAAAATGGGCAGAAGATCTAAAGATACGTTTCTTCAAAGAAGACACAGAGATGGCCAAGACGCAGATGAAAAGCTGCTCAACAGCACTAATTATTAGAGAAATGCAAATCAAAACTACAATGAGGTATCACCTCACACTGTTAGAATCGGCATCATCAGAAAATCTACAAACAACAAATTCTGGGGAGGGTGTGGACAAAAGGAGCCCTCTTCCACTATTGGTGGGAATGTAAATTGATACAGTCACTATGGAGAACAGTATGGAGTTTCGTTAAAAAAAAAACTAGAAATAGAATTACCATCTGATCCAGCAATCCCACTTCTGGGCATATACCCAAAAAAAAACATAAATCAACAAGGCACATTCACCACAATGTTCATTGCAGCACTATTTACAATAGCCAGGTAATGGAAGCAACCTAAATGTCCACAGACAGATGAATGGATAAGGATGTGCTACATGTATAAAATGGAATATTACTCGGCCATAAAACGGAATGAAACTGGGTCATTTGTAGAGACATCGATGGATCTAGAGACTGTCTTACAGAATGAAGTAAGTCAGAAAGAGGAAAACAAATATTGTATATTAATGCATATATGTGGAACCTAAAAACTGGTACAGATGAAATGGTTTGCAGGGAAGAAATAGAGACAGAGGTAGAGAACAAACGTATGGACACCAAGTGTGGGAAGCCATTGTGTGGTGGTGGTGGGATGAGTTGGGAGATTGGGATTGACCTGCATACATGTATATGCATAAAATACATAACTAATAATAACCTGCTGTATAAAAAAATAAATAATATTAAATTTCAAAATTAAAAAAAATAATATTTAAAAATAATACAGAAAAAAGTTCTTCCCTTCACACAGATGTATTTACAGGAATGAATTATTTCCATGCTTATATCTATAAATACATAAAAGAGGAATAAAATCTAACTTGAACCATAAAAGAAAAAAAAAACCTGAACCCACCAGTTATACAGAGGAAAACCCTATCAGGGCACTTGCTCCAGCGGTAAACAATTCTGAAATGGGTCTGAGGTGTGGAATCATCTCCCATACAGCCAGAAACCCACACCCCACGCAAGGAGCGTCCTCACTGCAAAGCTGGGGGATCGTGCCGAGGCATCTCTGAATAAAGGTGAGCTGAGCCCCAGGCCAGCTGCTGCTGAACTGTTCCCACACTTCCCAGGTAAAACACCTGAATATGTACAAAGGCTTGAAAGCCTAGAGGAAGGGCCGTGGAGCCACACTAGCGACAGCACGCAGGCCAACTTGGTGACTGCAGGCCAGCCAGGGTGATCCTTGCCCCGGGCACTCTTCCGGAAGCTTTCCATTGTCCTGCATGAGATACCCCTCTTGTCCCGGCCCCAACTGCTTTTTTCCTTCCTCACCTCTGTCCGGAGAGAAATTCCAGCGGAAGGTATGGGTGACACATCCTCTTCTTTACAGGTGGCAGCCTGGCAACTCCTGCAGAAAGGCCAGCAGAACCCCACTCACACCGCGCCACCAACAAAGCTGTGGCCCCTCCCTCCCTCCCACCAGCACAGCCCCGAGACTGCTGACGGGGCAGAGAATATGGAGTCAGGCACAGCTTCAGGGGCTATTGCTGCCTGGAGCGCTGTTTATATTGACCTCAACCAGGCAGACCTGGGGAGGGCCGGCCGGCAGGGTAAGGCTGCCCAGGTCAGCTAATCCACAACCCTCAGGGAATCACATTGTTGAAAATGGACCTCGCTAAGGCAGAATAGAAGCCAAGGAAAATAAGGACACAATGCCATTTGCAGCACCGTAGATGAGTCTAGAGGTAATCACGTGACTTGGAGTAAGTCAGAAAGTGAAAGACACATATCATTTCATATCACTTATAGGTGTTACCTAAAATAGAAACCAGGGCAGTCATTTCCACTGAGAAGTGCAATCATAGATTCATTAAACAAACTTATGGTTCACCAATGGAAAGGTGTGAGGATTGGTTTCATTACGATATCGGGGTTAACAGACATATACAAACAGAGGTGACATGTATAATCACCAAAGACCTACGGAATACCAAGAGAAGACTACTCAACATTCTGTCATAACGTACATGGGAAAAGGATCCCAGGAAGAACAGACATCTGTATATGTGCAAAACAACCACATCTTCCACACCTACAACAAGCCAAACATTGTAATCAAACTTGCTATAATAAAAAATAAAAAAATTAAATTAAAAATACGAACAAGAAGTAGGGAGTCAAACTTGAGGGGCTTTCTCCTGGCACATTCCATTCTAAATTCCAATCTAGAACATGACTTCCATTGAGGCTCTGTTGCCCTAGTAACCAGATGTGTTAAGGGAGAACTGCTGCCACCTAGTGGCCGTTTCACACAACAGCAGTTTTAATCCCAGTGCTAATAGTCAGTTGATATTCAAAATCATTGCAGGCCTCTAAATGACACCTGCCCTGAAAACAAATCCTGGGGTCACATATCGACCAAAAAATTTAAAGGACGTCCATATTTCAAAACGACCGTTTCAAAAGGCATATTTTATGCACATTAGTGTTCTGCTTCTTTTTCTTTCTTTCCTTTTTTTGGTTAAAAACACGGGAATGGAAAAAGGCATCCCTCAGAAGGGGCGAAAATAGTTGCAAACGAATCAATGGACAAAGGTTTAATCTCCAATATATATAAACAGCTCATGCAGCTTATTAAAAAAACAAACAACCCAATACAAAACTGGGCAGAAGTTCTAAAGAGTCGTTTCTTCAAAGAAGACACAGAGATGGCCAAGACGCACATGAAAAGCTGCTCAAGAGCACTAAATATTAGAGAGATGCAAATCAAAACTACAATGAGATATCACCTCACACCTGTTAGAATCGGCATCATCAGAAAATCTACAGACAACAAATTCTGGGGAGGGTGTGGACAAAAGGAGCCCTCTTCCACTATTGGTGGGAATGTAAATAGATACAGTCACTATGGAGAACAGTATGGAGTTTCCTTTAAAAAACTAGAAATAGAATTACCATCTGACCCAGCAATCCCAATTTTGGGCATATACACAGAGACAACCATAAATCAAAAAGGCACATTCACCACAAGGTTCATTGCAGCACTATTTACAATAGCCAGGTAATGGAAGCAACCTAAATGCCCACAGACAGATGAATGGATAAACATGGGGTACTTATATAAAATGGAATATTACTCGGCCATAAAAAGGAATGAAACTGGGTCATTTGTAGAGACATCGATGGATCTAGAGAGTGTCATACAGAATGAAGTAAGTCAGAAAGAGGAAAACAAATATTGTATATTAATGCATATATGTGGAACCTAAAAAATGGTACAGATGAACTGGTTTGCAGGGAAGAAATAGAGACACAGAGGTAGAGAACAAACGTATGGACACCAAGTGTGGGAAGCCATGGGGTGGTGGTGGTGGGATGAGTTGGGAGTTTGCGATTGACCTGTATACATGTATATGCATAAAATACATAACTAATAATAACCCGCTGTACAAAAAAGTAAATAAAATTAAATTTCAAAATTTTAAAATATAAAATTTAAAAATAAAACAGAAAAAAGTTCTTCCCTTCACACAGATGTATTTATAGGAATGAATTATTTCCATGCTTATATCTATAAATACATAAAAGTGGAATAAAATCTAACTTGAACCATAAACGAAAAAAAACACTGAACCCACCAGTTATACAGAGGAAAACACTATCAGGGCTCTTGCTCCAGCGGTAAACAATTCTGAAATTGGTAAGAGGTGGGGAATCATCTCCAATACAGCCAGCAACCCACCCCCCATGCAAGGAGCGTCCTCATTGCAAAGCTGGGGGACCGTGCCGAGGCATCTCCTAATAAAGGTGAGCTGAGCCCCAGGCCAGCTGCTGCTGAACTGTTCCCACCCTTCCCAGGTAAAACACCTGAATATGTACAAAGGCTTGAAAGCCTAGAGGAAGGGCCGTGGAGCCACACCAGCGACAGCACGCAGGCCAACTTGGTGACTGCAGGCCAGCCAGGGTGATCCTGGCCCCGGGCGCTCTTCCGGAAGCTTTCCATTGTCCTGCCTGAGATACCCTTCTTGTCCCGGCCCCCACTGCTTTTTTCCTTCCTCACCTCTGTCCGGAGAGAAATTCCATGGGAAGGTATGGGTGACACATCCTCTTCTTTACAGGTGGCAGCCTGGCAACTCATGCAGAAAGGTCAGCAGAACCCCACTCACACCGGGCCACCCACAAAGCAGTGGCCCCTCACTCCCTCCCACCACAGAGCCCCGAGACTGCTGACGGGGCAGAGAATATGGAGTCAGGCACAGCTTCAGGGGCTATTGCGGCCTGGAGCGCTGCTTATATTGACCTCAAGCAGGCACACCTGCGGTGGTCCGGCCGGCAGGATTAGGCTCCCCAGGTCAGCTAATCCACAACCCTCAGGGAATCACATTCTTGAAAATGGACCTCGCTAAGGCAGAATAGAATCCAAGGAAAAAAAGGACACTGTGCCATTTGCAGCACCGTACATGAGTCTAGAAGTAATCACGTGACTTGTAGTAAGTCAGAAAGTGAAAGACACATATCATATCATATCACTTATAGGTGTTACCTTAAAATGGATACCAGGGCAGATATTTCCACGGAGAAGGGCAATCACAGATTCATTAAACAAACTTATGGTTCACCAATGGAAAGGTGTGAGGATTGGTTTCATTACGATATTGGGGTTAACAGACATATACAAACACAGGTGACATATATAATTACCAAAAACCTACGGAGTACCAAAAGACTACTCAACATTATCTCATAACGCACATGGGAAAAGGATCCCAGGAAAAACAGGCATCTGTATATGTGTAAAAGAACCACATCTTCCACACCTACAACAAGCCAAACATTTCAATCAAACTTGCTGTAATAAAAAATAAAAAATTAAATTAAAATCACGAACAAGAAGTAGGGAGACAAACTTGAGGGGCTTTCTCCTGTCACATTCCATTCTAAATTCCAATCTAGCACACGACTTCCATTGAGGCTCTGTTGCCCTAGTAACCAGAATTGGTAAGGGAGAACTGCTGCCACCTTGTGGCCGTTTCACACAACAGCAGCTTTAATCCCAGCGCTCATGGTCAGTTGATATTCAAAATCATTGCAGGCCTGTAAATGACACCTGCCCTGAAAACAAATCCTGGGGCCACATATCGACCAAAAAATTTAAAGGACGTCCATATTTCAAAACGACCGTTTCAAAAGGCATATTTTATGCACATTAGTGTTCTGCTTCTTTTTCTTTCTTTCTTTTTTGGTTAAAAACACGGGAATGGAAAAAGGCATCCCTCAGAAGGGCGAAAATAGTTGCAAACGAATCAATGGACAAAGGTTTAATCTCCAATATATATAAACAGCTAATGCTGCTTAATATTAAAAAAAACAAACAACCCAATACAAAAATGGGCAGAAGATCTTAAGAGACGTTTCTTCAAAGAAGACACAGAGATTGCGAAGACGCACATGAAAAGCTGCTCAAGAGCACTAATTATTAGAGAAATGCAAATCAAAACTACAATGAGGTATCACCTCACACCTGTTAGAATCGTCATCATCAGAAAATCTACAAACAAATTCTGGGGACGGTGTGGACAAAAGGAGCCCTCTTCTACAATGCTGGGAATGTAAATTGATACAGTCACTATGGAGAACAGTATGGAGTTTCCTTAAAAGAACTAGAAATAGAAACCTTGACTTTCCCTAACCCTAACCATAGCCCGGAACGGAATCCTACCACCAACCCTACACCTTATCTATGCCGTACACTAATCCTAATCCGTACGCTGGCACTAACCAGTGAGTCAACACGTACCCTGACCCTAACACGTTTCCATACCCTCAGCTGTGCCCTAAAACCTGTCGTTGCCTATCCTTAACCTTAGCCCGGAACGGAAACCTACCATCAGCCCTACACCTTACCCTAAGCTGTACCCTAATCCTAATTCATACATCAACACGTACCCTGACCCTAACACGTTTCCGTACCCTCACCTCTGCCATAAACCTTGTCGTTCCCTAACCCTAACCCTAGCCCGGAATGGAAACCTACCACCAACCCTACACCTTACCTTACGCCGTACCCTAATCCTAATTCGTATGCTGGCACTAACCTGTGCATCAACACATACCCTGACCCTAACACGTTTCGTACCCTCACCTGTGCCCTAAACTTTGCCGATCCCTAAACATAACCCTAGACTGGAACGGAAACGTACCACCAACCCTACACCTTACTCTATGCGGTACCCTAATCCTCATGCGTACGCTGACACTAACCCGTGAGTCAACACGTACCCTGAACCTAACACATTTCTGTACCATCACCTGTGCCCAAAACCTTGCAATTCGCTAACCCTAACCCTACAACGGAATGGAACCTACCGCCCTCCGTACACCTTACCCTACGCCGTACCCTAATCCTAATGCGTATGATGACACTATTCCATGTATCAACATGTATCATGACCCTAACACGTTTCTGTACCGTCACCTGTACCCTAAACCTTGCCGTACCCTAACACTAACCCTAGCCCAGAATGGAAAACTACCACAAACCGTACAGCATACCCTACACGGTACCCTAATCCTAATCCGTACACTGACACTTACCCGTGCGTCAACACGTACACTGACCCTAACACTTTTCCGTTCCCTCACCTGTGCCCTAAACCGTGCCGTTGCCTAACCCTAACCCTAGCCCAAAACGGAAACCTACCACCAACCCTACACGTTACTCTACGCCATACCCTAATCATAATCCGAGCGTCAACACGTACCCTGACCCTAACACATTTCCGTACCCTCACCTATGCCCTAAACCTTGCCGTTCCATAACACTAACCCTAGCCTGGAACGGAAACCTACCACCAACCCTAGACCTTAACCTACGAAGGACCATAAACCTACTCCGTACGCTGACACTAACACATGCGTCAACACTTACCCTGACCCTAACACGTTTCCGTACCTTCACCTGTGACCTAAACCTTGCCATTCCCTAACCCTAACCCTAGACCACAATGGAAACCTACCACCAAGCCTACACCTTACCCTAAGCCGTACCCTAATGCTAATCCATATGTCAACACGTACCCTGACACTAACACGTTTCCATACCCTCATCTGTGCCCAAAACCTTGCCGTTCCCTAACACTAACCCTAGCCTGAAACGGAAACCTACCACCAACCATACACTTTACCCTATGCCGCACCATAATCCTCATCTGTACGTTCACACTAACCCGTGCGTCAACACGTACCCTGAGCCTAACACGTTTCGATATCCTCACGTGTGCCCTAAACCTTGCCGTTCCCTATCCCTAACCCTAGCCCAGAACGGAAACCCACCACCAGCCCTACACCTTACCCTACGACGTACACTACTCCTGGCCCATATGCTGGCACTGACCCGTGCGTCAGCACATAGCCTGACTCTCCCACGTTTCCGTACCCGCACCTGTGCCCTAAGACTTGCCGTTCCCTAACCCTAACCCTAGCCCGGAAAGGAAGCCCACCACCAGCCCTACACCTTTCCCTACGCCGTAGCCTACGACTGGCCCATACGCTGGCACTGACACGTGTGTCAGCACGTAGCATGACCCTCCCACGTTTCCATACCCTCACCTGTGCCCTAAGCCTTGACATTCCCTAACCCTAACCCTAGCCCGGAAAGGAAACCAACCACCAGCCCTACACCATACCCTACGTTGTTGCCTACTCCTGGCCTGTACGCTGGCACTGACCCGTGCGTCAGCACATAGCCTGACCCTCCACCATTTCCGTACCCTCAACTGTGCCCTAAGTCTTGTCCTTCCCTATCCATAACCCTAGCCCAGAACAGAAACCCACCCCCAGCCCTACAGCTTACCCTACGCCGTAGCCTAATCCTGGCCCGTACGCTGGCACTGATCCGTGCGTCAGCACGTAGCCTGACCTTCCCACGTTCCCGTACCCTCACCTGTGTCCTAAGCCTTGCCGTTCCATAACCCTAACCATAACCCCAAACGGAAACCCACCACCAGCCCTAAACCTTACCCTACGCCGTACCCTACACCTGGCCCGTACGCTGGCACTGATCCGTGCGTCAGCATGTAGCCTAACCCTCCCACTTTTCCTTACCCTCACCTGTTCCCTAAGCCTTGCCGATCCCTAACTCTAACCCTAGCCCGGAACGGAAACCCACCACCAGCCCTACACCCTACCCTACGTCGTAGCCTACTGCTGGCCCGTAAGCTGGCACTCTCCCATGTGTCAGCCCGTAGCCTGCCTCTCCCACGTTTCCGTACCCTCACCTGTGCCCTAAGCCTTGCAGTTCCCTACCTCTAACCCTAGCCCGGAACGGAAACCACCACCAGCCCTACACATTACGCTATGCCGTACCCTACTCCTGGCCCGTACGCTGGCACTGACCCATTCTTCAGCACGTATCCTGACCCTCCCACGTTTCCGTACCCTCACCTGTGTCCTAAGCCTTAACGTTCCCTAACCCTAACCCTAGATTGGAATGGACACCCACCACCGCCCTTACACCATACCCAACGTCGTACCCTACTCCTGGTCCACACCCTGGAACTGACCCGTTCTTCAGCATGTAGCCTGACCCTCCCACGTTTCCGTACCCTCACCTGTGCCCTAAGCCTTGCCGCTCCCTAACCCTAACACTAGCCCGGAATGGACACCCACCACCAGCCTTACACTTTACCCTACGCCGTACCCTACTCCTGGTCCATACCCTGGCATTGAACCGTGCTTCAGCATGTAGCCTAACCCTCCCACGTTTCCGTACCCTCACCTGTGCCCTAAGCCTTGCCTTTCCCTATCCCTAACCCTAGCCCGGAACGGAAACCCACCACAAAACCTAAACCTTAACGTACACCGTAGACTACTCCTGACCCGTACACTGGCAGTGACCCTTGCGTCAGCACATAGCCTGCCTCTGCCACGTTTCCATACCCTCACCTGTGCACTAAGCCTTGCCGTTCCCTAACTCTAACCTGGAACGGAAACCCACAACCAGCCCTAAACCTTACCCAATGCCGTACCCGAATCCTGGCGCGTACGCTGGCAAAGACCCGTGCGTCAGCACGTAGCCTGCCACTCCTACGTTTCCGTACCCTCACCTGTGCCCTAAGCCTTGCCGTTCCCTAACCCTAACCCTAGCCCGGAACATAAACCCACCACCAGCCCTAAACCTTACCCTACGCTGTACCCTACTCCTGGCCCCTACGCTGGCACTGACCTGTGCGTCAGCACGTAGCCTGCCTCTCCCACGTTTCCATACCCTCACCTGTGTCCTAAGCCTTGCCGTTCCCTAACCCTAACCCTAGCCTGGAACGAAAACCCACCACCAGCCCTAAACCTTACGCTACGACGTACCCTAATCCTGGCCCGTACGCTGGCACAGACCCGTGCGTCAACACGTAGCCTGCCACTCCCACGTTTCCGTACGTTCACCTGTGGCCTAAGCCTTGCTGTTCCCTCACCCTAACCCTAGCCCGGAACGGAAACACACCACCAGCCCTAAACCTTACCCTACGCCATACCCTACTCCTGGCCCGTACGCTGGCACTGACCCGTGCGTCAGCATGTAGCCTGACCTTTCCACGTTTCCTTACGTTCACCTGTGCCCTAAGCCTTGCCGTTCCCTAACCCTAACCCTAGCCCGGAACGGTATCTCACAACCAGCCCTACTCCTTACCCTACGCCGTTTCCTATTCCTGGCCCATACGCAGGCACTGACCCGTGCGTCAGCACATAGCCGGACCCTCCCACATTTCCGTACCCTCACCTGTGCCCTAAGCCTTGTCATTCCCTAACCCTAACCCTAGCACGGAACGGAAACCCACCACCAGCCCTACACATTAGCCTACGCCGTAGCCTATTCCTGGCCCGTACATTGGCACTGACCCATGCGTAAGAACGTAGCCTGACCATCCCACGTTTCCGTACCCTCACCTGGGCCCTAAGCCTTGCCGTTCCCAAACCCTAAACCTAGCCCTGAACGGAAACCACCACCAGACCTACCACTTACCCTACGCAGTACCCTACTCCTGGCCCTTACGCTGGCACTGACACGTGCGTGAGCACATAGCCTTACCCTCCAACCACCCTCCCAATACAGAAATGGTCTGAAGATCTCATGAGACGATCCTTCAAAGAAGACACAGACATGGCCAAGACGCAGATGAAAAGCTGCTCAACATCACTAATTATTAGAGAAATGCAAATCAAAACTACAATGAGGGGGCTTCCCTGGTGGCGCAGTGGTTGAGAGTCCGCCTGCCGATGCAGGGGACACGGGTTCGTGCCCCGGTCCGGGAAGATCCCACATGTCGCGGAGCAGCTGGGCCCGTGAGCCATGGCCACTGAGCCTGCGCGTCCGGAGCCTGTGCTCCGCAACGGGAGAGGCCACAACAGTGAGAGGCCCGCATACCACAAAAAAAAAAATAAACAAAATAATAAAAAAAAAACTACAATGAGGTATCACCTCACACATGTTAGAATAGGCATCATCAGAAAACCTACAAACAACAAATTCTGGGGAGGGTGTGGACAAAAGGAGCCCTCTTCCACTATTGGTGGGAATGTAAATTGATACAGTCACTATGGAGAACAGTGTGGAGTTTCCTTAAAAAAACTAGAAATAGAATTACCATCTGATCCAGCAATCGCACTTCTGGGCATATACCCAGAGAAAACCATTAATCAAAAAGGCACATTCACCACAATGTTCATTGCAGCACTATTTACAATAGCCAGGTAAGGGAGCAAACTAAATACCCACAAACAGATGAATGGGTAAAGATGTGGTACATATATAAAATGGAATATTACTCGGCCATAAAAAGGAATGAAACTGGGTCATTTGTAAAGACATCGATGGATCTAGAGACTGTCATACAGAATGAAGTAAGTCAGAAAGAGGAAAACAAATATTGTATATTAATGCATATATGTGGAACCTAAAAAGTGGTACAGATGAACTGGTTTGCAGGGGAGAAATAGAGACACAGGAAGAGAACAAACTTATGGACACCAAGTGTGGGAAGCCATGGGGTGGTAGAGGTGGGATGAGTTGGGAGATTGGGATTGGCCTGCATACATGCATATGCATAAAATACATAACTAATAATAACCTGCTGTATAAAAAAATAAAACTAAATTTCAAAATTTTAAAAAATAAAATTTAAAAATAAAAGAGAAAAAAGTTCTTCCCTTCACACAGATGTATTTATAGGAATGTATTATTTCCATGCTTATATCTATAAATACATAAAAGAGGTATAAAATCTAACTTGAACCATAAACGAAAAAAAACCTGAACCCACCAGTTATACAGAGGAAAGCCCTATCAGGGAACTTGCTCCAGCGGTAAACAATTCTGAAATTGGTCAGAGGTGGGGAATCATCTCCCATACAGCCAGCAACCCACCCCGCATGCAAGGAGCGTCCTCATTGCAAAGCTGGGGGACCGTGCCGAGGCATCTCTGAATAAAGGTGAGCTGAGCCCCAGGCCAGCTGCAGCAGAACTGTTCCCACCCTTCCCAGGTAAAACACCTGAATATGTAAAAGGGCATGAAATCCTAGAAGAAGGGCCGTGGAGCCACACCAGCGACAGCACACAGGCCAACTTGGTGCCTGCAGGCCAGCCAGGATGATCCTTGCCCTGGGCGCTCTTCCGGAAGCTTTCCATTGTCCTGCCTGAGATACCCCTCTTGTCCCGGCCCCCACTGCTTTTTTCCTTCCTCACCTCTGTCCGGAGAGAAATTCCAGCGGAAGGTATGGGTGACACATCCTCTTCTTTACAGGTGGCAGCCTGGCAACTCCTGCAGAAAGGCCAGCAGAACCCCACTCACACCGCGCCACCAACAAAGCTGTGGCCCCTCACTCCCTCCCACCAGCACAGCCCCGAGACTGCTGACGGGGCAGAGAATATGGAGTCAGGCACAGCTTCAGGGGCTATTGCTGCCTGGAGCGCTGTTTATATTGACCTCAACCAGGCACACCTGGGGAGGGCAGGCCGGCACGGTAAGGCTGCCCAGGTCAGCTAATCCACAACCCTCAGGGAATCACAATGTTGAAAATGGACCTCGCTAAGGCAGAATAGAAGCCAAGGAAAATAAGGACACAATGCCATTTGCAGCACCGTAGATGAGTCTAGAGGTAATCATGTGACATGTAGTAAGTCGGAAAGTGAAAGGCACATATCGTATCATATCACTTATAGGTGTTACCTAAAAATGGATACCAGGGCAGATATTTCCACGGAGAAGGGCAATCACATATTCATTAAACAAACTTATGGTTCACCAATGGAAAGGTGTGAGGATTGGTTTCATTACGATATTGGGGTTAACAGACATACAAACACAGGTGATATATATAATAACCAAAGAGCTACGGAACACAAAGAGAGGAGTACACAACATTCTGTCATAACGTACATGGGAAAAGGATCCCAGGAAGAACAGACATCTGTATATGTGTAAAAGAACCACATCTACCATACCTACAACAAGCCAAACATTGTAATCAAACTTGCTGTAATAAAAAATAAAAAAATACATTAAAAACACGATCAAGAAGTAGTGAGACAAACTTGAGGGGCTTTTTCCTGTCACATTCTGTTCTAAATTCCAATCTAGAAGGCGACTTCCATTGAGGCTCTGTTGCCCTAGTAACCAGATATGAAAGAGGGAACTGCTGCCACCTTGTGGCCGTTTCACACAACAGCAGCTTTAATCCCAGCGTTCATGGTCAGTTGATATTCAAAATCATTGCAGGCCTGTAAAAGACACCTGCCCTGAAAACAAATCCTGGGGTCACATATCGACCAAAAAATTTAAAGGACGTCCATATTTCAAAACGACCGTTTCAAAACGCATATTTTATGCACATTAATGTTGTGCTTCTTTTTCTTTCTTTCTTTTTTGGTTAAAAACACGGGAATGGAAAAAGGCATCCCTCAGAAGGGGCGAAAATAGTTGCAAACGAATCAATGGACAAAGGTTTAAACTCCAATATATATAAACAGCTCATGCAGCTTATTAAAAAAACAAACAACCCAATACACAAATGGGCAGAAGATCTATAGAGACGTTTCTTCAAAGAAGACACAGAGATGGCCAAGACGCACATGAAAAGCTGCTCAAGAGCACTAATTATTAGAGAAATGCAAATCAAAACTACAATGAGTTATCACCTCACACCTGTTAGAATCGGCATCATCAGAAAATCTACAAACAACAAATTCTGGGGAGGGTGAGGACAAAAGGAGCCCTCTTCCACTATTGGTGGGAATGTAATTTGATACAGTCACTATGGAGAACAGTATAGAGTTTCCTTTAAAAAACTAGAAATAGAATTACCATCTGACCCAGCAATCCCACTGTTGGGCATATACCCAGAGACAACCATAAAACAAAAAGGCACATTCACCACAAGGTTCATTGCAGCACTATTTACAATAGCCAGGTAATGGAAGCAACCTAAATGCCCACAGACAGATGAATGGATAAAGATGGGGTACATATATAAAATGGAATATTACTCGGCCATAAAACGGAATGAAACTGGGTCATTTCTAGAGTCATCGATGGATCTAGAGACTGTCATACAGAATGAAGTAAGTCAGAAAGAGGAAAACAAATATTGTATATTAATGCATATATGTGGAACCTAAAAAATGGTACAGATGAACTGGTTTGCAGGGAAGAAATAGAGACACAGAGGTAGAGAACAAACGTATAGACACCAAGTGTGGGAATCCATGGGGTGGTGGTGGTGGGATGAGTTGGGAGTTTGAGATTGACCTGTATACATGTATATGCCTAAAATACATAACTAATAATAACCCGCTGTATAAAAAATTAAATAAAATTATATTTCAAAATTTTAAAATATAAAATTTAAAAATAAAACAGAAAAAAGTTCTTCCCTTCACACAGATGTATAGGAATGAATTATTTCCATGCTTATATCTATAAATACATAAAAGAGGAATAAAATCTAACTTGAACCATAAACGAAAAAAAAACCTGAACCCACCAGTTATACAGAGGAAAACCCTATCAGGGCTCTTGCTCCAGCGGTAAACAATTCTGAAATTGGTCAGAGGTGGGGAATCATCTCCCATACAGCCAGCAAACCACAACCCATGCAAGGAGCATCCTCATTGCAAAGCTGGGGGACCGTGCCGAGGCATCTCTGAATAAAGGTGAGCTGAGCCCCAGCACAGCTGCTGCTGAACTGTTCCCACCCTTCCCAGGTCAAACACCTGAATATGTACAAAGGCTTGAAAGCCTAGAGGAAGGGCCGTGGAGCCGCACCAGCGACAGCACGCAGGCCAACTTGGTGACTGCAGGCCAGCCAGGGTGATCCTGGCCCCGGGCGCTCTTCCGGAAGCTTTCCATTGTCCTGCCTGAGATACCCCATTTGTCCCGGCCCCCACTGCTTTTTTCCTTCCTCACCTCTGTCCGGAGAGAAATTCCAGCGGAAGTTATGGGTGAAACATCCTCTTCTTTACAGGTGGCAGCCTGGCAACACCTGCAGAAAGGCCAGCAGAACCCCACTCACACAGGGCCACCAACAAAGCTGTGGCCCCTCACTCCCTCCCACCAGCACTGACCCGAGACTGCTGACGGGGCAGAGAATATGGAGTCAGGCACAGCTTCAGGGGCTATTGCTGCCTGGAGCGCTGTTTATATTGACCTCAACCAGGCAGACCTGGGGAGGGCCGGCCGGCAGGGTAAGGCTGCCCAGGTCAGCTAATCCACAATCCTCAGGGAATCACATTGTTGAAAATGGACCTCGCTAAGGCAGAATAGAAGCCAAGGAAAATAAGGACACAATGCCATTTGCAGCACTGTAGATGAGTCTAGAGGTAATCACGTGACTTGTAGTAAGTCAGAAAGTGAAAGACACATATCATTTCGTATCACTTATAGGTGTTACCTAAAATAGAAACCAGGGCAGTCATTTCCACTGAGAAGTGCAATCATAGATTCATTAAACAAACTTATGGTTCAGCAAAGGAAAGGTGTGAGGATTGGTTTCATTACGATATCGGGGTTAACAGACATATACAACAGAGGTGACATATATAATCACCAAAGACCTACGGAATACCAAGAGAAGACTACTCAACATTCTGTCATAACGTACATGGGAAAAGTATCCCAGGAAGTACAGACATCTGTATATGTGTAAAAGAACCACATCTTCCGCACCTACAACAAGCCAAACATTGTAATCAAACTTGCTATAATAAAAAAAAAATTAAATTAAAAATACGAACAAGAAGTAGGGTGTCAAACTTGAGGGGCTTTCTCCTGGCACATTCCATTCTAAATTCCAATGTAGAACACGACGTCCTTTGAGGCTCTGTTGCCCTAGTAACCAGATGTGTTAAGGGAGAACTGCTGCCACCTAGTGGCCGTTTCACACAACAGCAACTTTAATCCCAGGGCTAATGGTCAGTTGATATTCAAAATCATTGCAGGCCTGTAAATGACACCTGCCCTGAAAACAAATCCTGGGGCCACATATCGACCAAAAAATTTAAAGGACGTCCATATTTCAAAACGACCGTTTCAAAAGGCATATTTTATGCACATTAGTGTTCTGCTTCTTTTTCTTTCTTTCTTTTTTGGTTGAAAACACGGGAATGGAAAAAGGCATCCCTCAGAAGGGGCGAAAATAGTTGCAAACGAATCAATGGACAAAGGTTTAATCTCCAATATATATAAACAGCTCATGCAGCTTAATATTAAAAAAACAAACAACCCAATACAAACATGGGCAGAATATCTAAAGAGACGTTTCTTCAAAGAAGACACGAGATGGCTAAGACGCATATGAAAAGCTCCCCAAGAGCACTAATTATTAGAGAAATGCAAATCAAAACTACAATGAGGTATCACCTCACACCTGTTAGAATCGGCATCATCAGAAAATCTACAGACAACAAATTCTGGGGAGTGTGTGGACAAAAGGAGCCCTCTTCCACTATTGTTGGGAACGTAAATTGATACAGTCACTATGGAGAACAGTATGGAGTTTCCTTAAAAAACCTACAAATAGAAACCTTGACTTTCCCTAACCCTAACCATAGCCTGGAACGGAAACCTACCACCAACCGTGCACCTTATCTACGCGGTACACTAATCCTAATCCGTACGCTGGCACTAACCGGTGAGTCAACATGTACCCTGACACTAACACGTTTCCGTACCCTCAGCTGTGCCCCAATCCTTGACGTTGCCTATCCTTAACCTTAGCCCGGAACAGAAACCTACCATCCGCCCTACACCTTACCCTAAGCCGTACCCTAATCCTAATCCATACGTCAACACGTACCCTGACCCTAACACGTTTCCGTACCAACACCTCTGCCATAAACCTTGCCGTTCCCTTACCTTAACCCTAGCCCAGAACGGAAAACTACCACCAACCCTACACCTTACCTTACGCCATACCCTAATCCTAATTCGTATGCTGACACTAACTGGTGCATCAACACGTACCCTGACCCTAACACGTTTCGTAACCTCACCTGTGCCCTAAACTTTGCCAGTCCCTAAACATAACCCTAGACTGGAACGGAAACCTACCACCAACCCTACACCTTACTCTATGCGGTACCCTAATCCTCATGCGTACGCTCACACTAACCCGTGAGTCAACACGTACCCTGAACCTAACACATTTCCGTACCATCAACTGTGCCCTATACCTTGCAATTCGCTATCCCTAACCCTACACCGGAATGTAAACCTACCGCCATCCGTACACCTTACTCTACGCCGTACCCTAATCCTAATGCGTATGATGACACTATTCCATGCATCAACATGCACCATGAACCTAACACGTTTCTGTACCCTCACCTGTGCCCTAAGCATTGCCGTTCACTAACCCTAACCCTAGCCCTGAACTGAAACCCACCACCAGCCCTACACCATACCCTATGCCGTACCCTACTCCTGGCCTGTATGCTGGCACTGACCCGTGTGTCAGCACGTAGCCTGCCTCTCCCAAGTTTCCGTACCCTCACCTGTGCCCTTAGACTTGCCGTTCCCTAACCCTAACCCTAGCCCAGAACGGAAACCCACCACCAGCCCTACACCTTACCCTACGCCGTACCCTACTCCTGGCCCATACGCTGGCACTGACCCATGCGTCAGCAGGTAGCCTGACCCTCGCACGTTTCCGTACCCTCACCTGTGCCCTAAAACTTGACGTTCCCTAACCCTAATCAAACCCCGGAATGGACACCCACCACCAGTCTTACACCTTACCCTACGCCGTACCCTACTCCTGGTCCACACCCTGGCACTGACCCGTGCTTCAGCATGTAGCCTGACCCTCCCAAGTTTCCGTACCCTCACCTGTGCCCTAAGCCTTGCCGTTCCCTAACCCTAACCCTACAGTTTACCCTACGCCATACCCTATTCCTGGGCCGTACGCTGGCACTGACACTTGCGTCAGCACGTAGCCTGACCCTCCCATGTTTCTGTACCCTCACCTGTGCCCTAAGCCTTGCCATTCCCTAACCCTATCCCTAGCCGGGAACGGAAACGCACCACCAGCCCTACACCTTACCCTACGCCGTACCCTACTCCTGGGCCGTACACTGGAACTAACCCTTGTGTAAGCACGTAGCCTGCCACTCCCATGTTTCCATACCCTCACCTGTGCCCTAAGCCTTGCCGATCCCTAACCCTAACCCTACCCTGGAACAGAAACCCACCACCAGCCCTACACCTTACCCTACGCCGTACCCTAATTCTGGCGCGTACGCTGGCACTGACCCGTGTGTCAGCACGTAGTGTGCCTCTCCCTCGTTTCCGTACCCTTACCTGTGCCCTAAGCCTTGCCGTTCCCTAACCCTAACCCGGAACAGAAACCCACCAACAGCCCTAAACCTTACCCTACTCCGTACCCTAATCCTGGCCCATACACTGGCACTGAACCGTGCGTCAGCACATAGCCTGACCCTCCCACGTTTCTGTACCCTCAGCTGTGCCCTAAGCCTTGCTGTTCCCTAACCCTAACCCTAGCGCGGAATGTAAACCCACAACCAGCCCTACACCATACTTTACTCCTGACCCGTACGCTGGCACTGACACGTTTGTCAGCACGTAGCCTGCCTCTCCCACGTGTCCCTATGCTCACCTGTTCCCTAAACCTTGCCGTTCCCTAACCCTAACCCGGAACGGAAACCCACCACCAGCCCTACACGTTACCCTATGCTGTACCCTACTCCTGGCCCTTACGCTGGCACTGACACGTGCGTCAGCACACACCCTGACCATACCACGACCCTCCCAATACAGAAATGGGCCGAAGATCTCAAGAGATGTTTCTTCAAAGAAGACACAGAGATGGCCAAGATGCACATGAGAAGCTGCTCAAGAGCACTAATTATTAGAGAAATGCAAATCAAAACTACAATGAGGTATCACCTCACACCTGTTAGAATCGGCATCATCAGAAAATCTACAAACAACAAATTCTGGGGAGGGTGTGGACAAAAGGAGCCCTCTTCCACTATTGGTGGGAATGTAAATTGATAGAGTCACTATGGAGAACACTATGGAGTTTCCTTAAAAAATCTAGAAATAGAATTACCATCTGATCCAGCAATTCCACTTCTGGGCATATACCCAAAGAAAACCATAAATCAAAAAGGCACATTCACCACAATGTTCATTGCAGCACTATTTACAATAGCCAGGTAATGGAAGCAACCTAAAGGCCCAAAGACAGATGAATGGATAAAGATGGGGTACATATATAAAATGGAATATTACTCGGCCATAAAAAGGAATGAATCTGGGTCATTTGTAGAGACATCGATGGATCTAGAGACTGTCATACAGAATGAAGTAAGTCAGAAAGGGGAAAACAAATATTGTATATTAATGCATATATGTGGAACCTAAAAAATGGTACAGATGAACTGGTTTTCAGGGAAGAAATAGAGACACAGAGGTAGAGAACAAACGTATGGACACCAAGTGTGGGAAGCCATGGGGTGGTGGTGGTGGGATGAGTTGGGAGATTGAGATTGACCTGTATACATGTATATGCATAAAACACATAACTAATAATAACCAGCTGTATAAAAAAGTAAATAAAATTAAATTTCAAAAATATAAAAAATAAAATTTAAAAATAAAACAGAAAAATGTTCTTCCCTTCACACAGATGTATTTATAGGAATGAATTATTTCCATGCTTATATCTATAAATACATAAAAGAGGAATAAAATCTAACTTGAACCAAAAAAGAAAAAAAAAAAAACTGAACCTAACAGTTATACAGAGGAAAACACTACCAAGGCACTTGCGCCAGTGGTAAACAATTCTGAAATTGGTCAGAGGTGGGGAATCATCTCCCATACATCCAGCAGCGCCGCCCGCCCACGCAAGGAGCGTCCTTATTGCAAAGCTGGGGGACCGTGCCGAGGCCTCTGTGAGTAAACGTGAGCTGAGCCCCAGGCCAGCTGCTGCTGAACTGTTCCCACCCTTCCCAGGTGAAACACCTGAATATGTACAAGGGCTTGAAAGCCTAGAGGAAGGGCCGTGGAGCCACACCAGCGAAAGCACGCAGGCCAACTTGGTGCCTGCAGGTCAGCCAGGATGGTCCTGGCCACGGGCGCTCTTCTGGAAGCTTTCCATTGCCCTGCCTGAGATACCCCTCCTGTCCCGGCCCCCACTCCTTTTTTTCCTTCCTCACCTCAGCCCGGAGAGATATTCCAGTGGAAGTTATGGGTGACACATCCTCTTCTTTACAGGTGGCAGCCTGGCAACTCCTGCAGAAAGTCCAGCAGAGCCCCACTCACACCGGGCCACCCACAAAGCCGTGGACCCTCACACCCTCCCACCAGCACAGCC
Source organism: Mesoplodon bidens (assembly GCF_964165515.1). Lineage (NCBI taxonomy): Eukaryota > Metazoa > Chordata > Mammalia > Artiodactyla > Ziphiidae > Mesoplodon > Mesoplodon bidens. The sequence continues at coordinate 601,170 of NW_027671428.1, read as the reverse complement.
CCGAGACTGCTGACGGGGGAGAGAATATGGAGTCAGGCACAGCTGCAGGGGCTATTGCTGCCTGGAGTGCTGTTTATATTGACCTCAACCCAGGCACACCTGGGGAGGGCTTGCCGGCAGGGTCAGGCTGCCCAGGTCAGCTAATTCTCAGCCCTCAGGGAATCACATTACAGAAAATGGACCTCGCTAAGACAGAATATTCGCCAAGGAAAAAAAGCACACAATGCCATTTGCAGCACCATAGATGAGTCTAGAGGTAATCACGTGACTTGGAGTAAGTCAGAAAGTGAAAGACACATATCATATCATATCACTTATAGGTGTTACCTATAAATTGATACCAGGGCAGATATTTCCACGGAGAAGGGCAATCACAGATTCATTAAACAAACTTATAGTTCACCAAAGGAAAGGTGTGAGGATTGAATTCATTATAATATTGGGGTTAACAGACATATACAAACACAGTAGACGTATATAATCACCAAAGACCTACGGAGTACCAAGAGAAGACTACTCAACATTCTGTCATAACGAACATGGGAAAAGGATCCCAGGAAGAACAGACATATGTATATGTGTAAAAGAACCACCTCTTGCACACCTACAACAAGCTAAACGTTGTACTCAAACTTCCTGTAATAAAAAATAAAAAATTAAATTAAAAACACGAACAAGAATTAGTGAGAAAAACTTGAGGGACTTTCTCCTGGTACATTCCGTTCTACATTCCAATCTAGAACGCGACTTCCATTGAGGCTCTGCTGCCCTAGTAACCAGATTTGGTAAGGGAGAACTGCTGCCACCTTGTGGCCGTTTCACACAACAGCAGCTTTAATCCCAGTGCTCATGGTCAGTGGATATTCCAAATCATTACAGGCCTGTAAATGACACCTGCCCTGAAAACAAATCCTGGGGTCATATATCGACCAAAAAATTCAAAAGACGTCCATATTTCAAAACGACAGTTTCAAGAGGCATATTTCACGCACATTAGTGTTCTGCTTCTTTTGATTTCTTTCTTTCTTTGTTTAAAAAACGGGAATGGAAAAAGGCAACCCTCAGAATGGGCGAAAACGTTCACAAACGAATCAATGGACAAAGGTTTAATCTCCAATATATATAAACCGCTCATGCAGCTTAATATTAATAAAACAAACAACCCAATAC